>NW_026637416.1:0-302207 GCF_028554395.1 Pezoporus wallicus
GGCCGACGGGGACCCGGAATACAGGGCCCCGGTTTAACGGGGACCCGGAATACAGGGCCCCGGTTTAACGGGGACCCGGATACAGGGCCCCGGTCGACGGGGACCCGGGATACAGAGCCCCAACTAGCGGGGACCTGGATACAGGGCCCCGGTCGACGGGGACCCGGAACGGCGAGTGAGCGGCGCCGGCTGCAGCGGCCGGGAAGCGCGGGCAATGCTGCTGCGGTGGCGTGACGGACCCGGGTGCTTGGACTAACCGAAAGAATCCGCCGCTGGGGCGTACCAGACACTGCTGCGTCGGGAGGCCGATCCGGAGACCGAGGTTACAGGACGATCCAGGAGAAGACGATCCGGAAAAAGCCGCCATGAAAATGGACCGAGAGGTAGCCCTGGACTTATTACAGCGCTTTTTAGAAAAGCAGGGACTTAAGCCTGAAACTCTAAAGCAGCTAGCGTGTCTGGTGGCTCTAGGGGAGTTAAGGGATTTTTTGCAGATCCTAATACAGTATTTGAGGAGAGTGAGTGGCGAAAGTTTGGTGATGAGTTATTTGATTCAATGCTTAATGATGATAAAACGGCAAAGAAACTCGGTAAACCGTGGAGAGAAGTGATAAATTGCATAAAAAAATACAAGGCGGAAAAGAAAATCGCCGCTGTAGCAACAGAGAAGCTAGGGACAGACATCCCCGGTCGGTTAAGGCCGGGGGAAGATTATAACTCATTTCCCCCGACTTGCGGGGCTCTGCCTGTGCTCGGAGCGCAGGGTTTTTCCCCCTCCCCTTTCTCCCCCTCCCTCCTCATCAGAAGGTGCAGCGGAGGATGCGCAACTCCCTGCCCCCCCCCCCCCCCCCCAGTCGAGCTCTGAAAAGCAGAGGGATTCCGACAGCAGGGACTTTGAAAAAGACAGAGAGAGTGTGATAGAAGGTATACGCATGATAAATGTCGAGGAATCCGGAAGAAAGAGGGCGGTGTCCCGGTGCCGGATCGACTGGGACGCCATTTTAAAATACGCAGTAGAAAATAAAGACTACGCCCTAACGAGAGATCTGGAAGATCTGCGAGCCTTCCCAGTCCGGTACGAACCAGATGGACTGGGAGGAACACAGGGAACCCACTATGCCCTAGATTGGAAATTTTTAACTCAGTTACGAAGTACGGTGAACGAATCAGGACTGCACGGTGAGCCCACTAAACAGATGTTAAGTTATATTTGGAGTGGTACAGTGCTATGTCCTGAAGATATTAAGGGTATAATTAGAATGATAATGACACAAGCGCAGCAGCTATTGTGGCAGGCGCATTGGCAACAGCTCTGTGACAGATCATCAAACCTGCCCAGAGGCCAAAACGACCCGCTGTTTGGTGTTACTACAGAACAATTGATGGGAACTGGGCGATTTGCTAGTGCGGACATTCAGGTGCAAATGGGACCAGATGTCTGTCTGGAATCCATGCGTACTGCCCGGGAAGCCATGCAAAGAGTGCGCACGGCGCCCCCTACCCCCTCGTACATGTCCATTAAACAGGGAAAAGATGAAACATTTGCTGATTTTGTGGACAAAGTAACCACAGCCATCGGCTTAGCAGACACTCCGGAATATATGAGGGGTCCGCTGCTGCGCCAGTGTGTCATGGAAAATAGCAACGCTTATACAAAGAGCATTTTAGTTACCCTACCCGCAGATGCCACCATAGAACTTATGTTAGAACGCATGAGCAGGGTGCCAGTAGGAGCTCAGGCACTACTTGTAGAAACTGTTAAGGAAATGGGAAAAGAGATAGCTCAGGCACAGAGGGAGGCAGCGCAGGCTCAGGTACAGGCTTTTGCAGCGCTGGGTCCTCTCCGGTCCAACAACGTAGTGCCGGCACAACCAAGAAGCGAATGCAAGCCGCAGATTCGTTGCTACAGATGTGGCGGAAGACACTTGAAACGGTACTGCAGAAGGCCTGTTTGGTGTTCTAATTGTCACCGAAATAGCCACAGCACAGAAGCTTGCAGCTGCTCGGGAAACGGACAGATGAGCGCGAATGGCCGCCGCGCGCAGATAACAATTGCGGCCCCTGCTCAGGCCGCCACCCAGTGGTCAGCGCCAAGTGCGACACCGTCGACTGCCGCCCAGTGGCCAGCACCAAGAGCGACACCAGCAGCCGGGAGCAGCTGCCCGCAGCCAACCTGCAGCCCGCCACTAGAGGGAGCCTCGGCCTGGACCTGGCAACCGCAGTAGATGCGACCCTCATTGATCAACGGCCGCGTAAGATCCCCACAGCAGTCCGAGGACCACTAATGATAAATGGACAAGCCCATGGAGCATTGCTGCTTGGGCGATCCTCCAGTGGACTGAAGGGTCTGTTCATATTACCTGGACTGATTGATGCAGACTTTACTGGAGAAATTTGCATTGTAGCTCAAACATTATTTCCCCCGATTCATATCCCTGTAGGGAGCAAGATTGCCCAGCTAGTCCCCTTGCCACAATTAACTGCTGCAATGCAAGATACTGGTTCCTTGGCCAAGCGGGGGTCCCAAGGATTTGGCTCCACGGGAGGCCTGGTAATGCTAACTGTCCCAATGACTACCAGACCTGTAGTGGACTCCACATGGTCTCGAGGGAACGAGCGTCTAAATTTACTGGCATTACTGGACACTGGAGCAGATATCACCATAATAAACACTGACAAGTGGCCACACTGGTGGCCGTGCCACCCCACCCTGGGTGGAGTTGAGGGCGTTGGTGGCACTGCTTCTGTGCAACGCAGCTCTGATTTAATACAGGTGTCCGTTGAAGGTCAGGTTGCTTCTATCTATGCAACCATTATGCCGCTCCCCACTGGGGTAAATGCCCTAATCGGCCGAGATGTGCTAGACCAGCTGGGACTGGTGCTGACTAACCAGCATTTTTAGGAGCGGTCGCTGCACAATGGACTTTCCCGATCCAGCTCACATGGACTACTAACACTCCGGTGTGGGTCGAGCAGTGGCCGCTGAAAAAGGAAAGTCTGGAGCAAGCACAGCTTTTAGTACAGGAACAATTACAACAGGGACACCTACGACCTTCCATGAGCCCCTGGAATACGCCAATTTTTGTTATAAAAAAGAAATCAGGGAAATATAGACTGCTACAGGACTTGAGAGCTGTGAATGCACAGATACAAGCGATGGGTGCCTTGCAGCCAGGTTTGCCCAACCCTGCTATGCTCCCAGAGGGTTGGCACCTGCTGGTTATTGATCTTAAAGACTGTTTTTTCACAATTAAGCTGCATCCATTAGATACTGCACGATTCGCTTTTACCTTGCCAATGCCAAATAAAGCAGCACCTTTTCGCCGTTTTGAATGGACAGTACTGCCACAGGGAATGAAAAATAGCCCTGCCCTGTGTCAGCTATTTGTGGCCAATGCGCTCCAGCCCCTTCGCCGGATGTGGCCGGGAACATTAATTTATCATTATATGGACGATATTCTATTCGCCCAAAATCATCCCTTCACGACGGACCAAGAGACTCTACTGGAGCAGCAACTGAGCAAACAAGGACTCGTTATTGCGGCTGAAAAAATTCAGCGCGGCCCTGCGTGGAAATATTTAGGTTGGCATATCACAGAAGGCCAGGTGCGACCACAGAAACTGCAACTTCACATTCAAATCTCGACCCTACATGATGCACAGCGTTTACTTGGAGATATACAATGGCTGCGTCCTGTCGTGGGCATTTCAAATGATGATATTGACACTTTGAGACCCCTGTTGCAGGGCACTGACCCAGCACGACCGGTGCGACCCACGTCGGAACAGCGGCTAACCATCCAGCGCATCAGCACACAAATCGTACAGAGATGGGTTGACCGTAGAGACCCAGACCTTCCTGTAGACCTTACAATACTACAAGGCCCTAAGCAACTCTTGGGTGCACTGACACAGTGCAAAAAGAAAAGGGGGGAGGAGGTGAAGATATTGGAGTGGCTTTTTACTGCTGTCCAGCCCAAAACTACTATTCAACAGAAAATAGAAAATTTAGCAGAATTGGTTCAAAAGGGCCGAATGAGGGTGTTGCAATTAACGGCCCAGGAACCCGGAACTATTTACCTGCCAATAAAACGGCAGGATCTTGAGTGGTATCTCCAGCACTCACAGGCGTTACAAGTCAGCCTGCTGACTCAGGCTGCAGACCTTAAGGTAGAGCAACTGCAATCCACTACCTTGCGCTGGATCAGCCAGCAAGAATGGATCAAGATCCCAAAAAGGAGTGAACGCCCGCTGGCCAATGCAGTAACGGTTTTTACAGACGCTGGAAGGAAGTCTCGGCGCGCCGCTGCGACCTGGATCCAGGGTGAGACATGGCACCAGCAGATACTGGCCGCGGAAGCGGAGGACTCACTGCAGACTTTAGAGCTAGCGGCGGTCGTCTGGACCTTCTTGAACTGGCATCACACAGAGATAAATGTAATCTCTGATTCTATGTACGTCACAGGTGTGGTTCAGCGTATTGAGGATGCTCGGCTCAGAGAGTGTCGAAACCGGCGGTTGTTTGACCTGCTGCGTCAGCTGCAGGCAGCCATTCATCAGCGGGAGTGTGCTTACGCCATCATCCACATACGGAGTCATAAATGGTCTCAGGGGTTGGGGGAAGGCAATGACAGAGCAGATCAATTAGTTTCCATTGTTGCACCCCTGAGTGACTTCATAAAAGCCAGAGAGGCCCACAACATCTTTCACCAGAATGCTAAGGGACTATTCCGTCAATTTAAGATTACAATGGAGGAAGGGAGAGGCATTGTCAGGGCCTGCCCCAGCTGCAGCCATCATGGACCAGGACTGGGAATTGGGGTGAACCCTCGGGGTTTGGGCCCTTGTGAAGTATGGCAGATGGATGTCACACACGTGCCACAGTTTGGACGCCTTAAGTATGTGCACGTCACAATTGACACACATAGCAGATTCCTGTGGGCCACGGCCCAGACAGGAGAAAGGGGTTCCCATGTAGTGCGGCATCTAACTAGCTGCTTTGCCGTTATGGGAGTCCCTCAGCAAATAAAAACGGATAATGGGCCCGCCTATGTAGGTGAGAGAATGCGCCAATTTTGTCAAAAATGGGGAGTCAAACATGTGACTGGCATTCCCCATTCGCCAACGGGACAGGCAATAGTTGAGCGGGCGCATCAGACCCTGAAACGGTACCTTGAAAAGTTCAGTGATGTTCGCGACGTGCAAGAAAGACTGTCTAAGGCGCTGTTTGTTCTGAACTACTTGTGCATTTTTGCAGATCAGGACTCTCCCCCTGCTCAAGTGCATGGCCGAGCCACGGCATCCGAATCGGAGGCGCCTATGATGGTCATGTACCGTGATCCCAGCACGGGCTTATGGCAGGGCCCGGCAGAAGTGAAGTACATGGGGCGAGGTTATATGTGTGTGCTTACATCCACAGGTACACAATGGGTTCCTGCGAAATGGACCAAAACAGTATCCTTATCTTCTTCTGCTCTTCCTGACAGGAATAAAGACTCCGGAAACGATCAACCGTCTACCTCCGCAGCCCAGGAACAACGGGTGGGGGATGATGGTTGAGTTGCAGGGTAGAATGCCATTTGCCTCGCCTTACCTTCCCCTGGTAAACCATTTCCAATATGTTTGGTTGGTATTGTGATAAGCAACTGACCCTTGCCGGTCTGCCATGTCGTTTGTAGCACTACCAACCTCAACAACTCAACAGACAATTGGGACGCTGGGGTACCATATTCGCTTATTGCCCCAAATGGACCTTGGGAGTAGAATTATTAAGAGCCGTGCGAATGGGTACATGCGTAATACTTAGCGGAACAAGTGCCTAAGCCAAGGTGAATAGTGCTATAAAAGGTGTAAATTCTAATCTTTTAGATTACAGGAATGTCAGCGTGTGGTTCAGGTAAGCTTCCCGCAATACTTCCCTCTCTACCGATCATCCCTTGAGGCTGCTCATCAGAATGTTCGGATCTGCAGCGATCCAGCCTGGCCAAGCAATCCTTCAATAAGGAGAAGGGACCTTGTTACTGGAGGACTGACCTCGCCGACCCTTAACACTTCAGTGACAGCACCGCTCAAGGTGCTTAAGGTGCCTTATTTTTAGCCTCACTGTTAAACTGTAGATCTTATGTAAGTTTTGCTCACTTGACTCTATTATATCAGTTTCTTTCCTCCTACCAGGCACGGCGTCAGCCGGGGCCTTGGCTCAACTAAGCAGACTGGGTTGCTGAGTTGCTAAGCAGACAATTCTGCATCGAAGGCAATTCCTGATTTGTTTTAATGTTGACTCTGTAAGACATGCAACACTGCAGAACCTTTTGTTGTTGGAACAGGGACATGGATGTGAAGAGTTTGATGGAATGTGTTGTATGAGTCTCTCTGATTATGTTAATTCGATGTACGTACAGCTGAGAACCCTGGCTCAGCTTACCCAGCAATAGTAAATGAGCAGTATTCTAAGAATAATTAGATGGTTGTTTTCACGGGGCATTACAGGTTAAGTCAAACACTGTTTAAAAGTATTGCACTTATGTATCATTGTTAGGCTAATCATCGTAGCTATTAGACTTGTTTATAGTTGTGTGATAAAACAGGTGAACAGAATAACCCATAATGCCTTGCTTGCACAAAGAAAAAGGGGGGAATTGTTGCAGAATGACTCTAAGAGCAGAACCATAGAGTTCTGGAGGACTGTGCAAGCAAGGCAGGGGGTGGCCCCCACAGGTAGCCAGAGACCAGACATGGGAGGAGAATGTGGAGGAAGCTGTGGGGGCTAACTAAAACTGTTATGCCAAGAAGGAGTGGCTGAATACCACTCCTATATATGTGTGAACTGCGTCACAAATAAAGTAGAAGTTGCTTATCACCCATATTGGGTTGGCTTGTCTGCTTCTCCTCGCCGCTTACAGTGTAGCACTGGTGCAGTGCTGTGGTTTTGACTTTCAGCCTGGGAACAGCTCATCCCTTGTTATTTCCCTTGTCATTACTATTATTTGTGGTAGCAGCAGTGTTTTGTGTTATACCTTAGTGACTAAACTGTTCTTATCTCAACCCGTGGGAGTTACATTCTTTCAATTGTCCTCCCCATCCCTCTGGGAGCTGGAGGAGGAAGGGGGGGAGTGAGCAAGCAGCTGCGTGGTTCTGAGTTACCAGCTGGGCTTAAACAACGACAGTCTCTTTACTCTGGAACTCCTCTTTTGCTTTAGGCTGAATCTCTTTCTTGAGTTTAGGTCTCTGTCAGGCTGAGTCTCTGTCTCGCTTTATGCTGTGTCCCCGTCTCTCGCTTTAGCCTGAGTCACTGTCTCTTTATGCTGTGTCTCTTTACTCTGGGTCTCATTCTCTTTAAGCTGGGTCTCATTCTCTTTCGCTTTAGGCTGGGTCTGTGGCTCTTTCTGTAAGCTGGGTCTCTGTCTTTAGGCTTTGTCTTTCACTTTAGGCTGGGTCTCTCCCTTTAGGCCAAGTCTCTGTATTGCTTTAGGCTAGGTCTTTCTTGCTTCAGGCTGGGTCTCTCTCTCGCTTCAGGCTGGGTTTCTGTCTTGCTTCAGGCTGGCTCTCTTTCTTGCTTTCAGCTGTGTCTGTTGCTTTCGGCTGGGTCTTTTGATTTCAACTGGGACCCTTCCTCTTTAGGCAGGGTCTGTATTTTTCTTTAGGCTATGTCTCTTGCTTTAGGCTGGGTCTCTCTCTTTAGGCCGTGTCTCTCAGTTTAGGCTGGGTCTCTCACTTCAGGCTGGGTCTTGTTCTCACTTTAGGCTGGGTCTCTGTCCTCGCTTTAGGCTGGGGATCTATCTCTTCTTTCTGGGTCTCTGTGTCTTTCTTTAGGGTGAATCTCTCTTTCAGCTGGGTCTCTTTCTCTTTAAGCTGGGTCTCATTCTGTTTAGGCTGGGTCTATGTCTCTTTCTTTACGCTTTGTCTTTCACTTTAGGTTGGGTGTCTTGCTTTAGGCCATGTCTCTAGCCTTAGGCTGGGTCTATGTCTATTTAGGCTGTCTTTCTGTCTCCTAAGGCTAGGTCTATCACTTTAGGCTGGGTGTCTGTCTGGCTTTAGGCTGGGTCACTTTCTTGCTTTAGGCTGTGTCTTCGTGTCTTTTGTCTGGGCCTCTTTCTCTTCATGCTGTGTCTAGTTCTCTTTAGGCTGGGTTTCTGCCTCCTTGGGCTCTGTCTCTGTCTCACTTTAGCCTGGGTCTCTAGGTTTCTGACTGGGTATCTGTATCTCACTTTGGGCTGCGTCTCTTGCTTTCGGCTGGTTTTCTTGCTTTAGGATGGGTCTCTTTAGCCTTGGTCTCTGTCTTTTTCTTTAGGCTTTGTCTCTAGCTATAGGGGTGGTCTCTCACTTTAGGCCTTATGTCTCACTTTAGGCTTGTGTCCTGGGTTCAGCAGTAGCAGTCATGTTTCTCCTTCTTCGTAGCTGGTGCAGTGCTGTGTTTTGACTTTTGGCCTGGGAACAGAGCTGATAGCGATGTTTTGGTTTGGCCAAGGACTTTGTGAGCCTCATGCTCTGCCAGGGAGGAGGGGAAGCCGGGAGGAAGCAGAGACAGGACACCTGACCCAAACTGACCAAAGAGGTATTCCACACCACAGCACGTCATGCCCAGGATGTAACTGAGAGTTACCCAGAAGGGCTGGGAGACTGCAGGGTTGGAGGAGGCATCGGTCAGTGCTTGGTCGGGCTGGGGGGGGGGCGAGTTATCAGTCAGCTGGTGGTGAGGTGTTGTATTCTCTTCCCTTGTTATTTCCTTTATCATTATTATCATTGGTGGTAGCAGTAGTGATTTGTGTTATACCTTAGTTACTAAACTGTTCTTATCTCACCCCGTGGGAGTTGCATTCTTTTCGATTCTCCTCTCCGTCCCTCCAGGAGTAGGGGGAGGGAAAGAAGGGGGGGAGTGAGTGAACGAGTTACCTGACTGGGTTTAAACCATGACAGTTCTTTTTGGCGCCCAACGTGGGGCACGAAGGGTTGAGATAACGACAGATCTGACTGGTTTAATAGTCACTCATCACAATGCTGATTTATTGGCTCTCAGAGTTGTTCCTCTTGATCTCACAGTTTCAGAATGTAGTACAATACTTAGAGCCGGTATTTGCTGTGTTAGTGTTTATCAAGTGTGGGGCTTGGGCTAAGGTTCTTGTCTCACTGTACTTTATGGCAATGACTTGTAATACGGCTGGGCTCCAGCAGCAGAGTGGGACGGACGTGGCCGTGGATTTGTACCTGGCCGTCCGGCTGCTCTTCACCGTCCTGGCCCTGGCCCTCGCCCTCGCCTCCGTCTTCGTGAGGCCGTGGGGAGCCGAGGGGGAGCGGCCCCGGGAGCCGGCGGCTGCTGAAGCGGCCCGGGAGAGCGGACCCGGGAACCAAGCGGCGGCGGGAGCGGGGCGGGAAGCCGCGAGTGGACGGCTGCCGGTGGAGGAGGTCGGGGCCGTCGAGGCGAGGAAGGAGGCGGCTGCCGAGCAGCGGGAGAAGGCGGCGGAGGAGCCTCTTTTTTCATTTGAATTTTCCTCAGGAGCTCCTTATCCATCCAAGGAGGTCTCCTGTCCCGCCTGCTGCACTTCCTTCTGGTTGGGATGCCCCCTGAGCCCCCCCTGCCCTCTAGGGCTATATCCCATGGAACCTTACTAAGCAGGTTCCTGAAGAGGCCAAAGACTGCTCTTTTGGAGTCCAGGGCAGTCCTGAGGACCTCAAATTCGAGCATCTCATGATCGCTGCATCCAAGGCTGCCCTGGAGAGTCACATTTCCAATGAGCCCTTCCCTGTTGGTGAGCACGAGGTCAAGCATGGCACCTCTCCTTGTTGGCTCCTCTATTACTTGCAGAAGGAAGTTGTCTTCCACACAATCGAGGAACCTCCTGGATTTCTTGTGCCAGGCCATGCCGTCCTTCCAACAGATATCAGAGTGATTGAAGTCTCCTATGCGCACAAGAGCCTGCGAGCGTGAGGCTGTTTCTGTCTATAGAGTGCTTCATCCACAGAGTCCTCCTGATTGGGTGTTCTGTAACAGATCCCCACAGTAATGTCCCCCATAGCTGTTCTCCCTTTAACCCTGACCCACAAACTCTCTGTTGACTGATCACCTGTCCCCAGACAGAGTTCCATACTCTCCAGCCTATCCCTAATGTAAACAGCAACTCCCCCTCCCCGCCTGCCGAGCCTTTCTTTCCTAAAGAGCCTGTAACCTTCCATTCCAACACTCCAGTCATAGGAGCCATCCCACCATGTTTCTGTAATGCCTATTCCCCCGTAGACATGCACACATCTCTGATTCCTCTTGCTTGTTCCCCATGCTACGGGCGTTTGTATAGAGGCATCTGAGCCGAGCTCCAAATGCAGCTGGCTCATAGTCTGGAGCTGCTGGAATATCTCTACATTGCTCCGAGCATTTATTATAGGTGCTGACTGGGTGTACTGGGATGGAATGATGCCCCCCTCCCCCAATGCATCTAGTTTAAAGACTCCTTGACCAGTCTGGCAAGCCTCCTACCGAAACCCGCTCTTCACCTTGGACCAGCTCCACCAGCCCCCAGTAGACCTGGCCTACAAACTTGGGTCACATGTTCAAGTTACAGAAACCCCTGACTGCGGCACCACCTTTCTAACCATTTGTTAACCTGGCCAATCCTCCTAGCCTTTTTAGGGTCCTCCCCTGTATCCTGGAGAATGGACAAAAAGACTATCTGAGCTCCAGAGCCCCTAACCACCTCTCCCAGGGCTCTGTAGTCCTTCTTTATGTTCTCCAGGCTACTGCTATTGCTTTAGGCTGGGTCTCTGTCTCTTCCGGCCAGGTCTCTTTATTTCTTTTGGCTGGGTCTCTTTCTCTTTAAGCTGGGTCTTGTTCTCTTTAGGCTGAGTCTCTGACTCCTTAGGCTGGGTGTCTCACTTTAGGCTGGATCTCTCTCTTGCTTTATGCTGGGTCTCTATCTCTTCCAGCTGTGTCTCTCTGTCTTTAGGCTGGGTCTCTGTCTCCTGCAGCTCGGTCTGTCACTTTAAGCTGGGTATCTACCTCACTTTAGGCTGGGTCTCTTGCTTTAGGCTGTGTCTCTGTGTCTGGCTTTGGTCTAGGTCTCTTTCTTGCTTTAGGCTGGGTCTCTTTCTCTCTTCAGTCTGGGACTCTTCCTTGTTTTAGTCTGGATCTCTTTCTCGTTTTACTCTGGGTCTCTATCTCTTCCCTTCGGCTGGGTCTGTCTCGCTTTAGACTTGGTCTCTTTCTGACTTTAGGCTGGGTCTCTTCCTTTTACCTGGGTCTCTAGCTTTAGGCTACGTCCCGTTCTCTTTAGGCCTGCTCTCTGGCTCTATCTTTAGACTTTGTCTCTCGCTTTAGGCTGGGTCTCTTGCTTTAGGCTGGGTCACATATAGCTTTAGGCTGGGTCACTTGTTGCTTTTAGCTGGGTCTCTGTGTCTTTCTTCAGGCTGGGTCTTTTTCTCTTTAAGCTGTGTCTTGTTCTCTGCCCTGGGTTCAGCAGTAGTAGTAATTTTTCTCCTTCTTGGTAGCTGGTGCAGTGCTGTGTTTTGACTTTCGGCCTGGGAACAGAGCTGATAACAATGATGTTTCAGTTTGGCCAACGACTTTGTGAGTCTCATGCTCTTCCAGGGAAGAGGGGAAGCCGGGAGGAAGCAAAGACAGGACACCTGACCCAAACTGACCAAAGAGGTATTCCATACCACAGCACGTCATGCCCAGGATGTAACGGAGAGTTACCCGGTGTTACAGAATGACTCTAAGAGCAGGGCCATGGAGCCCTGGAGGCCTGTGCAAGCAAGGCAGGGGGTGGCCCCCACAGGTAACCGGAAACTGGACATGGAAGGAGAATGTGGAGGACGCTGTGTGGGTCTAACCAATACTGTTGTGCCAAGGAGGAGTGGCTGAATACTACTCCTATATATATGTGAGCTGCGTCACAAATAAAGTAGAAGTTTGCTTATCACCCATATTGGGTTGGCCTGTCTGCTTCTCCTCACCGCTTACAAATGGCGCCTGAACAGGGACCATGGACTAATGGGCCCCAGCTACCGGGGACCCGGAATACAGGGCCCCGGTAGACGGGGACCCGGAATACAGGGCCCCGGTCAGCGGGGACCCGGATTACAGGGCCCTGAGTATCAGGGACCCGGAACGGCGAGTGAGCGGCGCCGGCGGCAGCGGCCGGGGAGCGCGGGCAATGCTGCTGCGGTGGTGTGACAGACCCAGGTGCTTGGACTAACCGAAAGGAGTCCGCCGCTGGGGCGAACCAGACACTGCTGCGTCGGGAGGCCGATCCGGAGACCAAGGTTACAGGACGACCCAGAAGAAGACGATCCAGAAAAGGCCAGCCATAAAAATGGACCGAGAGGTAGCCCTGGACTTATTACAGTGCTTTTTATAAAAGCGGGGAATTGAGCCCTGGACTTATTACAGTGCTTTTTATAAAAGCGGGGAATTGAGCCTGAGACTCTAAAGCAGCTAGCAGGTCTAGTGGCTGTAGGGAAGGCTAAGGGATGTTTTGTAGATCCTAATACAGTTTTTGAGGAGAGTGAGTGGCGAAAGTTTGGTGATGAACTATATGACTCAATGCTTAATGATGATAAAACGGCAAAGAAACTCGGTAAACCACGGAGAGAAGTAATAAGCTGTATAAAAAGATACAAGGCAGGAAAGAAAACTGCTGCGGTAGCAAAGGAGAAACTAGGAACAGACGTCCCCGGTCGGTTGAAACAGGGGGAAGATTACAACTCGTTCCCCCCAACTCGCGGGAGCACAGGGTTTCCCCCCCCCCCCCCCCCCCCCCTTCCTTTTCTCCCCCTCCTCCTTCATCAGAAGGTGCAGCGGAGGAGGTGTAACCCCCTGCTCCCCCACCACCCCAGTTCCAAAAGTAGGGACTTTGAAAAGGACAGAGAAAGTATATTAGAAGGGATACGCATGATAAATGTCGAGGAATCCGAAAGAAAAAGGGCGGTGCCTCGGCGCCGGATCGATTGTGGCGCCATTTTGAAACACGCAGTAGAAAATAGAGATCATGCGCTAGCGGGGCATTTAAAGGAACTGCGAGCCTCTCCAATCCACTATGCCCTAGAGAGGAAATTTTTAACTCAGTTACAGAGGAGCCAGGTCTGCAGATGGTTACATACCGAACGAGAGACATCTGATAAGAAAGACACAGCTGCGAGCAACGGAGACCCTGAGTTCAGCGCAGGATCAGCCCCCGAATGCCCTGAATCCGAGCCAGATTTATATCCTCTGCTTCCAGACCCTGACTCTTCGTCTCCCATGTCGGTCTGCTCAGACTCACTGGCCCTGGAGACGCTCAGCTGTAACGATGGGTAACCAAGGATGCGATCATTACTGGGGAATTTTCTGCAATGGGCATCTCTGCATATCCTGTGTTTACTACACAGCAGGGGGCTAAAGAGTGGGAAGGTCTTTGTCGTGGTTTAAACCCAGTCAGGTAACTTGTTCACTCACTCCCAATGAGTGGTGCCGTGCTGACAACAATCGAGGTCCGTGTCTGTCTCCCCCCCCCCCGCACCGGGGCTCTCCCCTTCCCCGCTCCCGGAGGAACGGGGAGGAGGATCGAGAGAGTGCAACTCCTACGGGTTGAGACAAGAACAGTCCAGCAACAAATCACCACCGCTACTATCAGCTAAAACAATAATAAGGGAAAATAACAAGGGAAGAGAATACGATACCACCGGCCAAGAAAGCGAGTTCCACCCGGAAGCCCCTGTCCTTCTGGGTAACTCCCAGTTACCCCCCCCACCCCGGGCATGACGTGCTGTGGTATGGAATACCTCCCCGGCTAGCCCGGGTCAGGCTCCCCGTCTCTGCTTCCTCACAGCTTCCCCTCCTCCCTGGCAGAGCATGAGCCTCACAGAGTCCTTGGTCAGGGTAAACATCACTTAGCAACAACCGAAAACATCGGCTTCACCAACACTGTTCTCAAGCTAGAAGTCAAAACACAGCACTGCACCAGTTAACACAAAGGAAAAACATGACTGCTACTGCTGAACCCAGGACACTCTTGATCTCAAAATAATTAAGGAGGCCTGACAAGCAGTGACCACGTATGGGTTAAAATCCTCTTATACTCAAGCTGTATATGTTATGATTTTTTCTTGCAATTGACAGGAGGAGCCCATACAGTTTCTCTGTGATACTCATGTACTAGAAGTTGGTAAATATAAGTATGTCCAGGTTTCTGTCAACCCTTGGAGACCTCTGTAGATTCTGCTGGCCACTTCTTCCAGCACAGGCTGGCCACCTGTGTCGGAATTAGTGTGCATTTTGTCAGTATAAAAGCCCAAGCCTCATACAATGTGGGGGAGGCAGAGCCTCTGCGGGGCCGCCCACTAAGGTTGAGCCTGCCACCTCGCACTGCAATGATGCTTCTCAGAGCTGGTTTGCTGTTAGTCTTCACAGGGTCCTTGTGCCACGTTCTGTACGTGGAACTGTAGTGGGAGTAATGATTGTCTGGATTTTGTGCTTCAAATATTGTGTGGCGTGTGCTTGTGGGATCCCATATGCGTGTGTTTGTATGTGTGAGCTGAGGGCAGATGGTGTTCTGTGTTTTTTTCTTGTTGTTGGGTTCATGTAAAAGCTTTCAACGGGTAGCTGTTTAACATTTTGAACATGAAAGGGTTAACGTAAAGGTGCGGTTGCAGGCAGGTATTTATGGTTCCTGCTGAAGCAGGCAGGCCGCTATAGCTGCTGCCCAGCAGGATGGCTTTTGCAGGGATTAAAAAAAAAAAGAAAGGGGGGAGAGAGAGAGAGTAATGATGCTGCATTTAACCTGTCTAGCCTGTCTACTTCTCAAGAACTGATAACCTGGGGGAGGGGGTATATTTGTGTCCTCCTGCCTACAGGTCCATGGCGACTGCCTGCAAAGTTTGTCAAGCCTTGCCATGAGCTGGACAGACAAATGGAAAAACCTGATGCCTCAGCTACAGGAGCTGACCGTGAATACCCCAAGCAGAATGAGATGGAGGAAGAGAAAGAACAAATAACTGCAGAACATCACTTGGGGGCAACTGAAAAGTAACATCCTGAATATGTGTGCTTGTAAAGTAGCTATTATTAGAGGTTGTGATTTTGTGTATGAACCACCTGTATTTACTAGCTAGTTGCTAATAAGAAACTGCACCTTGTATTGTATAGATTTGTCACTTGTAAAGGAGATGTTAAGAGTATGGAAATTTGCAGTAGCTGCTAGAAAACGCTAAGGCAAAAGCTAGAAAGATTTTAATACAATGGTAGTCTTATAAAGCAGGTGATGGAACAAATTAAGAGGGTGGGAGAATTCCACTGGTAAGAAATTTCTTTGGCTAGTTCCTCACTGCCATCAGCATCTTCAACATGCTGCTGCACCCTGTAATAGTTACTCTGCTAATGTAAATTTGTGTGTGCCTTGCTGTAGTAGCAACTTGTTACTGGATGAAGCAGGTGAAACTGTGCATTGACAACAAGGTGCAAGGACTGAGGCTGACCAAATGCCTGCTACCACAATCAAGGGCAAGACTGGGTTGGCTTCTGTGTTTGCCACCAAGAAGAACCTTTAGCTCCACTGTTGGCTGCAACCCAGCAGGCGTGGAGCGGTGGGGACACATGCCATGCCAGACCTTGATGTGAAGGACCAGAGAGCTATACAGCCTGTTATCAGAGAGCCATACAGCAGAAAAAAGGGGCAGGCCCAGGCAGCCTCTAGTTGGCATATGTGGGAGATATAATCTAGCCCAGATCCCCTGCTCAAGTAGGGCCACCCAAACCGTATATAAAACATAAAGGGGGAAGGTGTGGAGACAGTGTTCTCACAGGAGAATGCATAATTGGTACATAAACTTTGAATAGTCCTGAAAGATACAGCAAGGCCATGAGAGGCCTGAAGAAGCTTAAGCAAGCAAGATAAGAGACAGGAATTCACAGAGTTAATGAGGACTGTGGACTGTTGGCAAGCTTTCAAGGTTGAGTTCTCACACCTGTGTTTAACCAATTATATGTTAGTCACTAAGGGTCTTCAAAACATGTATCCAATCATAATATGCCAAATCACTGTAAGTACTTCAGCCGGGGCTTTGGCTCAACAAAGCAGACTGAGTTGCTAAGCAGATGCATACTACATCGAAGGCAATTTCCGATTTGTTTTAATGTTGACTCTGTAAGACATGCAACACTGCAGAACCTTTTGTTGTTGGAACAGGGACATGGATGTGAAGAGTTTGATGGAATGTGTTGTATGAATCTTTCTGGTCATTTTAATTCAATACATGCACAGCTGAAAACCCTAGCTCAGCTTACCCAGCAACTGCAAGTGAGCAGTGACCTAGGGATAACTAAATGGTTGCCCTCATGGGGCATTACAGGTTGACTTAAAACACTGCTATTTGAAGTACTGCGCTTATGTATCATTGTTAGGTTAATCATTGTAGCTTTTAGACTTGCTTATAGTTGTGTGATACAACAGGAGAACAGAATAACCCACAATGTCTTGCTCGCACAAAGAAAAAGGGGTGAATTGTTGCAGAATGACTCTAAGAGCAGGGCCATGGAGCCCTGGAGGCCTGTGCGAGCAAGGCAGGGGGTGGCCCCCGCAGGTAACCGGAAACTGGACATGGAAGGCGAATGTGGAGGAACCTGTGTGGGTCTAACCAATACTGTTGTGCCTTGGAGGAGTGGCTGAATACCACTCCTATATAAGTGAACTGCATCACAAATAAAGAAGTTTGCTTATCACCCATATTGGGTTGGCCTGTCTGCTTCTCCTCGCCGCTTACAACCCGGGAAGGTCTGGTAGACTGCAGGGTTGGAGTAGGTATTGGTCAGTGCTTGGTCGGGCTGGGGGGGGCGAGTTATCAGTTGGCTGGTTTTGAGGTGTTGTATTCTTTTCCCTTGTTATTTCTTTTATCATTATTATTATTGGTGGTAGCAGTAGTGATTTGTGTTATACCTTAGTTACTAAACTGTTCTTATCTCACCCCGTGGGAGTTGCATTGTTTTTGATTCTCCTCTCCGTCCCTCCGGGAGTAGGGGGAGGGCAAGAAGGGGGGAGGAATGAGTGAACAAGCTGTCTGGCTGGGTTTGAACCACAACATTCTCTTTAGGCTGGGTCTATGCCTCTTTAGGCTGGGTCTCTGTTTCCTTTTGGCTGGGTCTCTTTCTCTTTAAGCTGGGTCTTGTTCTCTTTTGGCTGGGTTTCTGTCTCCTTAGGCTGGACGTCTGTCTCATTTTAGGCTGGGTGTCTCTGTCAATTTAGGATGGGTCTCTTGCTTTAGGCTGGCACTCTCACTTTAGTCTGGGACTCTCACTTTAGTCTGGATCTCTCTCTTGATTTATACTTGGTTTCCCTCTCACTTTAGGATGGGCCTCTTGCTTTAGGCTGAGACTCTCACTTTAGGCTGTCTCTCTCTCTTGATATATACTTGTCTCTCTCGCTTTAGGCTGGGTCTCTCTCTTGCTTTATGCTTAGTCTCTCTCTCGCTTCAGGCTGGGTCTCCATCTCTTGCTTTCAGCTTGTCTCTCTTGTTTTAGGTTTTGTCTCGTTCTCGCTTTAGGCCGGGTCTCTGTCTCTCACTTTTGGCAGGGTATCTCTTGCTTTAGGCCTGTTTTTTTTGATATAGGATACATCTCATTATTGCTTTAGGCTTGGTCTCTCTCTTGATTTAGTCTAGGTCTCTTGCTTTCAGCTATGACTCCATCTCTCCTTATGCTATGTCTCAGTCTCCCTTTAGACTGTCTTGGTGTAGCTTTAGGCTGTTTCTCTTTTTTGCCTTAGGATGGGTCTGAGTCTCTCGCTTTAGGCTGAGGCTGGTTCTCGCTTAAAGCTGTTTATTTGTCTCTCACTTTATGCTCTGTCTGGGTCTCTTGCTTTAAGCTCAGTCTCTCTTTAGGCTGGGTCTCGGTCTCACATTGGGCTGGGGATGGGTCTCTCACTTTAGGTTGAATCTGGGTTTCTCACTTTAGGCTGTGTCTTGGTCTCTCCTAGGCTGGATCTCTGTGTCTTTCGTTTTAGGCTGGGTCTGGGACTCTTGCTTTAGGCCAGGTCTGTGTCCTGGGTTCAGCAGTAGCAGTCATTTTTCTCCTTCTTGGGAGCTGGTGCAGTGCTGTGTTTTGACTTCCGGCCTGGGAACAGAGCTAATAACAATGATGTTTTGGTCTGGCCAAGGACTTTCTGAGCCTCATGCTCTGCCAGGGAGGAGGGGAAGCCGGGAGGAAGCAGAGACAGGACAACTGACCCAAACTGACCGAAGAGGTATTCCATACCGCAGTACGTCATGCCCAGGAGGTAACTGGGAGTTAGCCGGTAGGGCTGGGAGCCTGCAGGGTTGGAGGAGGTATCGGTCGGTGCTTGGTTGGGCTGGGGGGGCAAGTTATCGGTCCGCTGGTGTTGAGGTGTTGTATTCTCTTCCCTTGTTATTTCCTTTATCATTATTATTATTGGTGGTAGCAGTAGTGATTTGTGTTATACCTTAGTTACTAAACTGTTCTTATCTCACCCCGTGGGAGTTGCATTCTTTTTGTTTCTCCTCTCTGTCCCTCAGGGAGTAAGGGGAGGAAAAGAAGGGGGGGAAGTGAGGGAACAAGTTGCCTGCCTGGTTTTAAACCATGACAGTTCTTTTTGGCACCCAACACGGGGCTCAGGGGGTTGAGATAAGGACAGATATGACCGGATTAATAGTCATTCATCACAATGCTGATTTATTGGCTCTCAGAGTTGTTCCTCTTGATCTCACAGTTTCAGAATGTAGTACATTACTTAGACCCGGTATTTCCTATGTTGGTGTTTATCAAGTGTGGGGCTTGGGCTAAGGTTCTTGTCTCACTGTACTTTATGGCAATGACTTGTAATACGGCTGGGCTCCAGCAGCAGAGTGGGACGGACGTGGCCGTGGATTTGTACGTGGCCGTGGATTTGTACCTGGCCGTCCGGCTTCTCTTCACCGTCCTGGCCCTCGTCCTCGCCTCTGTTTTCGTGAGGCCGTGGGGAGCCGAGGGGGAGCGGCCCCGGGAGCCGGCGGCTGCTGAAGCGGCCCGGGAGAGCGGCCCCGGGGACCAAACGGCGGCGGGAGAGGGGCCGGAGGCCTCGAGGGGACGGCTACCGGCGGAGGAGGTCGGGGTGGTCGAGGAGAGGAAGGAGGCAGCTGCCGAGCAGCGGGATACGGAGGCGGAGGAGCCCAGCCCCGCGGCCGTGTCCAGCCCCGTGACGGCGGAGAGCATTCTCTGGAAGCCGCCCGCCGAGCCCCAGGAGGATGCAGGAGACCACGCAGCATTTCCCAGCTGTAATGAGTAAATTCCTGTTTGTTAATCAAATCTTGCTTGCTTAAGAGTTACTGGAAAATTACGACACTTCGACATTTTGCTTATAGACCGCAGGCGTCCGGTAAAGTAAACAATGTATGGGGGAAGGAGATAAGGAGCCTTCCTCCCCACACCCACCGGGAGGCAGAATGAGACTCCTTATCAATAGGTCACACAGACGCAGAGTAGGCCAGGAAGTGGCACGTATATCGGATTAAGAAGAGTATAAAACCAGTGACTTTGGGGAAATGGGTTGCGCGCCGTTGGCGGAGTTGACTCCCCGGCTGCCCAACGCTGTTTTGCTTGTTGTCGCTTGATCAATAAACTGATTTGATTCATTGGTCTGGCTCTCGTCAATTTATTTGAGCCACATTCTATAACACCAGCAAGGCAGAGGAGGAAGAGCTGGACTCAGAAAAAGAGAAGCTGGTGGTGGGAGAGCCGGAAAGCACAGAAACTACACCAGCCCCAGTGACAAGTACAGAAGCATCGTTTGAGAGTTCTGAAGGTTTTGAATGGCCTTTGGGTACCCTTGGGACCTGCCTGCTGATTGTGATGGGGATCAGCATGTTGGCACACATACAGACTATGTTTTACCCACGACCATTTTGTCTGATCTCAAAAGTTAACCACAGTCGGGTTTGGGTCCTCTCTGGGATTAGACGACGATACGGGAAGACCAAGAGGTTTTCCCCAAATCTGGACAGTCATGAGTGGCAGGGCATGTGGGACAGTATGGGCAAGTATCTAGTCCACTGGGCCCCTCCAGTGCTTTGGAAGCGTCGGAGATGGAAGGCAGCTGTATGGAGTCCCCAGCAACAAGCTGCAGAAACTGCTGAAGGGGACGGTGAATTATTTTAAGCCTGGTGGGCCCATGGCACTTCAGGCCATCAGAGCAGAGATGCAACATAGAGATGGACTCATGATCGAGGGGTGGACTTAACAATGGACACTATTGCCCAGGTTATTCACGAGTGTGAACACTGCACACAGTCTCTCCTACTCTGGAAGACTGTTACAAGAGATGGAGCCTGCCATCATGGACCAGATGGACTCAGCAGCTTTATAGCTACTGGTCCATGCACTAAGAGTGCACTTAGATAAGAGTGATGTTATATTGAAAATGTGGGATCTGAGTATGACGTGAATGGTATGGAATAAGGGGTGGATAATGTCCTGGGTTCAGCAGTAGCAGTCATTTTTCTCCTTCTTGGGAGCTGGTGCAGTGCTGTGTTTTGGCTTTCGGCCTGGGAACAGAGCTAATAACAATGATGTTTTGATTTGGCCAAGGACTTTGTGAGCCTCATGCTCTGCCAGGGAGGAAGGGAAGCCGGGAGGAAGCAGAGACAGGACACCTGTCCCAAAGTGACCAAAGAGGTATTCCATACCACAGCACGTCATGCCCAGGATGTAACTGGGAGTTACGCAGAAGGGCTGGGAGTCTGCAGGGTTGGAGGAAGTATCGGTCAGTGGTTGGTCAGTCTGGGGAGGTGAGTTATCGGTCGGCTGGTGGTGAGGTGTTATATTCTCTTCCCTTGTTATTTCCTTTATCATTATTATTATTGGTGGTAGCAGTAGTGATTTGTGTTATACCTTAGTTACTAAACTGTTCTTATCTCAACCCGTGGGAGTTGCATTCTTTTCGATTCTCCTCTCTGTCCCTCCGGGAGTAGGGGGAGGGCAAGAAGGGGGGGAAGTGAGTGAACAAGTTGCCTGACTGGGTTTAAACCATGGCAGCCTGGGAGTCACTTTAGGCTGTGTCTGGTTCTAGATGTAGGCTGGTTGTGGGTCTTGCTTGAGGCTAGGTCTGGGTCTCAGTTTAAGCTGCTGAATGTCTCGCTTCAGGCTTGGTCTGGGTCCCACCCTTTATGCTAGGTCTCACTTGCTTTAGGCTTGGTCTTGGATTTGATTTTGACTATATTTCACATTTGGCTGGGTGTGTGTCTCACTTTAGGCTGTGTCTCAGTCTCTCTTTAGGCTGGGTCTGAGTCTTGATTTAGGGTGAATCTGGGTCTTGCTTTGTGCTGGGTCTGGGTCTCTCACTTCAGGTCAGGTCTTCCTTTAGCTTTAGACTGGATGTCACCCTCGCTTTAGGCTGGGTCTCTTGCTTTAGGCTGTGTCTCGATCTCTAGGCTTTTTCTCGGTCTCACTTTAGGCTGTCTCTCGGTTTCTCTTTAGGCTGTGTCTTGGTCTCTTGCTGTAGGCTGGGTCTGGGTCTCACTTTAGGCTGGGTCTGGGTCTGCGTCAGGGTCACTCCATTTAGGCTAGGTCACACTCGCTTTAGGCTGGGTGTCATTTTTACTTTAGACTGTCTTGCTCTCGCATTAGGCTGGGTCTCGCTCTCACTTTAGACTAGGTCTCTCGCTTTAGGCTGTGTCTGTCTCTAGGCTGTGTCTCGATCTCGCATTAGGCTGGGTCTGTGGTCTGTCACTTTAGGCTGAAGCTAAGTCTCTCATTTATGACTGTCCTGCTTTAGGCTTGTTCTTGGCATCTCGCTTTAAACTGGGTCTCGCTCTCGCTTTAGGCTGGGTCTCTTGATTTAGGCTGGGTCTCTCGCTTTTGGCTATGTCTTGATGTCTTTTTACACTGTGAACGGTGCTCTCTTTAGGCTGGGTGTGGCTCCCTCGTTTATGGCTGAGGCTGGGTCTCTTTCTTTATGTTGGGTCTCGGTCTCACTTTAGGCTGGATGTGAGTCTCGATTAAGACTGAGTGGGTCTCATTTAGGCTGTGTCTGGGTCTCGCTTTAGGCTATGTCTTGGTCTCTTGCTTTAATCTGGGACTGGGTCTCTCTTTAGGCTGGGTCTGGGTCACTCCCTTTAGGCTAGGTCACACTCTTGCTTTAGGGTGGGTGTCACTCTTGCTTTAGGCTGGGTCTGTCTCTCACTTTACACTCGGTCTGTCACTTTAGACTGGGTCTTGCTCTCACAGGCTGGGTCCTGCTCTTGCTTTAGACTAGGTCTCTCACTTTAGGCAGGGTCTCTAGCTTTAGGCTGTGTCTGTCTCTAGGCTGCATCTCTATTGCTTTAGGCTGGGCCTGTGTCTCTCGCTTTAGGCTGAAGCTAGGTCTCGTTTATGACTGTCTTGATTTAGGCTTGTTCTCAGTGTCTCACTTTAAACTGGGCCCAGCCTGTGTCTCACTCTTGCTTTAGGCTGGGTTTGGGTCTCTTGCTAAATGATGGGTCTATCGCGTTAGGCTGGTTCTTGGTCTTGCTTTAGGCTGTGTCTGTGTCTCTTGCTTTTAGCTGGGTCTAGGTCTCTCAGTAAAGGCTGGTCTGGGTCTCTCATTAGACTGTGTCTCTCGCTTTAGGTTACATCTCGCTATAGGCTGGGTTTCGTGCTTTAGGCTGGATCTCATGTGCACTTTAGGCTGGGACTAGCTCTCAGTTTAGGCAGGATCTCACTCTCACTTTAGGCTATGTCTCTCGCTTTAGGCTATGTCTCTCGCTTTAGGCTGTGTCTCAGTCTCTCTCTTTAGGCAGAGTCTGGGTCTTTCACTTTAGGCTAATTGTGTGTATTTTGCCTTAGGCTGAGTGTGGATCTCTCACCTTTGTCTGCGTCTCGCTCTTGCTTTAGGCTGGCTCTGGGTCTCTCTCTTTAGGCTGGATATGGATCTCTCTCTTTAGGCTGGGTCTCACTCTCGCTTTATGCTGGGTTTCTCGATTTAGGCTGTCTTTCACGTTAAGGTAGGTCTCTTGCTTTCAGCTGTGTCTCAATCTCTCATTAGGCAGTGTCTCAGTTTCACTTTAGGCTATGTCTCGGTCTTGCTTTACACTGTGTCTCTGTCTCACTTTAGGCTATGTCTGTGTCTCTCTTCAGGCTTTTTCTGCATCTTGCTTTGGGCTGAGTCTGAGTCTCACTTTCGGCGTGGTCTGTGTCTCACTTTAGTCTGCATCTGGGTCTCTCCCTTTAGGATAGGTCTCTCGCTTTAGGCTGGGTCATGGATTAGATTTTGGCTATATCTCATTCGGCTGGGTGTGGGTCTCCCTTTAGGCTGTTTTGTTCTTGCTTTATGGTGTGTCTCAGTCTTCCTTTAGGCTGTGTCTCAGTCTCTCTTTAGTCTGGGTCTGGGTCTTGCTTTAGGCTGGGTCTGGGTCTCTCGCTTTAGGCTGGGTCTCGCTTTAGCTTTAGACTGGTTGTCAGTTTTGCTTTAGGCTTGGTCTCGCTTTTGCTTTAGGCTGTGTCTGGGTCTCTGTCTTTAGGGTGGGTCTGGCTCTCGCTTTAGGCTGTGTCTCCATCTCTAGGCTTTTTCTCATTGTCACTTTAGGCTGTCTCTCGGTTTCTCTTTAGGCTGTGTCTCAGTCTCACCCTTTAGGCTGCCTCTGGGTGTCTTGTTTTAGGATGTGTCTGGGTTTTGCTTTTGGCTGCCTCTATGTCTCTCACTTTAGGTTGGATGTGGCTCTCACTATAGTCTGGGTCTCTTGCTTTTGACTGGTTTTCTGTCTTCTGCTTTATGCTGGGTCTGGGTCTCTTGCTTTAGCCTGGGTCTGGGTATCTCTTTAGGCTGTGTCTTAGTCTCTCACTTTAGTCTGGATCTCTCTCTAGGTTGTGTCTTTATCTCTCTTTAGGCTGTATCTTGGTCTCGCTGGGTCTGGGACTCACTTTTGGCTGTGTCTGGTTCTTGCTTTAGGCTGTGTCTGGGTCTCGCTTGTAGGCTGGGGCTGGGTCTATCTTTAGGCTGTGTTTCAGTCTCTTGCTTTAGGCTGGGTCTGGGTATCTCTTTAGGCTGTGTCTTGGTCTCTCGCTTTAGGCTGTGTTTCAGTCTCTCACTTTAGGCTGGATCTGGGTATCTCTTTAGGCTGTGTCTGGGTCTCTTGCTTTAAGCTGTGTCTTGGTCTCTTGCTTTAGGCTGGGTCTGGGTCGCACTTTAGGCTGTGTCTGGGTTGCACTTTACGCTGTGTCTGGGTCGCACTTTAGGCTGTATCTGGGTCTATCTTTAGGTGTGTCTCTCTTGCTTTAGGCTGCGTCTGAGTATGGCTTTAGGCTGCGTCTGAGTATGGCTTTAGGCTGTGTCTGGGTATGACTTTAGGCTGGGTCTGGATCTAGCTTTAGACTCTATCTGGGTCTCTCTTTAGGCTGTGTCTCACTCTCACTTTAGACTGGGTCTGGGTCTGGGTCTCACTTTAGGCTAAGCCTGGGTCTCACTTTAGGCTAGGTCTGGGTCACTCCCTGTAGGCTAGGTCTCACTCTTGCTTTACGGTGGGTCTCACTCTTGCATTGCACTGTGTCTCTCTCTCACTTTAGACTGGGTCTCTCTCTTTAGGCTGGGTCTCTTGCTTTAGGTTGTTTCTGGGTCTCTAGCTTTAGGCTTAATCTGTGAGAGACAAAGAGAGTCCATCCTGTCCATGATGTTACTCTCCATCTCTTGTAACAGTCTTTCAGAGCAGGAGGGGCTGTGTGCAGTGTTGGATCGTTGCCTGCTGATGATACCGCAGAACTGGTCTCGTTTCATCAAAGATCATTCTCTGCTGGGAGGATGGTCGGAGAGAAGTCAGGGCCAGTCGCTGATGACCTGAAGACATCTAGTTGATGTGCTATAAAATTATTACACAGCAGACAACAGCATATACTTGAGTTCATTTGCTTTTTTCCCCTAAAATCAAATCCCCTTGAGGTACACATCGGACTTCCCCATCTTCCCACATTACCCATCAAGTATATCCAGGTCCCTGAGCAAAAGCAATCCATGAGCAAGCCCATTGTACCGTTCAATTTTCCCAGAGGCTGGTGCATGGTAAGGGATGTGATATACCTACTCAGTGCCATGTTCTTTGGCCAAAGTGTCTATAAGGTTATTCCAGAAATGAGTCCCATTGTCTGTCTCAATTCTCTCTGGGGTGTCATGTCGTCACAAAATCTGTTTCTCAAGACCCAGGATAGTGATCCAGGCAGTGGCATGGGGCACAGCGTATGTTTCCAGCCACCCGGTGGTTGCTTCCACCATGGTAAGCACATGGTGCTTGCCTTGGCAGGTTGGTGGCAGTGTGTTATAATCAATCTGCCAGGCCTCCCCATATTTGTGCTCCATACAAAAGAGCCTTTAACTGCTTGGCTTGCTATATATTATAAGGGCAATAACAAGAAAAGAGAATACAAACGCTCACTACCTGCCGACCAATACCCAGCCCAACCCGAGCAGTGATCTAATCCTTCCGGGTAACTGCCCCCAGTTTATATAGTGGGCATGACATGTTGTGGTATGGAATACTTTTTTGGGTAGTTTGGGTCAGGTGTCCTGTCTCTGCTTCCTCCTAGCTTCCCCTCCTCCCTGGCAGTGCATGAGGCTCACAAAGTCCTTGGTCAGAGTAAACATTACTTAGCAACAGCTGAAAACATCGGTGTTACCAGGGTTGTTCCCAGGCTGAGAGTCAAAAGCACAGCACTGCACCAGCTACTAAGGAGAGAAATGACTGCTACTGCTGAACCCAGGACAGCTGGGTTTGAGTCTCTTGCTTTGAACTGGCTTTCTTGCCTTAGGCTATGTCTCATATTAGGCTGGGATAGGGTCTCTCACCTTAGGCCTGGTGCATTTATCTCACTTTAGGCTGGGTGTGGGTCTCACTTTAGGCTGGGTCTGGCTAACTTGCTTTAAGCTAGGTCTGTGTGTGTTGCTTTAGGCTCGGTTTCATTCTCTTGCTTTATGCTGGGTCTGGGTCTCTTGCTTTAGGCTGGCTATCTGTCTCGCTTTTTGCTGTGTCTCGCTTTAGGCTATGTGTCAGTCTCGCTGTAGCCTGGGTCTAGGTCTCTCCCTTTAGGCTGGGTCTGGGTCTCGCTTTAGGCTAGGTCTTAGTCTTTCACTTCAGGCTGGGTCTCTTGCTTTAGGCTGGGTCTCTTGCTTTAGGCTGTGTCTTGGTCTCTCTTTAAACTAGCTTTCTCGCTATAGGCTGGGTCTTTTGCTTTAGGTTGTTGCTGGGTCTTGCTTTAGGCTGAACCTGTGTCTCGCTTATGGCTGGCTTTCTAGAGTTAGGATTGGACTGGGTCTCTTGCTTTAGGCAGGTCTGGGTCTTGCATTAGGCTGGGTCTCTTGCTTTAGGTTGCATCTCTCACTATAGGCTAGGATTCATGCTTTAAGCTGGGCCTTGGTTGCACTTCAGGCTGGGTCTGCATCTCTTGCTTTAGGCTGGGTCTGGGGCTCTTGCTAATGTCTGAGTCTATAGTGTTAGAATGGGTGTGGATCTCACTTTTGGCTGGGTCTGGTTCTCTTGCTGGGGATAAGTCTTGCTTTCGGCTATGTCTTATTCTCGCATTAGTCTGGGTCTCATTCACTCAATTCATGCTGGGTCTTGCTCTTGCTTTAGTCTGGGTCTGGGTATCTTGCTAAAGGCTGTGTCTGTCACATTAGGCTGGGTCTCACTCTCACTTTAGGTTGGGTCTCTCGCTTTAGGTGGTTCCTCCCAGCTTCCCCTCCTCCCTATCAGAGCACGAGACTCACAAAGTCCTTGGTCAGAATAAACATTACTGAGCAAGAACTAAAAACATTGGTGTTATCAGTGCTGTTCCCAGGCTGAGAGTCAAAACTACATCACTGCACCAACTACTAAGGAGAGAAATGACTGCTACTGCTGAACCCAGGAGAGTATCCACCCCTTATTCCATACCATTCACATCATGCTCAGATCTCGCATTTTTCAATATATCATCGCTCTTATATATATATATATATATATAAATGCACAGAGAGAGATCGAGAGAGAGAGATCATTCCTTAGCGCATGGACCAATCCCTATAAAGCTGCTGAGTTCATCCGGTCCATGATGTTGGGCTCCATCTCTTGTAACAGTCTTCCAGAGCAGGAGAGAGAGTGTCATACAGTCAATCTGCCAGGCCTCCCCATATTTGAAATTCAGCCATCATCCTCCATACCAAAGAGGCTTTAACTGCTTGGCTTGCTTAACTGCAGCACTCATGAATAACCTGGGCAATAGGGTCCATTGTTAAGTCCACCCCTCGATCACAAACCCGTCTATATGTAGTATATCTGCCTTGATGTCCTGAAATGTCATGGGCCCAATGGGCCAAAAATAATTCACCTTTATGTTGCCAATCTAAGTCCATCTGAGCCACTTCTATCGTAGCAGCTTGTCCTGGGTTCAGCAGTAGCAGTCATGTTTCTCCTTCGTGGTAGCTGGTGCAATGCTGTGTTTTGACTTCCAGCCTGGGAACAGTGTTGGTGAAACCAATGTTTTCGGTTGTTGCTAAGTGATGTTTACCCTGGCCAAGGACTTTGTGAGGCTCATGCTCTGCCAGGGAGGAGGAGAAACTGGGAGGAAGCAGAGATGGGGAGCCTGACCCAGGCTAGCCAAGGAGGTATTCCATACCACAGCATGTCATGCCCGGGGTGGGGGGTAACTGGGAGTTACCCGGAAGGACACGGGCTTCCGGGTGGGACTTGTTTCTTGGCCGGTGGTATCGTATTCTCTTCCCTTGTTATTTTCTCTTATCATTGTTGTTGCTGGTGGTAGCGGTGGTGATTTGTGTTGTACATTGTTTGCTGGACTGTTCTTGTCTCAGCCCGTGGGAGTTGCACTCTTTTGATCCTCCTCCCCGTTCCTCCGGGAGTGGGGAAGGGGAGAGCCCCGGTGGGAGGGGGGGGGCCCTCGACTGCTGTCAGACCAGCACCACTCACTGGGAGTGGGTGAACAAGTTGCCTGACTGGGTTTAAACCACGACACAGCTCTATCCACTTCTTGGTTGTTCTGGTGTTCCTCAGTGGCCCGACTCTTGGGCACATGAGCATTTACATGGCGGGCCTTCACCACCAGGTTCTGCACCCAGGCATGATATCTTGCCACAGTGCAGCAGCCCATGTGGGTTTTCCTCCGCATTGACAGTTGCTCTGCTTTCATTGCTGCAACCACCCCCACAGGGCATTTGCCACCATCCATGAGTCGGTATAGAGGTAAAGTACTGGCCACTTTTCTCGTTCAGCAATGTCCAGGGCCAGCTGGATGGCTTTCACCTTGGCAAACTGACTCGATTCACCCTCTCCTTAAGCAGTTTCTGCAACTTTTCGTCCAGGACTCCATACAGCTGCCTTCCATCTCCGATGCTTCCAAAGCAGTGGAGGGACCCAGTGAACTAGATACTTGCCCATACTGTCCTGCACACCCTGCCTCTCATGACTGTCCAGCCTCGGGGAAAATCTCTTGGTGGTCCTCCTATATCATTGTCTAACCCTAGACAAGACCCAAACACGACTCCACTTAACTTTTGAGATCTGACTAAATGGTCGTGGGTAAAACACGCTCTGTGTGTGTGCCAACATGCTGATCCCCATCTGTCCTGGGTTCAGCAGTAACAGTCATGTTTCTCCTCCTTGGTAGCTGGTGCAGTGCAGTGTTTTGACTTTCAGCCGATGAACAACGCTGATAACGCCGATGGTTTCAGTTGCTGCTCAGTAATGTTTACTCTGACCAAGGACTTTGTGAGCCTCATGCTCCTTGGGAGGAAGGGAAGCCGGGAGGAAGCAGAGACAGGACACCTGACCCAAGCTAGCCAAAGAGGTATTCCATACCACAGCATGTCATGCCCAGGATGTAAAACTGGGTGTAGTTGCCTGGAAGGGTTAGATCGCTGCTCGGGTTGGACTGGGTATTGATCGGCGGGGGGTGAGCGGTTGTATTCTCTTCCCTTGTTATTTCCCTTATCAATATTATTATTGGTGGTAATAGTAGTAGTTTTGTGTTATACCTTAGTTACTGGACTGTTCCTATCTCAACCCGTGGGAGTTACATTCTTTCAGTTCCTCTCCCCATCCCACCTCCCACTCTCGGAGGGATGGGGGGTTGGGGGTGAGTGAACAGCTGTGTGGTTTTTCTGGGTTGCCAACTGGGCTTAAACCACAACAGTTCTTTTTGGCGCCCAACGTGGGGCGTAAAGGGTTGAGATAACGACAGATCTGACCTGAGTGTGTCTAATCGTATTTGTGATAAGCATTTATTTTTTTGGATTAATAGTCGCCCGTCACAATGCTGATTTATTGGCTCTCAAAGTTGTTGCTCTTTATCTCACAGTTTCAGCATGTCGCACCTTACTTACAGACAGTATTTGCCGTGTTAGCATTTATCGGCTGGGGGCCTTGGGCTAAGGTTCTTGTTTCATGGTACTTTATGGTAATGACTTATAATACAATAGATTCATTGATCATGAAACTGATTTGGCTTATGTTCCCAATGTGGTCATCACCTCTATACTTTGGGAGGTATATAATAGGAGTATATAGCAATTACACATCCTTTTTCCCCTCTCTCGCGTTAGGCTGAGTTTTGCTTTAGCTTTAGACTGGGTGTTTCTCTCCCTTTGGGATGGGTCTTGCTCTCACTTTAGGCTGGGTCTCTTACTTTACGCTGTGTCTTGATCTCTAGGCATTGTCTCGGTCTCGCCTTAGGTTGTCTCAGTTTCTCATTACGCTGTGTCTCAGTCTCTTGCTTTAGGCTGCCACCTGGTGTCTCGTTTCCGAATGTGTCTGAGTCTCGCTTTTGTCTGCCTCTGTCTTTTGATTTAGGCTGTGTGTGGGTCTCACTATAGGCTGTGTCTCTTGTTTTTGGCTGGTTTTGTCTCCCACTTTAGGCTGGGGCTGGGTCTCACTTTCAGCTGAGACTGGGTCTCTGTCTCTTAACTAGGTCTCAGTCTCACTTTAGGCTGGGTCAAGGTCTCGCATTAGGCTGGATGTAGGTCTCGATTTAGGGTGAGTGTGGGTCTCATTTTAGGCCTGGTGTGAGTTTTTCACTTCTGGGAGTGGGGGGAGGAAGGGGGGGTGGAGTGAGCAAGCGTCTACGTGGTTCTGGGTTGCTGGCTGGGCTTAAACCACAACAGCTGGTGTGTTAGGAGGCCATAAGAGTGGAATTTTCCTTTTGGTCTGTAATACAGCCACGAGTTAACCACACAAACGTCTATGAGGAAGTCGTGAATTGGCAAGCTAGACAGAAAGGAGGAACTGTGTACATAAATATGTTTTTTTGAAACTTCTATGCTGAAGTCTGCAACACTATGAAAACCGCTGAGAAAAACTGTCCAAAAGGCGAGAGAGGGAGACCATGAAAGATGAAGTAACAACCCTTGAATTGAGGAACAGACCCCCAGAGCACAATTGGACATGCGCAAAGTGACCCCTAGAGAGGGGCAGGACCGACAGCTCTCCCAACGTGTGATGACCACACGTGTTGGAACAACAGGGCTGTCCATCAGGGGATAAAAGGGGGAGAGCCCCAGAGTCGGAGAGGTAGCTGCGACATCGAGGACAACGCTGCCTCTGAAGGGATGCCTGCTACGAGCTGGGCCAGCCCACCTGACTCAGCCAAACCCTTCATGAAATCTCTGGGGAAAAGCTCCATTCTCGGTGTCCTCCTGTGCTGTGTAGTGGGGTCGGTATGTATGTAATACAATAAATGCTTTGCTGCTTTCATTATAAATGGGCTCAATTCTTTAGTTTTCAGAATCTAACTACCACATCTGAGTCAGGGAGTCACTATAGGCTGGGTCTGAGAGTCACTTTAGGCTAGGTTTGGTTCTCACTTTAGGCTGGGTGTGGGTCTTGCTTGAGGGTGGGTCTGGGTCTAACTTTAGGCTGGCTAAGGGTCCTGCTTCAGGCTGGGTCTCTTTTTTTAGCCTAGGTCTCTCGGTTTAGGCTGGGTCTCTCTCTTTAGGCTGTGTCTTGGTCTCTTGCTTTAGGCTGGGTCTGGGTCTTGCTTTAGGCTGTATCTGGGTCTATCCTTAGGCTGTGTCTCAGTCGCTCACTTTAGGCTGGGTCTGGGTATCACTTAAAGCTTGGTCTGGGTCACTCCCTTTAGTCTAGGTCACACTCTTGCTTTAGGCTGTGTCTTGCCCGCTAAGGTTGAGCCTGCCACCTCGCACTGCAATGATGCTTCTCGGAGCTGGTTTCCTGTTAGTCTCCACAGGGTCCTTGTGCCACGTTTTGTACGTGGGACTGTAGTGGGAGTAATGATGGCTTTTGCAGATACTAAAAAAAAAAAAAGGGGAGGAGGGGGAGAGAGAGTAATGATGCTGCACTTAACCTGTCTACTTCTCAAGAACTGAAGAACTGATAACCTGGGGGAGGGGGTATATTTGTGTCCTCCTGCCTACAGGTCCATGGCGACTGCCTGCAAAGTTTGTCAAGCCTTGCCATGAGCTGGACAGACGAATGGAAAAACCTGATGCCTCAGCTACAGGAGCTGACCGTGAATACCCCAAGCAGAATGAGATGGAGGAAGAGAAAAACGAATGACTGCAAAACATCACTTGGGGGCAGATGAAAAGTAACATCCTGAATATGTGTGCTTGTAAAGTAGCTATTATTAGAGGCTGTGATTTTGTGTATAAAACCACCTGTATTTACTAGCTAGTTGCTAATAAGAAACTGCACCTTGTATTGTATAGATTTGTCACTTGTAAAAGAGATGTTAAGAGTAGGGAAATTTGCAGTAGCTGCTAGAAAACGCTAAGGCAAAAGCTAGAAAAATTTTAATACAATGGTAGTGTTATAAAGCAGATGATGGAACAAATTTAAGAGGGGGGGAAAATTCCACTGGTAAGAAATTTCTTTGGCTAGTCCTTCACTGCCATCAGCATCTTCAACATGCTGCTGCACCCTGTAATAGTTACTTTGCTAATGTAAATTTGTGTGTGCCTTGCTGTAGTGGCGACTTGTTACTGGATGAAGCAGGTGAAACTGTGCATTGACAACAAGGTGCAAGGACTGAGGCTGACCAAATGCCTGCTACCACAATCAAGGGCAAGACTGGGTTGGCTTCTGTGTTTGCCACCAAGAAGAACCTTTAGCTCCGCTGTTGGCTGCAACCCAGCAGGCGTGGAGCGGTGGGGACACATGCCATGCCAGACCTTGATGTGAAGGATCAGAGAGCTATACAGCCTGTTATCAGAGAGCCATACAGCAGAAAAAAGGGGCAGGCCCAGGCAGCCTCTAGTCGGCATATGTTGGAGATATACTCTAGCCCAGATCTCCTGCTCGAGTAGGGTCACCGAAACCATATATAAAAAACATAAAGGGGGAAGATGTGGAGACAGTGTTCTCATGGGAGAATGCATAATTGGCACATAAACTTTGAATAGTCCTGAAAGATACAGCAAGGCCATGGGAGGCCCGAAGAAGCTTAAGCAAGCAAGATAAGAGACAGGAATTCACAGAGTTAATGAGGACTGTGGACTGTTGGCAAGCTTTCAAGGTTGAGTTCTCACACCTGTGTTTAACCAATTATATGTTAGTCACTAAGGGTCTTCAAAACATGTATCCAATCATAATATGCCAAATCACTGTAAGTGCTTCAGCTCAACTAAGCAGACTGGGTTGCTGAGTTGCTAAGCAGACAATTCTACATCGAAGGCAATTCCCGATTTGTTTTAATGTTGACTCTGTAAGACATGCAACACTGCAGAACCTTTTGTTGTTGGAACAGGGACATGGATGTGAAGAGTCTGATGGAATGTCTTGTATGAGTCTCTCTGATTATGTTAATTCGATGCACGCACAGCTGAGAACCCTGGCTCAGCTTACCCAGCAACTGCAAGTGAGCAATATCCTAAGAATAACTAGATGGTTGTCTTCACGGGGCATTACAGGTTGAGTCAAACACTGCTGTTTAAAGTATTGCACTTATGTATCATTGTTAGGTTAATCATCATAGCTATTAGACTTGCTTATAGTTGTGTGATACAACAGGTGAACAGAATAACCCACAATGCCTTGCTCGCACAAAGAAAAAGGGGGGAATTGTTGCAGAATGACTCTTAAGAGCAGGACCATAGAGTTCTGGAGGACTGTGCGAGCAAGGCAGGGGGTGGCCCCCACAGGTAACCAGAAACCGGACATGGGAGGAGAATATGGAGGAAGCTGTGTGGGGCTAACCAATACTGTTGTGCCAAGGAGGAGTGGCTGAATACCACTCCTATGTATATATGTGAACTGCGTCACAAATAAAGTAGAAGTTTGCTTATCACCCATATTGGGTTGGCCTGTCTGCTTCTCCTCGCCGCTTACAGGTAACTATTCAAAATGTTATGTTAGAGTTCTGTGTATAGTCACCTTATTCTCCAGTCATAACAGACAAGCTCTGGTTCCTCCAGTGTTTTCTTGCATATAACTATAAATTGCATGATTCTGTTTCTTATAAGTTAAATTGAAAAAAGACTGATCAGATGTTTAAAGGCTTCTTGACAGTGGAGGATATTAACATGTCTATTACAAGATCAAGAATGTATGAAAGCACACAAAAACAGAACAGTAAATATAAGTCCATGGTACAATTTTCTTGTAAGATGTGTATGTACAGAGACTTGAATTTCTGTATGAAGAAGTCTTCTGTGTTCTTCAAAACAAGCTATAGTCAAATGAAGCTGGAGGAAAAAATACTCTGTAAAGTGGTTATAGGAAGCAGACTGATAAGAAAGTTTGTGGGTCAAGGTTAAAGGGAATATAGCTATGGGAAACATTACTGTGGGGATCTGTTACAGACCGCCTGATCAAGGAGAACCTGCGGATGAAGCACTCTATAGACAGATAGGAAAAGCCTCACGCTCACAGGCCCTTGTTCTCATGGGTGACTTCAACCACCCTGACATCTGTTGGAAGGACGGTACGGCCCGGCACAAGCAATCCAGGAGGTTCCCCGATTGTGTGGAAGACAACCCAAGTCTTGGAAGGCAGACGCAGGGACTGTGAGAATGAAGACCTTGGGCCCACTGTAGGAGAGGATCTGGTTCGAGACCATCTTAAAAATCTGAATGTGCACAAGTCCATGGGTCCTGATGAAATCCATCTGTGGGTCCTGAAGGAGCAGGCAAATGAAGTTGCTAAGACACTGGTCATCATATTTGAGAAATCATGGCAGTCAGGTGACTGGATGGCATGCTAAGGCACATGAAAAACAACAAGGTGGTTGGTGACAGCCAACATGGCTTCACTAAGGGGAAATCCTGCCTGACCAATTTGATGGCCTTCTATGATGGGGCTATGGAACTGATGGGCAGGGGTAGAGCAACTGATGTCATCTACCTGGCCTTGTGTAAAGTGTTCGACACTGTCCCACACGACGTCCTTGTCTCTAAATGGGAGAGACATCAATTTGATGGATGGACCCCTTGGTGGATTAAAGAACTGGCTGGATGGCCGCACACAAAGAGCTGTGGTCAATGGCTCAATGTCCAGCTGGAGACCAGTAACGAGTGGGGTCCCTCATGGATTGGTGTTGGGACCGGTCTTGTTTAACATCTTTGTCGCTGACATGGACAGTGGGATTGAGTGTGCCCTCAGCAAGTTTGCCGATGGCACCAAGCTGTGTGGTTCGGTTGATACGCTGGAGGGAAGGAATGCCATGTAGAGGGACTTCGACACGCTTGTGAGGTGGGCTGATGCCAACCTTATGTAGTTTAGCCATGCCAAGTGCAAGGTCCTACACCTGGGTCGGAGCAATCCCAGGCACAGCTACAGGTTGGGCACAGAAGAGATTCAGAGCAGCCCTGCAGAGAAGGACTTGGGGGTGTTGGTTGATGAGAAAATGAACATGAGCAGGCAGTGTGCACTCACAGCCCAGAAAGCCAACCATATCCTGGGCTGCATTAAAAGGAGTGTGATCAGCAGGTCGAAGGAGGTGATCCTGCCCCTCTACTCTGCTCTTGTGAGACCTCACCTGGAGTATTGTGTGCAGTTCTGGTGTCCTCAACATAAAAAGGACATGGAACTGTTGGAACAAGTCCAGAGAAGGGCCATGAGGATGATCAGGGGACTGGAGCACCTCCCATATGAAGACAGGCTGAGGAAGTTGGGGCTGTTCAGCCTGGAGAAGAGAAGGCTGTGTGGAGACCTCATAGCAGCCTTCCAGTATCTGAAGGAGGCCTATAGGGATGCTGGGGAGGGACTCTTCATTAGAGACTGTAGTGACAGGACAAGGGGTAATGGGTTAAAACGTAAACAGGGGAAGTTTAGATTGGATATAAGGAGGAAATTCTTTCCTGTTAGGGTGGTGAGGCACTGGAATAGGTTGCCCAGGGAGGTTGTGAATGCTCCATCCCTGGCAGTGTTCAAGGCCAGGTTGTACGAGGCCTTGGGTGATATGGTTTAGTTTGATGTGTCCCTGCCCATGGCAGGGGGGTTGGAACTAGATGATCTTAAGGTTCTTTCCAACCCTAACTCTTCTATGATTCTATGATTCTAAGAAAGGCTATTGCTGGCAGTGGTCTCTAGTGTTGTTTAGCCTTGGGGGGAGGTTTGGAAATGCTAAGAGCAGATTAACTTTTTGGCAGGAAGCCTTTGAAAGGGAAAGAAATCTGGACACAAGCATTCCCTTGTCTCCTGCTTGCTATTTTTAGTTGATTTACAAGAAATATTTCTGGGCTGATTCTGTTCTTTAAAAGTTGGTGCTCATGATTCCTCACCAGTGATTGTAAGTCTCTGTCACTAGGAGATGATAGACTGAGGTCCCTGTTGGATTAAAAGGCAAGACAATTTGGCCAAAAAAAACCACCCTTGCATTCCACCTCGTCCTCGGATATTAGAGGGGCTGGGTGCGGCTAGGCTTAGATTCTGAGTGATGCCGTATTTACTGCTATCAGTCTGGTCATGTTTGGTATATTGAACAATCCCAGATCTGGATGCACTAATAGCAGGCTGCACCTTCAGTCTAATCGTGCTCGTGAACTAACATGGCCACACTGATGGATTTGGTCACATTCAATGAGAAAGCTATTATGATTAGCTACTTAAACAGAGCAGTTTATTGAAGCAACAGGTATAGCTTCTTATGGATTGCCAGTGATAAACACACTGTCTGCAGAAACGTGCAAATTAGAGGTTATGCAAAAGTGCAGTAAAGTTAAGAATAGCACAGCCTGGCTTTAAAATATAAAAATAAAAAGTGGCAAGTAACTCTATATAGCTATTCCTGATTTTCCTGGGGAAGCACTTAATACAGTGCAAGTCTTAGCCAAAGGCTGGGGGGGGGGAGGTCCAGCCCGTTGACCGGTCCCAGGAGTCAAGGGTAATCTGCTGATGGAATTTTCCTTGACTCATCCACGATGATGTCTTACCTACTATTCCCCATTTGTTGGGCCATTTTATACTATTTTTCACCTTCAAGGTGGAGCTTGAGTGACTCTAGTCATACATACCTTTATTATTATTGGCGTAAAATTCTCTCGCTTTGCTTTTAAAGTTATATACCACAAAAAAATCAAAGAGCATGCTCAAAGAGGGACAATCTCACATTGGAGGCCAGTAGCATTAGCGATGGAAGTGTATTTTTGCAATATAATGTATTGATATGCGTTATAAAGAAGCAAAGTTTGCACAAAGAACAGCACTTTGTCAAAAGATGACAGATTGTTGGCTCAGGGTAGCAATCAGCTTATCATTTTCTAGTACCACCTAGTTACCATCTCTGCCGGTGATAGGACAGAGCGTGGCTACAGAATCTCCACTCTGCTCCATCCCCTGTCAAGGTTCCCATGGGAATTGCTGTGGAGCGCACATTACTGGCATACCAGGTGCATCTGCATATTCCCCTGAAAGTTCATTTTCCCTTTATGTGTGCACCCTGGGTTCAGCAGTAGCAGTCATTTTTCTCCATCGTGGTAGCTGGTGCAGTGCTGTGTTTTGACTTCCAGCCTGGGAACAGTGCTGGTGATACCGATGTTTTCGGTTGTTGCTAAGTGATGTTTACCCTGGCCAAGGACTTTGTGAGGCTCATGCTCTGCCAGGGAGGAGGGGAAACTGGGAGGAAGCAGAGACAGGGCGCCTGACCCAGGCTACCCAAGGAGGTATTCCATACCACAGCACGTCATGCCCGGGGTGGGGGGTAACTGGGAGTTAACCGGAAGAACACGGGCTCCTGGGTCAGACTCGTTTCTTGGCCAGGGGTATTGTATTCTCTTACCTTGTTATTTTCTCTTATCATTGTTGGTGGTGGTGGTAGCAGTGGTGATTTGTGTTGCTGGACTGTTCTTGTCTCAACCCGTAGGAGTTGCACCCTTTCGATCCTCCTCCCCGTTCCTCCGGGAGCGGGGAAGGGGAGAGCCTCAGTGGGGGGCCCTCGTTTGCTCTCAGCCCGGCACCACTCACTGCGAGTGAGTGAAAAGCTGTCGGGTAGGGTTTAAACCACGAAAGTTCCTTTTTTTTTTGGCGCCCAACATGAGGCCCGAGGGGTTGAGGTAATGACAGATCTGACCGGATTAATAGTCGCTCTTCACAATGCTAATTTATTGGCTCTCAAGGTTGTTCCTCTTGATCTCACAGTTTCAGTATACTGTATCTTACTTCCATCCGGTATTTGCTATATTAGTGTTTTTCAAGTGTGGGGCTTGGGCTAAGGCTTTTCTCTCATTGTGCTTTATGGTAATGACTTGTAATACAATAGAATCATTGATCATGAAACTGATCCTGCTTATGTTCCCAGTGTGGTCACCACCTTTATACTTTGGGAGGTATATAATAGAAGTGCTTAGCAATTACACATTTTTTGTCTCCTTCTCAGGTGCTCAACCTGTGAAGGAGACATTCTTTTACCCTCCCAGTCATCCCCCCAGACCATTTACATTTGAGAGTTTTGAAGTTTTGGAATGGCCTTTTAATGCTGTTGAGACTTGTTTGCTGATGGTGATGGGAATCACCATGCTAGCACGCATACAGAGTGTCTTTTGCCCACGACTGATTTCAAGAGTTGTTAAGCAGAGTCAGGTTTGGGTCTTGTCTGGGGTCAAATGATGATGTAGGAGGACCAGGAGATTTTCCCTGAGGCTGGACAGCCATGAGTGGCAGGGTGTGTGGGATAGTATGGGCAAGTATCTAGGTCAGTGGGCCCCTCCAGTACTTTGGAATTTCACCACTGAACAACTGCAAAATCCAGAAGAATTAGTAAAACACTTAAATGAGGTGTGTGGTCATTCTGGCCATACCGGCCATACCAGAGATGGACAAATCATGGCAACGTGCTGGGGCTTGGCCTATGCTTACAGGGCCTTGTTCAACACTATCCAGCACCTTCAAAAGGAAAGGAATGTCGGCGGATCTGAGGGCAAAGCAACAGTCAGTGCAGCTACTCCATCTTCAAGCACAGCAGCTTCACCACCCCCAGCGACAAGTACAGTCGCTACTCAAACTTTGGCTGCAATGAACAGCGTAGCTACCCCAGTGGCAAGTACAGCAGCTGCTCAAACTTCAACTGCAACAGACAGCGCGGTTACCCCAGCTCCAAGCACAACAGCTGCACCACCCCCAGCAACAAGTACAGTTGCTACTCAAACCACAGTGATAATCACTGCAGCCAAACCAGAGGACCAATTCGTACCAATATCAGTTGCCCCTGTACGCAAGAGAACAAGCAAAAAAGAGGCAAGAAGGGTGAAGCAAGGTGAAGAAACAATGTATTCACCACCCGGTCTAGAATCTGATCAGGAGTCATCATCACATGATGAAGAAGAAGAAGAGGTAACTTCTCGATCTTGGACCTCAACCGAGCTACGGAATATGCGAAAAGATTTTACCCGTCAACCAGGGGAGCACATCATCACCTGGTTACTCCGATGCTGGGACAATGGGGCCGATGGTCACGAACTAGAAGGTACAGAAGCCAAGCAGCTGGGATCACTTGCTAGAGAACGGGGAATTGACAAAGCAATTGCAAGAGAGAAAAAGTCCCTCAGCCTTTGGAGGCGGCTCTTGGAAGCTGTGAAAGAAAGGTTTCCATACAAGGATGATGTTATCAGTCGTTCGGCCAAGTGGACTACTATAGACAAAGGCATCCAGTCTCCGAGGGAATCAGCCATCGTAGAAATGATCTATCACATCAAGCCGAATAACGGGGATATACCCATAGATCCAGATGAAGTTGAATGTACACGACCCATGTGGCGAAAACTTACACGGAATGCACCGTCATCATATGCCCATTCATTGGCAACAGTAACCTGGAATGACATAGTACCAATAACAGTGGATGAAATGGTTCATAAACTCCGAGAGTTCAACGACAATCTCACGCCTTCCATCATCTCAGCTGTGGAAAAACTGTCCCAGGACCTCAAACAATTGAGGGACGATCTATCTGATTTATCCAGCTCCTCACGTGTACCAACACACGTCTCAGCTATTAACAAAAGGCGTCCTATTGTTCGAGAGAGGAGATACAGGAGGTATACGTGACGGGGTACCCTATGGTTTTACCTGCGGGATCACGGAGAAGACATGACAAAGTGGGATGGAAAACCTACTTCAGCTTTGGAGGAAGAGTGAGTGAACTGAAGAGGGGAGCAAGGGGAGAGACAGATCATCCCAAGACATCTACGGCTTCAGTCTCCGGTGAGCAGTTTCCCAGATGGAATGGAAGAGCTGATTTTACTCTAGCTCCTGTTATAACGAAAAATAATCACTTTCACCCCGACTTAAGTGTCCAACGCTGTGATGACCATTAGAGTGGCCCTGCCTCCAGCCAGGTGGAGGTAGGGGACAATCGGATTTACTGGACTGTGTGGATCAGATGGCCTGGCACATCAGTCCCACAGAAGTATAAGGCTCTAGTAGATACCGGTGCACAGTGTACCCTGATGCCATCAAGCTGTCAAGGGGTGGAACCCATCTATATTTCTGGAGTAACAGGAGGATCCCAAGAGTTGACTGTGCTGGAGGCTGAAATCAGCCTGACTGGGAGGGAATGGCAAAAGCACCCTATTGTGACTGGTCCAGAGGCTCCATGCATCCTCGGCATAGACTACCTCAAGAGAGGGTACTTCAAAGACCCAAAAGGGTACCGGTGGGCTTTTGGTATTGCTGCTTTGGAGACTGAGGAAATTGAGCAGCTGTCCACCTTGCCTGGTCTCTCAGAAGATCCCTCTGCTGTGGGGTTGCTGAAAGTTGAAGAACAACAAGTGCCAATTGCGACCACAACAGTGCACCGGCGGCAATATCGCACCAACCGAGACTCCCTGATTCCCATCCATCAGCTGATCCGTAGACTGGAGAGTCAGGGGGTGATCAGCAGGACCCGCTCACCCTTCAATAGCCCCATATGGCCAGTGCGAAAGTCTAATGGAGAATGGAGACTAACAGTAGACTATCGTGGCCTGAATGAAGTCACACCACCATTGAGTGCTGCCGTACCGGACATGCTAGAACTTCAGTATGAACTAGAGTCAAAGGCAGCCAAGTGGTATGCCACGATTGATATTGCCAATGCATTTTTCTCCATTCCTTTGGCAGCAGAGTGCAGGCCACAGTTTGCTTTTACTTGGAGGGGTGTCCAGTTCACTTGGAACCGACTGCCCCAGGGGTGGAAACACAGCCCTACCATTTGCCATGGACTGATCCAGACTGCACTGGAACAGGGGCAAGCTCCAGAACACCTGCAATACATTGATGACATTATTGTGTGGGGCGATACAGCGGAAGAAGTCTTTGAGAAAGGGAGGAAAATAATCCAAATCCTGCTGAAAGCCGGTTTTGCCATAAAACGGAGTAAGGTCAAGGGACCTGCACAGGAGATTCAATTTTTGGGAATAAAATGGCAAGATGGACGTAGACAGATCCCCACAGATGTGATCAACAAGATAACAGCAATGTCTCCACCAACTAATAAGAAAGAAACGCAAGCTTTCTTGGGTGCTGGGGTTCTGGAGAATGCACATCCCAAATTACAGTTCGATTGTAAGCCCTCTCTATCATGTGACCCGGAAGAAGAATGATTTTAAATGGGGCCCTGAGCAGCAACAAGCCTTTGAGCAAATTAAACGCAAGATAGTTCATGCAGTAGCCCTTGGACCAGTCCGGACCGGGCCAGATGTAAAAAATGTGCTGTACACTGCAGCTGGGGAGAACGGTCCTACCTGGAGCCTCTGGCAGAAAGCTCCAGGGGAGACTCGAGGTCGACCCCTCGGCTTTTGGAGTCGGGGATACAAAGGATCTGAGGCCAGCTATACCCCAACTGAGAAAGAGATACTGGCAGCCTATGAAGGGGTTCGAGCTGCTTCGGAAGTGATTGGCACTGAAGCACAGCTCCTCCTGGCACCCCGGCTGCCCGTGCTGGGCTGGATGTTCAAAGGCAGGGTCTCCTCTACACATCATGCAACTGATGCTACATGGAGTAAATGGGCTGCACTAATTACACAACGAACTCGAATAGGAAATCCCAGTCGTCCAGGCATTCTAGAAGTCATCATGGACTGGCCAGAGGGCAAAGATTTCGGAATGTCACCAGAGGAGGAGGTGGTGCGTGCTGAAGAGGCCCCACCATATAATAAACTGTCAGAAAGTGAAAAGCAGTATGCCTTGTTTACTGATGGCTCTTGCCGTATTGTGGGAAAGCATCGGAGATGGAAGGCAGCTGTATGGAGTCCTGGACGACAAGTTGCAGAAACTGCTGAAGGAGAGGGTGAATCGAGTCAGTTTGCCGAGGTGAAAGCCATCCAGCTGGCCCTGGACATTGCTGAACGAGAAAAGTGGCCAGTACTTTATCTCTATACTGACTCATGGATGGTGGCAAATGCCCTGTGGGGGTGGTTGAAGCAATGGAAGCAGAGCAACTGGCAACGCAGAGGTAAACCCATCTGGGCTGCTGCACTGTGGAAAGATATTGCTGCCCGGGTGCAGAACCTGGTGGTGAAGGTACGTCATGTAGATGCCCATGTACCCAAGAGTCGGGCCACTGAGGAACACCAGAACAACCAACAAGTGGATAAAGCGGCTAAGATTGAAGTGGCTCAGATGGACTTAGATTGGCAACATAAAGGTGAATTATTTTTGGCCCGGTGGGCCCATGACACTTCAGGCCATCAGGGCAGAGATGCAACATATAGATGGGCCCGTGATCGAGGGGTGGACTTAACAATGGACACTATTGCCCAGGTTATTCATGAGTGTGAAACATGTGCTGCAATTAAACAAGCCAAGCGGTTAAAGCCTCTTTGGTATGGAGGACGATGGTTGAAGTATAAATATGGGGAGGCCTGGCAGATTGACTATATCACACTGCCACCAACCCGCCAAGGCAAGCGCCATGTGCTTACCATGGTGGAAGCAACCACCGGGTGGCTGGAAACATACGCTGTGCCCCATGCCACTGCCCGGAACACCATCCTGGGCCTTGAGAAACAGATTTTGTGGCGACACGGCACCCCAGAGAGAATTGAGTCAGACAATGGGACTCATTTCCGGAATAACCTTATAGATATTTGGGCCAAAGAGCATGGCATTGAGTGGGTATATCACATCCCCTACATGCACCAGGCTCTGGGAAAATCGAACGGTACAATGGGCTGTTAAAAACTACACTGAGAGCAATGGGTGGGGGAACTTTCAAGCATTGGGATACACACTTACCAAAGGCCACCTGGTTGGTCAACACCAGAGGATCTGCCAACAGGGCTGGCCCAGCCCAGTCAGAACTTTTACATATTGTAGAGGGGGACAAAGTTCCTGTGGTGCATATGAAGAATTTGCTGGGGAAGACAGTCTGGGTTATTCCTGCTTCAGGTAAAGGCAAACCCACTCGTGGGATTGCTTTTGCTCAGGGACCTGGATATACTTTGTGGGTAATGCGGGAAGATGGGGAAGTCCGATGTATACCTCAAGGGGTTTTGATTTTAGGGGAAAATAGCCAGTGAAGTCAATTGTATGCTTTTGCCTGCTGTGTAATACTTTTATAGCCCATCAACTAGATGTCTTCAGGTCACCAGCGACTGGCCCTGACTTCCCTCCAACCATCATCCCAACAGAGAATGAACTTTGATAGAACCAGATGAGTTCCGCAGTAAAGGAACGACCAGCATCAGCAGGCAACGATCCAATACTGCACACAGCCTTTCCTGCCCTGAAAGATTGTTACAAGAGATGGAACCTGACATCATGGGCAGAATGGACTCGGCAGCATTATAGGGATTGGTCCATGCACTAAGAAAATGATCTTTTTCTCCTGGTCTGTATGTATATGGATGTATATATATGGGAGAGCGATGGTGTAATGAAAATGTGGGATCTGAGCATGACGTGAATGGTATGGAATAAGGGGTGGATAATGTCCTGGGTTCAGCAGTAGCAGTCATGTTTCTCCTTTGTGGCACCTTTCCAAATGCCGGTTTCCAAATCCTTATACTGGACCATCCAACAGTTGTTTCAAAGTTTGATGTGTTCGTTCAATAATAGCTTGTCCTGTAGGAGAATAGTGTCAATAGTAACATGGGCATATTTCAATTTCCCGAAAGAGGGTACATGAGTCACATCCATTTGCCAAAGCTGAAGAGGCTGGAGGCCTCGAGGGTTGACTCCAAGGCCTATACCTGCTGCTTGGCCTTGGCAATCGGGACAAGATTAGTGATTTTTGTCATGATGTGATCTAAGGCCTCATACTGAGCTTTTGATAGAACTCTTTTGTTCTGCCTTTGACTCACCCTTTAAAAGGGGCATGAGATCAGTCAGATCATCATTTGAGATTTGAGCTATTTTCGTCCAGACACCCTGATTTTGTGTTGTCGTGCGGGGTGGCATCGCACTCACATTCAAGTTTCCCAACAGGGTTCTGTCTTTTTTAAACTTTGAACAACATTCAATTGTCTTGTGGCCAAATTTGTCACATTTAATACATCTGTCTGCAAAATCAGTAACACCACCCTGAGGGGGTCGGGTTGCTGAACTAATTTTCTTTACAGTACACTGCTTTTTAAAATGTCCCATCCGTCCACAACTGTAACATCTCGTACCTTTAGGATCCCCACGATCACCCTGACCTTGTTGTAGAAGGGGTTTAACAGCAGCGGTGAAGGCAGTAGCCATGTATCCAGCCTTTTCCTCTGCTGTGCCCACTTTAGAACATGCATCCATCATTTCTTGAAGACCAGCAGATTTTGGCAAAACCTGCAAAATATGCTTACAAGCTGGGTTAGCATTTTCCATAGCCAGAGACATAAGCATCGATTCTTTAGCATTAGATGCCAGATCAATATTCTTTTCGATAGCCTCTGTCAATCTGTCAATAAATTGCATATGGGGCTCAGGAGGTCCCTGCTTTACTGATGTATATGAAGGATTAGGCTTTCCTGCTTCCGGCACAGCTTTCAGAGCAGCTAAAGCCAATTGCTGTGCTTGCTGTAAAACTTCAATTTTCATACAAGCTTGTACTCCATCAGGGTGAAATTGTCCCTTTCCCAATAACATTTCAGATGAAACACCGTGCAAAGGGCGATGAGGATTACACTCTGAATTCTCATCTGCAGCCCTTGCAGCAAGCTCCTCAAACCCACTTTTAAAATGCAGGAGCTGTGAAGGAGTTAATAAAATTGCAGCCACTCTGAGACAATCATTTGGAGTTAGAACATTACTAGAAAAGAAAGCAGACATCATTTGCTGGGTATATGAGGAAGACAACCCATACTAATTGCTCCCTTAATTTCTTTCACAGCTTTCCAGTCCATAGGAGTCCAGACAGACTGTCCCTGAGGATTTATAATAACAGGGAATGCAGTGGGAACATCTATCGGTAAAATAGTACCGTCTATAATTGCATCCTGAATGCAGCCTCGCCATCTCATGGCACTCGGATTGGCTTTATTAGATGTAGGAGTCGGTGGTAACGGCACATCACACGGACTGATTTTATCTGGGTTTTCCGGTTTTTCTGTTTTTTCCGTTTTTTCTGGGGCTTGCTCCCTCTCCTCCCCCAACTTGTCCAGACGATCCCTCAAGTCCTGCAATTGCTTATCTAAGGATTTCGTCCATTGTCGCCAGTTCCACTCATTTTGCAGCTCCAGTGGGAGCGATGCAAGCGGTGGTTTATGTGGTGGAGGTGGGTATTTATTCGGAGTTACACTCTCCTCCTTAGGAGACTCCCACCCCAGCAAAAATTCTTGGGGACTAAGTTCAGGGGCAGTAGCGGCACGAAAAGGGTTAACATCAGTTTGTTTCATTTCCTCACTAGCCCCTACAGGCTCCCGAGTATCAACTGGAGCTACCGCCGATAAAGGCGTTGTCGACACAGGATAGGGGAAAGGCGCAGGGTCCTCAAACATTCGTACCTTACTGCGTGCTGGTTTTTGACCAGAATGTTTTATGCCCTAAACAGACGACACTACCATGGCTGTAGCACCGGGTGCTGAATCTAATGTAGGTGCCGAGCCCTGCTGTTGTGAAGGCGAGTCAGAGAGAGCTGTAAAAACAGATTTTGCCGCCTGTTTGCGGCTAGAGTCCCTTTTAGTAGTAACCAGGGGGCAGCAAGAGACTTCGCCTCCTTAAACCCACAAGTAACTTGATCCCACAGGCATGCCCCCGAGATCAAAAGTTTCATTAACCCCTGGATCAGCTCTTTTTCTTTACTCCAGAGCAACAATCTTTTTAACAGATTATCGACATTTTTCACTGAGAGGATGTGCTGGAAGACCTTAAGGGTGACCATTTTTTCTTTACTTAATTGATTCCCCATCCTAACCCTCTTCCAGACCCCGTCGGCTCTTACCTTATTTGCACTGCGCAGTGTCTTCTGGGCTCACTAGGCTCTGTTCCGAGGCGTCTACCTCCCGATCCTGGTCCTGCCGGATCGAACCCAGCCGACGTCCCTGCAGCTCCGCGTTTTCCACTTTCTTCGGTGCCACGCACTTTAATTCTTTCAGCTTCAATATGAAAAATATGGGGGGTCCCTGTTTGGGCGCCAATTGCCGCAGAATATACATGGACTCAGTCAGAGATCAATATGATCAGACAAAAAGCCGTTTATTACAAAGCCTTAACCCCTTAAATACTATTTCTACTTGCACTCACAGTGATTTGGCATACTATGATTGGATACATGTCTTGAAGACCCTTTGCAACTACCATATAATTGGTTAAGCACAGGTGTGGGAACTTGACCTCGAAAGCTTGCCAACAGTGCACAGTTCTCATTACATCAGTGAATTCCAGCTTCTTCTTATCTTGCTTGCTTAAGCTTCCTTGGGCCTCTCACGGCCTTGCTGTATATGTACCAGTTATGCATTCTCCTGTGAGAACACTGTCTCCACATCTCCCCCCTTTTGTTTTATCCAGTAACAAGTTGTTACTACAGCAAGGCACACACAAATTTACATTAGCAGAGTAACTATTACAGGGTGCAGCAGCATGTTGAAGATGCTGGTGGTAGCAAGGGACTAACCAAAGAAATTTCTTACCAGTGGAATACTCCCACCCTCTTAATTTGTTCCATCACCTGCTTTATAACACTACCATTGTATTAAAATCTTTCTAGCTTTTGCCTTAGCATTTTTCTAGCAGCTACTGCACATTTCCATACTCTTACATCTCTTTTACAAGTGACAAATCTATACAATACAAGGTGTAGTTTCTTATTAGCAACTGGCTAGTAAATACAGGTGGTTTTATACACAAAATCACAACCTGTAATAATAGCTACTTTACAAGCACACATATTCAGGATGTTACTTTTCAGTTGCCCCCAAGTGATGTTTTGCAGTTATTTGTTCTTTATCTTCCTCTACCTCATTCTGCTTGGGGTATTCACGGTCAGCTCCTGTAGCTGAGGCATCAGGTTTTTCCATTTGTCTGTCCAGCTCATGGCAAGGCTTGACAAACTTTGCAGGCAGTCGCCATGGACCTGTAGGCAGGAGGACACAAATATACCCCCTCCCCCAGGTTATCAGTTCTTCAGAGGTAGACAGGCTAGACAGGTTAAATGCAGCATCATTACTCTCTCTCTCTCCCCCCTTTCTTTTTTTTTTTAATCCCTGCAAAAGCCATCCTGCTGGGCAGCAGCTATAGAGGCCTGCCTGCTTCAGCAGGAACCATAAATACCCGCCTGCAACCCCACCTTTACGTTAACCCTTTCATGCCCGAAATGTTAAACAGCTACCCGTTGAAAGCTTTTACATGAACCCAACAACAAGAAAAATACACAGAACACCATCTGCCCTCAGCACACACATGCAAACACATGCGTATGGGATCCCACAAGCACACGCCACACAACTACAATATTTGAAGCACAAAATCCAGACAATCATTACTCCCACTACAGTTCCACGTACAGAACGTGGCACAAGAACCCTGTGGAGACTAACAGCAAACCAGCTCCAAGAAGCATCATTGCAGTGCTAAATGCCAGGCTCAACCTTAGTGGGCATCCCCACAGAGGCTCTGCCTCCCCCACATCGTATGAGGCTTGGGCTTTTATACTGCACACTCATTCCGACACAGGTGGCCAGCCTGTGCTGGAAGAAGTGGCCAGCAGTATCTACAAAGGTCTCCAAGGGTTGATAGGAACCTGGACATACTTATATTTACCAACTTCTAGTACATGAGTATCACAGAGAAACTGTATGGGCTCCCCCTGTCAATTGCAAGAAAAAATCATAACATATACAGCTTGAGTATAAGAGGATTTTAACGCATACGTAGTCACTGCTTGTCAGGCCTCCTTAACTATTTTGAGATCAAGAGCTTCCCACTCTTTAGCCCCCTGCTGTGTAGTAAACACAGGATATGCAGAGATGCCCATTGCAGAAAATTCCCCAGTAATGATCGCATCCTTGGTTACCCATTGTTACAGCTGAGCGTCTCCAGGGCCAGTGAGTCTGAGCAGACCGACCTGGGAGATGAAGAGTCAGTCTGGAAGCAGTGGAAATAAATCTGGCTCGGATTCAGGGGATTCGGGGGCTGATCCTGCGCCGAACTCAGGGTCTCCGTTGCTCGCAGCTATGTCTTTCTTATCAGATGTCTCTCGTTCGGTATGTGGCCATCTGCAGACCTGGCTCCTCTGTAACTGAGTTAAAAATTTCCACTCTAGGGCATAGTGAGTTGGAGAGGCTCGCAGTTCCTTTAAATCTCCCGCTAGCACATGATCTCTATTTTCTACTGCGTGCTTCAAAATGGCGCCGCAATCGATCCGGTGCTGAGGCACCGCCCTCTTTCTTTCGGATTTCTCGACATTTATCATCTTTTCTAATATACTTTCTCTCTCCTTTTCAAAGTCCCTACTTTTGGAACTGGGGTGGTGGGGGAGCAGGGGGTTACACCTCCTCTGCTGCACCTTCTGATGAAGGAGGAGGGGGAGAAAAGGAAGGGGGGGGGGGGAACCCTGTACTCCCGCGAGTTAGGGGAAACGAGTTGTAATCTTTCCCCGGTTTCAACCGACCGGGGACATCTGTTCCTAGTTTCTCCCTTGCTACCGCAGCAGTTTTCTTTCCTGCCTTGTATCTTTTTATACAGCTTATTACTTCTCTCCGTGGTTTACCGAGTTTCTTTGCCGTTTTATCATCATTAAGCATTGAGTCATATAGTTCATCACCAAACTTTCGCCACTCACTCTCCTCAAAAACTGTATTAGGATCTACAAAATATCCCTTAGCCTTCCCTACAGCCACTAGACCTGCTAGCTGCTTTAGAGTCTCAGGCTCAATTCCCCGCTTTTATAAAAAGCACTGTAATAAGTCCAGGGCTCAATTCCCCGCTTTTATAAAAAGCACTGTAATAAGTCCAGGGCTACGTCTTGGTCCTTTTTCATGGCCAGCCTTTTCCGGATCGTCTTCTTCTGGGTCGTCCTGTAACCTCGGTCTCCGGATCGGCCTCCCGACGCAGCAGTGTCTGGTTCACACCAGCGGCGGACTCCTTTTGGTCAGTCCAAGCACCCGGGTCCATCACGCCACCGCAGCAGCATTGCCGCTGCCGCCGCTCACTCGCCGTTCCGGGTCCCTGATACTCAGGGCCCTGTAATCCGGGTCCCCGTTAACCGGGGCCCTGTAATCCATGGTCCCTGTTTGGGCGCCATTTTTAAGCGGCGAGGAGAAGCAAGACACGCCAACCCAATATGTGTGATAAGCAAACTTCTACTTTATTTGTGGCGTACTTCGCTTATATCCACGTGGTGTTTAGCCACGCCTACTAGTCAGAACAGTATTGGTTAGTTCTACTCAGCTTCCTTCACATTCTCCTCCCACATCTGGTATCTGGTTACCTGTGAGGCCTACCCCTTGCCTTGCTCGCATAAGGCCTCTAAGGCTCCATGGCCTTGCTCTTAGAGCCATTCTGCAGCATTTATGTACCAATTATTCATTCTCCCGTGAGAACACTGTCTCCACAGAGTTACACTCTTTCAGTCCTCCTCCCCATCCCTCCGGGAGCGGGGAAGGGGAGAGCCCCGGGGGGGGGGGGGGCGCCTTGATTGCTCTCAGCCCGGCACCACTCACTGGGAGTGAGTGAACAAGCTGTCTGGCTAGGGTTTAAACCAAGACAACATCGGACTTCACTATTTTCCAGCATTACTCACCAAGTATATCCGGTTCCCTGAGCAAAAGCAATCCCATGAAGGGGTTTGCCTTTACCTGAAGCAGGAAGAACCCAAACTGTCTTCCCCAACAAATTCTTTATGTGCACCACAGGAACTTTATTCCCCTCTACAGTATGCAAAAGTTCTGATTCGGCTGGGTGAGCCCTGTTGGCAGATCCTGTGGTGTTGACTGAGCAGGTGGCTTTTGGTAAATGTGTATCCCAATGTTTGAAAGTCCCACCACCCATTACTCTCAGTGTAGTTATTAACAGCCCCTTTTACTGTTTGATTTTCCCAGAGGTTGGTGCATGGTAGGGGATGTGATATACCCTCTCAATGCCATGCTTTTTGGCCCAAGTGTCTATAAGGTTGTTCCAGAAATGAGTCCCATTGTCTGACTCAATTCTCTCTGGGGTGCCATGTCTCCACAAGATTGTTTTTTCAAAGCCCAGGATAGTGTTCTGGAATATAGTGTGGGGCACAGGGAATGTTTCCAGCCATCTGATGTTCGCTTCCAGCATGGTAAGCACATGGCAATGGCTTTGGTGGGTTGGTGGGAGTGTACTATAGTCAATCTGCCAGGCTTCCTCATATATGTATTTTAGCCATCATCATCACCCATACCAGAGAGGCTTTAACCGCTTGGCTTGCTTTCACACTCGTGAATAACCTGGTCAATAGTGTACACTTTTAAGTCCACCCCTCGATCACGAGCCCATCTGTATGTTGCATCTCTGCCCTGATGGCCTGAAGTGTCATGGGCCCACCGGGCTAAAAGTAATTCACCCTTATGTTGCCAATCTAAGTCTGTCTGAGCCACTTCAGTCTTCATAGCTTTATCCACCTATTGGATGCTCTGGTATTCCTCAGTGGCCCGACTCATGGATACACGATCATCTAGGTGGCGTACCTTCCCCTCCAGGTTCTGCACCCAAACAGCCATATCTTGCTACAGTGCAGCAGCCCAGATATGTTTACCTCTGCATTCCCAGTTGTTCTGCTTCCATTGCTGCAACCACCCCCACAGGGCATTTGCCACCATCCATGAGTCAGTATAGAGATGAAGTACTGGACATTTTTCTCGTTCAGCAATGTCCAAGGCCAGATGGATGGCTTTCACCTCGGCAAACTGACTTGATTCACCCTCTCCTTCAGCAGTTCCTGCAACTTGTCATTGAGGACTCCATACAGCTTCCTTCCATCTCCGATGCTTTCCCACAATACAGCAGGACGCATCAGTAAACAAAGCATATTGCTTCTCACATTCTGATGATGCTTTGTATGGTGGAGCCTCATTAGCAAGGAACACCTCCTCCTCTGGTGACTTTCTGTCATGGTTTAAAACCAGTCAGGCAGCTCGTTCACTCACTCCCCCCATTCTTGCCCTCCCCCTACTCCCAGAGGGAGGGAAAGGAGAATCGAAAAGAATGCAACTCACACGGGTTGAGGTCAGAACAATTTAGTAACTAAGGTATAACACAAATCACTACTGCTACCACCAATAATAATAATGATAAAGGAAATAACAAGGGAAGAGAATACAATACCTCAGCACCAGGCAACCAATAACTCGGCCCCCCCCACCCACCAGACCGAGCACTGACCAATACCTCGTCCAACCCCGCAGTCCTTGCCCTTCCGGGTAACTGTCAGTTACATCCTGGGCCTGACGTGCTGTGGTATGGAATACCTCTTTGGCTAGTTTGGGTCAGGTGTCCTCCCTCAGATTCCTCCCAACTTCCCCTCCTCCCTGTCAGGGCATGAGACTCAGAAAGTCCTTTGTCAGCCTAAACATTTGAGCAATAACTAAAAACATCGGTGTCATCAGCTCTGTTCCCAGGCAGAAAGTCAAAACCACAGCACTGCACCAGCTACTAAGAAGGAGAAAAATGACTGCTACTGCTGAACCCAGGAAACATTCCAAAATATATGCCCTCTGTCCAGTCCATGATTCCTTGCAGAGTTCCTGGACAACAGGTATTTCCTATTCGAGGTCATTGTGTAATTAGCCTGCCCATTTACTCCATGTAGCATCAGTTGCATGATGTGTAGAGGAGACCCTGCCTTTGAACATCCAGCCTAGCATGAGCAACTGGGGTGCCAGGAGGAGCTGTGCTTCAGTGCCAATCACTTCTGAAGCAGCTCAAACCCCTTCATAGGCTGCCAGTATCTCTTTCTCAGTCAGAGTATAGCTGGCCTCGGATCCTCTGTATCCCAAATCCAAAAGCCAAGCGGTTGACCTTGAGCCTCCACAGGACCATTCTCTCTGGCTGTGGTGTAGAGTTCATTTTTTATGTTTGGCCCAGTCCGGACTGGTCCAAGGGCCTCTGCATGAACTCTCATTTAATTTCTTCAAAGGCTTGTTGTTGCTCAAGGTCCCATTTAAAATCACTCTTCTTCTGGGTCACATGAGAGAGGGCTTACAATCGAACTGTAATTTGGAATGTGCGTTCTCCAGAACCCCACAACACCTAAGAAAGCTTGTGTTTCTTTACTAGTAGGTGGAGACATTGCTGTTATCTTGTTTATCACATCTGTGGGTATTTGGTGACATCCATCTTGACATTTAATTCCCAAAAACTGAATCTCCTGTGCAGGTCCCTTGAACTTACTCTGCTTTATGGCAAAACCGGCTTTCAGCAGGATTTGGATTATTTTCCTCCCTTTCTCAAAGACTTCTTCCACTATATCATCCCACATGATAATGTCATCAATGTATTGCAGGTGTTCTGGAGCTTGCCCCTGTTCCAGTGCAGTTTAGATCAGTCCATGGCAGATGGTAGGGCTGTGTTTCCATCCCTGGGGCAGTAAGTTCCAAGTGTACTGGACGCCCCTCCAAGTAAAACCAAACTGTGGCCTGCACTCTGCTGCCAAAAGAATTGAGAAAAATGCACTGGCAATATCAATTATGGCATTCCCACCCAGAACAGGGCTCAGAGCAAGAACAAGACTTTGAACAAATTAAACAAGAGAGAATTCATGCAGAAAGCCTTAGACCAGTCTGGACCAGGCAAGATGTGAGAAATATGCTTTACACCACATCCAGGGAGAATGGTCCTGCCTAGAGCCTCTGGCAGAAAGCTCCAGGGGAGACTCGAGGCTGACCCCTTGGCTTTTGGAGTTGGGATACAGAGGATCCAAGGCCAGCTATACTCCCACTGAGAAAGAGATACTGGCAGCCTATGAAGGGGTTCAAGCTGCTTCAGGAGTGATTGCACTGAAGCATAGCTCCTCCTCCCACCCCAGATGCTCATGCTGGGCTGGATGTTCAAAGGCAGGGTCTCCTCAACACATCAAGCAACCCATGCTACATGGAGTAAGTGGGCTACATTAATTACACAATGACCTTGAATAGGAAATCCCTGTTGTCCAGAAATTCTGCAAGTCATCATGGACTGGCAAGAGGGCAAAGATTTTGGAATGTCAACAGAGGAGGAGGTGATGCATGCTAAAGAGGCCTCACCATATATAATGAATCATCAGAATGTGAGAAACAATATGTCTTGCTTACTGATGCGTCCTGCCATATTGTGGGAAAGCGTTGGAGATGGAAGGAAGCTGTATGGAGTCCTCAACGACAAGTTGCAGGAACTGCTGAAGGAGAGGGTGGATTGAGTCAGTTTGCCGAGGTGAAAGCCATCCATCTGGCCCTGGACATTGCTGAATGAGAAAAATGGCCAGTACTTCATCTCTATACTGACCCATGGATGGTGGCAAATGCCCTGTAGGGGTGGTTGCAGCAACAGAAGCAGAGAACTGGCAATGCAGAGGTAAATCAATCTGGGCTTCTGGGCTTGTGATCGAGGGATGGTCTTAACAATGGACACTATTGCCTGGGTTACTCACAAATATGAAACAAGTGCTGCAATTAAGCAAGCCAAGCAGTTAAAGCCTCTCTGGTATGCAGGAGGATGGCTGAAGTACAAATATAGGGAGGCCTGGCAGATTGACTATATCACACTCCCACCAATCCGCCAAGGCAAGTGCCATGTGCTTACCATAGTGGAAATGAACACTGAATGGTTGGAAACATACATTGTGCCCCACGCCACAGCCTGGAAAACTATCCTGGGCCTTGAGAAACAAGTCTTGTGGCGACACAGCACCCCAGAGAGAACTGAGTCAGAAAGTGGGACTCATTTCCGGAATAACCTTATAGATATTTGAGCCAAAGAGCATGGCATTGAGCGGGTATATCACATCCCCTACCATGCACCAGCCTCTGGGAAAATCAAGCGGTAAAAGGGGCTGTTAATAACTACACTGAGAGCAGTGGGTGGGAGGACTTTCAGACATTGGGATACACATTTACCAAAAGCCACCTGGTTGGTCAATATCACAGGATCTGGCAACAGGGCTGGCCCAGCCCAGTCAGAACTTTTACATACTGTAGAAGGGGATAAAGTTCCTGTGGCGCACATAAAGAATTTGCTGGGGAATACATTCTGGGTTATTCCTGCTTCAGGTAAAGGCAAACCCACTCATGGGATTGCTTTTGATCAGGGGCCCAGATATACTTGGTGGGTAATGCAGGAAGATGAAGTCCGATGTGTACATCAAGGGGATTTCATTTGGGAGAAAACAGCCAATGAACTCAGTTGTATGCTGTTGCCCGCTATATAACACTTTTATAGCCTACGAACTTGATATCTTCAGGTCACCATTGACTGACCCTGACTTCCCTCTGATCATCACTCCAACAAAGAATGAACTTTTATGAAACCAGATGAGTTCAGCCACGACCAGGAGAGTTCGGCGATGTCAGCAGCAGGCAAGAATCCAACGCTACAAACCGTCTCTTCTGCCCTGAAATACTGTTTTCAAGAGATGGAGTCTGCAATGGACTGGATGAATTCAGCTGCTTTATAGGGATTGGTCCATGAACTAACAAATAATATCTCTCTTTTTGTTTGTGTGGGTGTGTGTATATATATATGTATATATACATGTATTTATATGTGAGACAAAAGCGATGGTATATTGAGAAAAGTGCTATCTGAGCATGATGTGAATGATATGAAATAAGGATAAGATACTGCCCTGGGTTCAGCAGCAGCAGTCATTTTTCTCCTTCTTAGTAGCTGATGCAGCGCTGTGTTTTTGACTTTCAGCCTGGAAACAGTGCTGATAGCACTGATGTTTTTAGTTGCTGCTCAAATGCTTAGTCTGACCAAGGACTTTCTGAGTCTCATGATCTGCCAGGGAGAAGGGGAAGCCGGGAGCAAGCAGAGACAGAACACCTGACCCAAACTAGCCAAAGAGGTATTCCATACCACAGCACGTCATGCCTAGGATGTAACTGAGAGCTACCTGGAAGGGCTGGCTCACTGCCAGGTTGGTCTTGATATTGACAGGTGGTATTGTATTCTCTTCCCTTGTTATTTCCCTTATTATTATTATCGGTGGTAGCAGAAGTGGTTTGTGTTATACCTTAGTTACTGGATGTTGTGGTTTAAACCCAGCCAGACAGCTTGTTCACTCACTCCCCCCCTCCCCTTCTTTCCCTCCCCCTACTCCCGGAGGGATGGAGAGGAGAATCAAAAAGAACGCACCTCCAATGGGTTGAGATAAGAACAGTTTAGTAACTAAGGTACAACACAAATCACTACTGCTACCACCAATGATAATAATGATAAAGGAAATAACAAGGGAAGAGAATACAACAACTCAGCACCAGCTGACTGATAACTCGCCCCCCCCAGCCCAACCAAGCACCAACCCATGCCTCCTCCAACCCCGTAGTCTACCCGCCCTTCCAGGTAACTCTCTGTTACATCCTGGGCATGACATGCTGTGGTATGGAATACCTCTTTGGTCACTTTGGGTCAGGTGTCCTGTCTCTGCTTCCTCCTGGCTTCCACTCCTCCCTGGCAGAGCATGAGGCTCACAAAGTCCTTGGCCAAACCAAAACATCATTGTTATCAGCCCTGTTCCCAAGCTGAAAGTCAAAACACAGCACTGCACCAGCTACCAAGGAGGAGAAACATGACTGCTACTGCTGAACCCAGGACATCCAGATCCACCCCTTATTCCATACCATTCACGTCATGCTCAGATACCACATTTTCAATATACCATCACTCCTATATAAGTGCATGGACCAGTAGCTATAAAGCTTCTGAGCCCATCTGGTCCATGATGTCAGGCTCCATCTCTTGAAACAGTCTTTCAGAGCAGGAGAGGCTGTGTGCAGTGTTCACACTCGTGAATAACCTGGGCAATAGTGTGCATTGCTAAGTCCAACCCTTGATCATAAGTCCATCTATATGTTGCATCTCTGCCCTGATGGCCTGAAGTGTCATGGGCCCACCAGGCTCAAAATAGTTCACTGTCCCCTTCATCAGTTTCTGCAGCTTGTTGCTGGGGACTCCATACATCTGCCTTCCATTTCCGATGCTTCCAAAGCACTGGAGGGGCCCAGTGGACTAGATACTTGCCCATACTGTCCCACACACCCTGCCACTCATGACTGTCTAGCCTTGGGAAAATCTCCTGGTCCTCCTATATCATCGTCTAACCCTAGACAAGACCCAAACCTGACTCTGCTTAACTCTCGAGATCAGACAAAATGGTTGTGGGCAAAACACACTCTGTATGTGTGCCAACATGCTGATCCCCATCACAATCAGCAGGCAGGTCCCAAGGGTACCCAAAGGCCATTCAAAACCTTCAGAACTCTCAATCGATGCTTCTGTACTTGTCACTGGGGATGGTGTAGCTTCTGTGCTTGCTGGCTCTCCCACCACCAACTTCTCTTTTTCTGAGTCCAGCTCTTCCTCCTCTGCCTTGCTGGGAAATGCTGCGTGGTCTCCTGCATCCTCCTGGGGCTCGGCGGGCGGCTTCCAGAGAATGCTCTCGGCCGTCGTGAGGCTGGATTCGGCTCCTCTGCAGGGCTCGGCTCCTCCTCCGCCGCCTTCTGCCTCTGCTCGGCAGCTGCCTCCTTCCTCTCCTCAACCGCCCCTACCTTCTCCACTGGCAGCCGTCCCCTCGCGGCCTCCGGCACCGCTCCCGCCACCGTTTGGTCCCCGGGGCCACTCTCCCGGGCCGCTTCAGCAGCCGCCGCCTCCCGGGTCCCCCCCCCCCCCTCGGCTCCCCGCGTCCTCACGAAGACGGAGGCGAGGACGAGGGCCAGGACGGTGAAGAGAAGCCGGACGGCCAGGTACAAGTCCACGGCCACGTCCATCCCGCCCTGCTGCTGGAGCCTGCCCGTATTACAAGTCATTCCCATAAAGTACAGTGAAACAAAAACCTTAGCCCAAGCCCCACACTTGAAAAACACTAACACAGGAAATACCGGGTCTAAGTAATGTACTACATTCTGAAACTGTGAGATCAAGAGGAGCAACTCTGAGAGCCAATAAATCAGCATTGTGATGAGTGACTGTTAATCCGGACAGATCTGTCGTTATCTCAACCCTTCATGCCCCGTGTTGGGCGCCAAAAAGAACTGTCGTGGTTCAAACCCAGCCAGACAGCTTGTTCACTCACTTCCCCCCCTTCTTGCCCTCCCCCTACTCCTGGAGGGACAGAGAGGAGAACCGAAAAGAATGCAACTCCCACAGGTTGAGATGAGAACAGTTTAGTAACTAAGGTATAACACAGATCACTACTGCTACCAACAATGATAATAATGATAAAGGAAATAACACGGGAAGAGAATACACCACCTCACCACCAGCCGACTGATAACTTGCCCCCCCCAGCCCAACCAAGCACCGACCGATACCTCCTCCAACCACACAATGTACTAGCCCTTCCAGGTAACTCTCTGTTACATCCTTGTTATTGCATGCTGTGGTATGGAATACCTCTTTGGTCACTTTGGGTCAGGTGTCCTGTCTCTGCTTCCTCCCGGCTTCCCCTCCTCCCTGGCTGAACATGAGGCTCACAAAGTCCTTGGCCAAACCAAAACATCCTTGTTATCAGCTCTGTTCCCAAGCTGAAAGTCAAAACACAGCACTGCACCAGCTACCAAGGAGGAGAAAAATGACTGCTACTGCTGAACCCAGGGCACTGGACTGTTCTTATCTCAAACCATGGGAGTTACATTGTTTCGATTCTCCTCCCCATACCTTCGAGAGCGGGGTGGGGGGGGAGAAGGTGGGTGTCGTGGTTTAAACCTAGTCAGATAACTTGTTCACTCACTCCCCCTCCCCCCCCTTCTTTCCCTCCCCCTACTCCTGGAGGGATGGAGAGGAGAATCGAAAAGAATGCAACTCCCACAGGGTGAGATAAGAACAATTTAGTAACTAAGGTATAACACACATCACTGCTGCTACCACCAATAATAACAATGATAAAGGAAATAACAAGGGAAGAGAATACATCACCTCACCACCAGCCAACCGATAACTCGCCTCCCCCAGCCCAACCAAGCACTGACCCATACTTCCTCCAACCCCGCAGTCCACCAGCCCTTCTGGGTAACTCTCTGTTACATCCTGGGCATGACGTGCTATGGTATGGAATACCTCTTTGGTCACTTTGGGTCAGGTGTCCTGTCTCTGCTTCCTCCTGGCTTCCCGTCCTCCCTGGCAGAGCATGAGGTTCACAAAGTCCTTGGCCAAACCAAAACATCCTTGTTATCAGCTCTGTTCCGAAGCCGAAAGTCAAAACACAACACTGCACCAGCTGCCAAGAAGGAGAAAAATGACTGCCACTGCTGAACCCAGGACAGTGGGGAGGGGGTGAGGGAGTGGACTGCATGGCTGACTTGCCGGCAGGGTTTAAACCACGACAGCAGGTCAAAGGAGGTGATCCTGCCCCTTTACTCTGCTGTCATTAGACTCCACTTGGAATACCCTGCACAGTTGTAGTGTCCTCAACATAAGAAGGACATGGAACTGTTGGAACAAGTCCTGAGGAAGGCCACGAGTATGATCTGGGGACTGGAGCACCTCCCATATGAAGACAGGCTGAGAAAGTTGGGGCTGTTCAGCCTGGAGAAGAGAAGGCTGTGTGGAGACCTCATAGCATCCTTCCAGTATCTGAAGGGGGTCTATAAAGCGGCTGGGAAGGGACTGTTCTTTAGGGTCTATAGCGATAGGACAAGGGGTAATTGGTTAAAACTTAAACAGGGGATGTTTAGATTGGATATAAGGAAGAAATTCTTTACTGTAAGGGTGGTGAGGCACTGGAATGGGTTGCCCAGGGAAGCTGTGAATGCTCCATCCCTGCCAGTGTTCAAGGCCAGTTTGGACAGAGCCTTGGGTGACATGGTTTAGTGTGAGGTGTCCCTGCCTATGGCTAGGCGTGTTGGAACTATATGATCTTAAGGTCCTTTCCAACCCTAAGTAATCTATGATTCTATTTCTACCTACAGTTTTTAAGGGAATCCTGGGCATACCTTTGTTTTATACTTGCTTTAGGATCAGATGACATCTGGCTTCGTTGCTTTGTCAGCCTTCAGATAATTTACTGTTTCCATTTTTCTTCCAACATAATCTATACGATCCTCCCCTGAGACATTTTATTGTCTGGAATGAACTCCCCCATCTTTTCCAGTGAACACTGAGGCAGACGTGCAATTGTAGCCAAATCTACTCCTTTTTCTCTCCCAATTTTTCCTTACTATGTCCTTCTACTTTTCCTTGGTTTTGAACTAACTACCTGTCGTGGTTTAAACCCAGTCAGGTAATTCGTTCGCTCACTTCCCCCCCTTTCTTGCCCTCCCCCTGCTCTCGGAGGGACGGAGAGGAGAATCAAAAGAATGCAACTCCCACGGGTTGAGATAAGAACACTTTAGTAACTAAGGTATAACACAAATCACTACTGCTACCACCAATGATAATAATGATAAAGGAAATAACAAGGGAACAGAATACAACACCTCACCACCCGCTGACCGATAACTCGCCCCCCAAGCCCGACCAAGCTCCGACCGATACCTCCTCCAACCCTGCAGTCTCCCAGCCCTTCCGGCTAACTCCCAGTTACATCCTGGGCATGACGTGCTGTGGTATGGAATAGCTCTTTGGTCAGTTTGGGTCAGGTGTCCTGTCTCTGCTTCCTCCCGGCTTCCCCTCCTCCCTGGCAGAGCATGAGGCTCACAAAGTCCTTGGCCAAACCAAAACATCTCTATCAGCTCTGTTCCCGAGCCGAAAGTCAAAACACAGCACTGCACCAGCTACCAAGGAGGAGAAACATGACTGCTACTGCTGAACCCAGGACATTATCCACCCCTTATTCCATACCATTCACGTCATGCTCAGATCCCACATTTTCAATATACCATCACTCTTATCTCGGTGCACTCTTATCTTAGTGCATGGACCAGTCCCTATAAAGCTGCTGCGTCCATCTGGTCCATGTCAGGCTCCATCTCTTGTAACAGTCTTCCAGAGCAGGAGAGACTGTGTGCAGTGTTCACACTCGTGAATAACCTGGGCAATAGTGTCCATTGTTAAGTCCACCCCTCGATCATGAGTCCATCTCTGTGTTGCATCTCTGCTCTGATGGCCTGAAATGCCATGGGCCCACCAGCCTTAAAATAATTCACTGTCCCCTTCAGCAGTTTCTGCAGCTTGTTGCTGGGGACTCCATACAGCTGCCTTCCATCTCCGACGCTTCCAAAGCACTGGAGGGGCCCAGTGGACTAGATACTTGCCCATACTGTCCCACACACCCTGCCACTCATGACTCTCCAGCCTTGGGGAAAATCTCTTGGTCCCCCTATATTGTTGTCTAACCCCAGACAAGACCCAAACCTGACTCTGCTTAACTTTTGAGATCAGACAAAATGGTGGTGGGTAGCACACAGCCTGTGTGTGTGCCAACATGCTGATCCCCATCACAATCAGCAGGCAGGTCCCAAGGATACCCAAAGGCCATTCAGAGCCTTCAGAACTCTCAAACGATGCTGCTGTGCTTGTCACTGGGGCTGGTGTAGCTGCTGTGCTTGCCGGCTCTCCCACCACCGGCTTCTCTTTTCCTGAGTCCAGCTCTTCCTCCTCTGCCTTGCTTGGAAATGCTGCGTGGTCTCCTGCATCCTCCTTGGGCTCGGCGGGCGGCTTCCGAGGAATGCTCTCGGCCGTCGCGGGGCTCGGCTCCTCCGCGGGGCTCGGCTCTGCCGCGGGGCTCGGCTCCTCCGCCGCCTTATCCTGCTGCTCGGCAGCCGCTTCCTTCTGCTCCTCGACCGCCCCGGCCTCCTCCACCGGCAGCCGTCCCCTGGCGGCCTCCGGCCCCGCTCCCGCCGCCGCTTGGTCCCCGGGGCCGCTCTCCCGGGCCGCTTCAGCAGCCGCCGGCTCCCGGGGCCGCTCCCCCTCAGTTCCCCGCAGCCTCACGAAGATGGAGGCGAGGGCGAGGGCCAGGACGGTGAAGAGCAGCCGGACGGCCAGGTACAAGTCCACGGCCACGTCCGTCCCGCCCTGCTGCTGGGGCCCGCCCGTATTACAAGCCATTGCCATAAAGTACAGTGAGACAAGAACCTTAGCCCAAGCCCCACACCTGATAAACACTATCACAGCAAATACCGGCTCTACGTAAGTTACAACATTCTGAAGCTGTGAGATCAAGAGAAACAACTCTGAGAGCCAATAAATAGTCATTGTGATGAGTGACTATTAATCCGGTCAGATCTGTTGTTATCTCAACCCTTCGTGCCCCACGTTGGGCGCCAAAAAGAACTGTCGTGGTTTAAACCCAGTCAGGTAATTCGTTCGCTCACTTCCCCCCCTTTCTTGCCCTCCCCCTGCTCTCGGAGGGACGGAGAGGAGAATCAAAAGAATGCAACTCCCACGGGTTGAGATAAGAACACTTTAGTAACTAAGGTATAACACAAATCACTACTGCTACCACCAATGATAATAATGATAAAGGAAATAACAAGGGAACAGAATACAACACCTCACCACCCGCTGACCGATAACTCGCCCCCAAGCCCGACCAAGCTCCGACCGATACCTCCTCCAACCCCGCAGTCTCCCAGCCCTTCCGGCTAACTCCCAGTTACATCCTGGGCATGACGTGCTGTGGTATGGAATAGCTCTTTGGTCAGTTTGGGTCAGGTGTCCTGTCTCTGCTTCCTCCCGGCTTCCCCTCCTCCCTGGCAGAGCATGAGGCTCACAAAGTCCTTGGCCAAACCAAAACATCTCTATCAGCTCTGTTCCCGAGCCGAAAGTCAAAACACTGCACTGCACCAGCTACCAAGGAGGAGAAACATGACTGCTACTGCTGAACCCAGGACACTACCTCATTAAATGTCTGACTCTTTGTTTTTTCTAGGGAAAAAATTTAAACAAAACCACATTCAGACACACAGACATAGGCACATAAAGCATGAACAGTGAGGGCTCACAGTCAACCAAGAATATGCTCACAGAGGCATGTCTATATCCAGTGATGTAAATCAACACCCAGAAGCTTTTATTAAGTTACCCAGATATATACACAGAGGGCAGGCAGATTGGTTAAGACTAGGGTTTTACCGATTCATAAATGAAAACATTACTTTAAGGCCCACAGGAGAGTATTTTGGAAAAGCACTGTCAGCACCAGATATTAAAGATGATATCTCTTTATTCAGTCTTGCAGACTAATTGGTTTATCCTAGGACGTGGCAACTCCTGCTGCATAACAATTGTGAACACATACACTCATAATCAAAAGTAGTATGAAAACAGCATAGCAATCTTCCCTGAAATCATCCCCTGTTCCCTGGCAAGGTATGGTTCCTGGAACTTGTATCCCTAAACTCCCTCTTTGGATTGCTCTGGGCAGCCTTCTGTTCCTTTTTTCTTTCTAAAAGATATGAAAGCAATCTGAATTCACTGTGGACAATCATGGGAAGAATTATTTCCAGAACCCAGTTGCACAGCTCCCAATGTGTTAAATAGACTTTTTCTTGATTGCCTATTGTTCTCAGAATATGTGGCATTAAATACTGCAGTCTACTAATGCCTGGTACTTGGTTACCCCCACACCCATTTTGGGAAGCATTTTAGCCACAGAAGGAAATTAACTGAAACAGCTGCATGAAGTAAACCAGCTGAATGTCTTTCTTTTCTGGCCTTCATGCAGGTTTTCTCATTAAAAACTACTGCAAAGCTAACTGTAATCTCTTTAGATGACCTAGAACCATGGTATTCACCTGTATCTTCTATGTTTATCTATGTAAGCATATATACTTATATATATATGTTTACACTGAGTTGAGTTCTGTAGTATGAGACCTCTAAACATGTTAAATCAGCCCCATGGTCCCTACTTGAACCCTTCTACCCAGTGCCCCAGTCCTTCTAACTTCACCCAACATTTTATTTCTTGTTTCACTGTTAAAATTTGGATAGTCTTTAAAATTGTAATGACCTTTGTTCTTGATTGCAGAACAAACAAGAGGCCAAACCCCAGCTGTCTGTACTCACAAACAAGACCCAGTACACACAGAATGCCCTTATTCTGCTACTGTTGACAATGGTAAGCTAGCCCAACTCCACCTGTTACATCCACTAACTCCTGCACCTCCTCCCTTTCCTCCTATCACCTGTGTAGATGTGGTAAACAAATGTAAATTGATACCTGCATCGGCGCAATTTGCTGATGGAGTTACCCAAGTCACGAGTTATTTTGCAGTAACAGCTGTACTTTCCCTAATACTTTCAAGGTCTTACTAAAGGCTTCAAGAGCTGGTGATAGATTGGTGGTGTTTTTCTGGTGGCTTATTCTGTTTTTGTATCTTAAAGCTTTCTCTGGCATTAGTGAAAAGCTCAATCAAAATGCACTCTTTTTAGCCTTTTTTTAATTATAAAAAAAATAGCCTTATATACTGGAAGCTCATAGAAAATGTCTCCATTTTGCAATACTGTAGTAGCTCAGAAACTCTGATTTTGATGGTCAGCTACATTCCTGGGAACGATCAAAGTTATGTGTGTGATTTTGTGATTTTTTTAATGCCTTTTTTAATGGTTATGATGCATTTCTTCTAGGTATATGGTACAGCCTGTCCATTACTGACCATCTATTCTTTTCAGAGACTTCTCTGGATTTGTCATCTTCCTCTGTTGCATATCAGCTGGGTACTGTCCTAAGCAAATTGCTGCCCTTTTCTTATTCTGTTTCCCCTTAGATTGTAAAGTCTCTAAGGATATTATGCTTTCAAAAAATCAGCTATACTCAGCTGATAGGTAAAGATTACAAAGTGTCTAATTACTACAGTGTACCCAAACATCTGATTCTTTCAGTTTATATCTGGGAATCTATATATCATGAAAGATAACTATGTTAAACTGATGTTTCTCTCTGTCCTTTGTATTTGTTTTCTTAGACTTCTTAGGCCAAGGACTACATTATTTTTGCAAGGTGCTTAGCACAACAAAACCACAACAAGCACTGGATGATGTCCACTATCATCAGATGACAGTTTGTACTTGGCTATAAACTCTGCCATATTAAGGTAAGGAAAGGATTGAAGACAAGTGAGAGAGTTTCAGCTGCCTTTTGTTTGTTGTTTTGAAGTGATTGTAATACTGGATTTTATTACTAAAACCAGTAAGGATGTATTTTATCTTCTCTTTTTTGACTCTGATACTTCTTCACCAGAGGAAGTATCTGTGGATACTAATCCTGCTAATTCTTGATGCTCTTTCCTATTTGGCTTTTTTTCTCGCTCTAGTCTTTCAAAAAATAATCCAAGTCTTTCGGCATTTCATACACTTCTAATTTTACTTCCCCAGCATGTTGGTTCAGTGAGTTAAGATATACTTCCCTAATCCGTGGACTACCTTTTTCTTTTTTAGTTGTTCTTTCTCTGTTTGGGGGAAACTTCATCTCTCTGTGACAAGTTTTCAGATGTCTATTGTATTCTGTTTCTCTTTGATTTTTAATGCTTATCTATGTTACAGTGATGTTTTATATGTAAGAGAGCATTTTGGACCAATGAGCACTCAACTTGGAATGGCCGGTAGGATGTGACCTGTTGATAAAACAGGAAATATTAGCTTGGGGTGGGAACAGTAATGCAGATTTTTCACTACATCCTGCGAAATGACAGATTTTTACATGCATCTTGATGGCAGTAAGTACTAAAGGAAAATGGGATGTCAGCCTGATGAATTTTGTTGGGAGCTCTTCTTTTTCTAGGGCTTTTTCCATGCCTGGATGTGGTTGGCCCTGGAAGAACGTAGATGCTTTTAGGGAAGTAGTTCACCACTTAGGGCTGCTGTTGCTCAGAAGGGTGAATACAGGGACAGCTGATACATTAGCTACACTATCTGATCAGGTGCAGCAAAGCAGAAAAGACATTTCTGTCTCTTCCTCTTCTTTGTATCTTCTGCTTATTTCTTTTCTATCTACTTGTTTGTTTTAGTTGCTTCCTTGTTTCTGTTTGTTCAATTCAGACTTAGACCTGAGGTTATAGACTTGAGACTTCCTCTTTTCACTTAAATAAATTCTTTCACCACACCAGGTCTGTTAATGCTGCTTCTGTTCAGATGTATTTTACCTACTTTGTATAGTACTCCATCCTACTAGTATCAGATCAGGTGAAAGTTGGACTGGAGCACTGTTCAGATCAGCAGATGGCAGGCTCCTTCTAGCAATTGATACCACCAGCTTCATCCTACACCCCCTACATCAGAACATCTGATGGTGACAGGCAGGAAAAAAGTACAAAAGTACACTCAAAAGTGTGCATTATGTCAGTGAGGAATCAAAAATGTTTGTCACCAGAGTCTGCGCAGCATGCAGTTAGCCCCATAGTGTAATGTGCATCAGCTAGGAAAAAAAAACACAGCTACTACTGAGTAAAACGGAGAAGATGAGAAATCTGGATGTCAGAGATGTCAGGGAATTACAAGTTTACATCAGAGTCTGGATTCCTGCTTACTACTCCAACTGTGAGGTGTCCTTCAAAATTAGTATTAGGCTCAGAAGTGGGTGATGAGAAATTCGGGGAAAAGAAAGAGATGCTTGTAAATGCAATCTTTATTTTATGTGTGTGATCAATGGTATCCTAATCAAGCCTTTCCTTCCCTTAGGGCCAACTACAGGACTGCTCCTTGCAGGGTGGTTTCTTTAATCTTTATCTAGTTAGGTTTTAAATGTCCATCACCCCTTTTGGGAAACAATTCTGTCTCCCAAAGTTTTACAACTTACTGAATCTCCTTAACACCACCATGCTGATTAATTTAAACTTCAAATGCAGGCCACTTAGCATTACTGCGACAGCATCTCTTTTATATGTTTGCTTGAATGTGTTGTATTCCCCAGTTTCACTAAAGAATGGCTTAAAAGTATTTTTTAACAATACAGTGTTGTTATGAAAATGAGCTGACTAGTGAGTTTGATAGCAGGAATTTGCTCTGAGTCAACAGTGGCAAGTTGCAAGCATTGACTAATGAGTTTCGTAATCCACACAGCGCCTCTGTGCATAAGGGAAGAAAGCTCCATTATCTCTTATATGCATCAGGGATTCAAACGCGAGAGGGACAGCTGCTGTGGGAGTCTGAATGGATATTGAATACAAGCTGGGAATTCCTGGTGCTTGCTTCCCTGCCTGAAAAAATTGTATTGCGCATCTCTGTATGGACAATTCCTAGGGACATAGTAAGCAGACAAGAGTAGCAGGGTTTTTTGACAGAAAGTGCAAATGTGGTAGGCCCTCACAGCCCCTGACAGAAAACTTCAGCGAGAGACAAATAAAAGGATTGACTTGGGGAAAGAGGTTGCCAAAACACCTGTTAATACCATAACATTCTGTAAAATAAATCGGGAATAATTAGAAGGTGTAATAAGGGCTGATTTTATTCTTTTTTCTTGTTTTCCCTTTTAAAGTATACTACAAATCCAGCAAAACCCCTCTGGGGACAATGCTCTCTCCCCTGGTAAGCGCATCCCCTGCTGAGGTATCTCAAGGTTTGTATCTGGCCCATGCCACTGCATGGATTTACTCTCAAGCAAGGCGCCTTTAGGCAGTATTTTTTTCCTGTGTAGTTTTTGGCATATCAAGTGTTTTCTCATGGGTTTTTCAAGCCCCCTACTGCTATGCAGCCTGTGTTGTTGGCACTGAGCACTACTCACAAATTGCTGTCTTTTCCTTCAGAATGTCACATTGTTTTTGTTTTAACACATGGTTATAAGCAGGTGTTACCAAGTTTCTAAAGAAGCTATGTCAGGACAGTGCTTCTCTTTTGGCACTCAGCAATGACTTCTGCAGAACACCTGGTGGACTTGAGCATAGACAGGTGTCGTGGTTTAAACCCAGTCAGGTAACTTGTTCACTCACTCCCAGTGAGTGGTGCCGAGCTGACAACAATCGAGGTCTGTGTCCCCCCCCCCCCACCGGGGTTCTCCCCCACTCCCAGAGGAACGGGGAGGAGGATCGAAAGAGTGCAACTCCCACGGGTTGAGACAAGAACAGTCCAGCAACCAATGTACACAAATCACCACCGCAACTATCAACTACAACAATGATAAGGGAAAATAACAAGGGAAGAGAATACGATACCACCGGCCAGGAAGACGAGTTCCACCTGGAAGCCCCGTGTCCTTCCGGGTAACTCCCAGTCACCCCCCCACCCCGGCCATGACGTGCTGTGGTATGGAATACCTCCCTGGCTAGCCCGAGTCAGGCGCCCCATCTCTGCTTCCTCCCGGCTTCCCCTCCTCCCTGGCAGAGCATGAGCCTCACAAAGTCCTTGGTCAGGGTAAACATCACTTAGCAACAACTGAAAACATTGGTTTCACCAACACTGTTCTCAGGCTGGAAGTCAAAACACAGCACTGCACCAGCTAGCACAAAGGAAAAAAGAAACAAACATGACTGCTACTGCTGAACCCAGGACAACAGGCAAGAGACCAAATGCTGAAAAGTTTTTTTTCTTAAGACTGGAGTCCCATCTGGTATTTGCAAACAATTGTGTTTCTGGGCCTTCCTGGTTTTATGGGCATACAACTGAACAGGTGAGTGTTCTGAATAATACAGATCACAACTGAAGTAGTTCTGAGGAAGGGAACAAAAAGATAGACACAGAAGTATATCTGCCTTAAACTGCATGGTGAGTATATCCCAGTTTTCCAGGCTATGGTGTCTTTCAGGAAGTGATGATTCTCTTTAAAAAGCTTATTATGAAATGGTGGTGAATAATAAAAACAGAGCAAGATACAAAGAAAGGCAAATGAAAAGGCAGAGCTCAGGAGTAGGGCATGGGACTGGCAGGTGGATCTGAACTGTACTTCTGCCACTGACCTCTCTTCTGGAGGAACCATCTTTACCTCTGCCTACTTCCCCACCAGCCTCTGTTTTTTGTCTAATTGAACTGATATTTCTGCAGAGCAGAACAAGTCTCTCTTTCCTCCTTTAAATTTAACCCATATCTAGAGGCCTTGACTCAAAAGAACTTCTATTTGGTAGTAATATCAGTGACATGCTACTCAGTTTTTATTTCCAAAGCCTGTTTTTCTCTTTTTAGCACAGAAATTAAGTATTTTATAGAAAATCTCACAAATTCTCAGATTATTCAAAACCAATAGCACACCCATTAGCACCTTGTGAGTAGCTAGAGGTACACTTCCACTGATGTACTATTTATTATGGATTATTTGCTCAGGGATTATTATATGAATGAATATCTCCCAATTTCACACTGAATTTATGATTGGATTTGCACACAAAAATTAGGTTCTGGGGAGAAAACAGTAATACTCAAACGCCATATTGAAATACTGCCAATCATGGCAGTATTTCAAGCATGGCAGCATGCCTGAGGTGTCTACTGGGCCACATGGAGACAGAAGAGAAAGTGGAAAAAACACAAAGCCAGGAATGCAATTCATCCGACTTGTGTTGGTGTAATTTATAAGAGATATGCGGAGGGGTGTTAGTTTCCATGTGTTCAGCCTTGGGTCATATACCAGCCATTTACAGCAGGTTGGATGTGTGTTTTGGCAAGCTGTGCAAGAAGCGTGTTTCAGTTTCATTTCCCTAGACAGGGCTTTTGGTTGTCCTGTTCTGGCAGGCAGTGTGAGGTTTCATGCCTTGATCTTCTTGTTCTCTGTCAAATTTACTTCAGAGAGAACACCTGCAGCCTGAGAACATAGATTCAGTGGGAGCTGCAAATGCAGAGCACCTCTGAGGGCTTGGACCTCTGTCCTTGACAGGGGTTGCTAGGAGCGGCACTGCCTGATGTGCTGGGCTTTTGAAATACTTCAGTGGATTTCAACACTTCAGAATGGTGGATTTACAGCAGAGGCTTTGATCTTTTCAGGTACCTCTTGGGTTGACCACTATAGACCAGCCTTGCTCTAATTTGCCAGGAAATTCACTTAAGAACACCAGACTCTTTACATATCTTCCTTCCATTGATGCAGCTCTCGGAGGTGACAATTAGAGTAGATTTAAAGCAGTGGTTTGAGGAGGTGGCTAGTTTGCACAAACTTTCACCAAAATAGTCACACTGGTTGCAGTTCTTGCTGAGGGAAGTGTTGGCGCAAGTGAGTGTATAGTCCTACTATTGACACTATTACTGTTTGTACCACAACAGGGCCTCAGATAAAACAAGAACAGGTCTCCCTTGTACCAGGCACCCTAGGAACTCTTAGAAACAGTAAACAGCTTACATCTAAACAAAGCTGTCTTTTTAAAATTTGGCTTGTAAGTCATCTCTTTTTATTATTCTTATTACAGATACACACATAGTTACAGGCTTTAATAGATCTGGTTTTATTTCATTGTAAATGTGTGTGTCATTCAGTCCTAAGCAGTACACGGTATCCAAAGCTCTGTGGGAACTGCCTGTGCTGCTTAGTGCATAATACCCAGTGGGTTTGTTTAAGTTCAGGAGGTAAGTAACTACCATAACTATGAGATAGTGACAGTTTGAACCTCTGTAAATGAGTTGTTTTTTTTTTTTTTTTTTTTTTGTCTTTCTGATGGTTGCATTATTCATGTCATTAAATGAGTGTCTTTCTTCTAACCTTTGCCAAATTGTGTAGTTCTGCATCATTCATGGAGTGCTCCAGTGTCATGATTTAAACAAAGTCAACCATGAATCACGCAGTCGCTCTCTCACTCCCCCCCTTTTTGCCCTCCCCCTGCTCCCAGAGGGATGGGGCGGAGAATCAAAAGAATGCAACTCCCATGGGTTGAGATAAGAACAGTTTAATAACTAAGGTATAACACAAATCACTACTGTTACCACCAATAATAATAATGATAAAGGAAATAACAAGGGAAGAGAATACAACACCTCACTACCCCCCGACTGATAACTCGCCCCTCCCCCAGCCTGACCGAGCACCGACCGATACCTAGTCCAACCCCGCAGTGTACTAGCCCTTCCGGGTAACTCTCAATTACATCCCGGGCATGACGTGCTGTGGTATGGAATACCTCTTTGGCTAGTTTGAGTCAGGTGTCCTGTCTCTGCTTCCTCCTGGCTTCCCCTCTTCCCTAGCAGAGCATGAGGCTCAGAAAGTCCTTGGCCAGACCAAACATTTGAGCAGTAACTAAAAACATCGGTGCTATCAGCACTGTTCCCAGGCCGAAAGTAAAAAACACAGCACTGCACCAGCTACCAATTTTGAGAAAAAATGACTGCTACTGCTGAACCCAGGACATCCAGAAACATCCTAGCTTTTTATAAACAATTTTGATGCTAACATGCAACAAAAGTATCCCTCAAATTTGCTAGTAATTGATAGGTTACAAAACCTTCCCTCCTGAAAGTGCTTAAACAGCAATTATCCTGTCAAATGCAAGCCTGTTTCAACACAACAGTTTTATAACACATGATGGACATGCTTGTAGTAATTGTAGTCCAGCCAGTCATACATTGCCTTAGACAACAGCCACTACAAAAGGTTGTATGGCAAAGGATCCCAAACTCTTCCAGGGATCTTCCCTTTCCCAACTTCCCTCAATTAGAGATGAGCTTAAACTTTTAAGCATGAAGGTTTTTCCAAGTATTTTTCTAGCATCAAGTAAAACAGCCTTGTAAATTCCTTCTGCATTCTGGACCTTGGGAATACTCATGATTGGGTATTGATACTATGATGAGTTCCACAGTTTAATAGCAAGTGCACGTGTTACATAAAGTGTAATTTATTTTTTTGTTGGCCCTAACCTGGTTGTTCAAATGAGGAAATTGGCAAGGAAATCCAAGTTCTACTGCTACTTTTTAAATAGTTGAGAAAATATAGTTGAGGCAATTGTAAATGGTGCCATTTCTCTTGACATGGCATCCATATTGCACACAGCTGAGCTGTTAAACAGAGGTCTTACAAGGGAATTAATTTTTTTTTTTTTTTTTTGTTCTGCTTCATGGATGGTCAGCATGGCACTAGCGAGGTGCCGCTCTCCTGGGCTTGTGCTCTGACCCCCTGCCATTCCCAGGCTGGTGCTTCAGGGGAGAACAGCAGTTACTAGTCCCCCCGTGAAACCCGAGGTTCACCAGTGAGGGAGCCACTGGTGAAGCGACAGCCACCAGGTATAGGGTTTTCCTCTCCCTTTTCTGCGGCGGCTGCGCAAAACCTAAATGCCGGAATGAATACGCCCGAAACTCAACCTGTAGCGCACCGTCACCTCACACTTCCCTCCTCCCCATGGTAGAGTCGGCCACTCCTAGGGCTCCCGTCAGCGCAGGAGTTGAACCAAAGCGAGATTTACCTCACTACCCCCCTGCCCCTTTTCCCTCACGTCCTCCCCGAGCTGGGAATTCCCCTCATGGCGAAGGGCCCTATGGCGGCGGGACTGCACCACGCAGGTGTGCGGAGAACCAGCGCACCTCCCACTCGCCCTGCTCCAGCCACATCCCCAAAAGGGGAGGGGACGGAAGGCCTTCTGACGGGAAGAAGCCAAAAGAGGGAGGAAGAGGAGTGGCATAACCACCGCGCGTGTCGCTTCCCGCTCACCTCGCGCGGCCGCTGCCATCAATTGCTATTGACGTCAGGGAAGGCGGCACATGATCCCGCTGTAGCCAATCGGGTGCGCCCAGCGCCGCTCCATCGAGAGGCTGTCGGCAGTACTTGTTAGTCTCACCATGTTGTTGTTGTGGTGGTAGTATGTGGATATTGTTTCTGCTGCCTGCTTTCTACATCTGCTCTGTGGGGAAGGAAAAGGGACACGCGGCTGGATGCTCCGCTGTCAGTCGTCGCTGTCGGTTTTGTCAGCAGTCTTCGCCAGGAGCCGACCCTCCGCTCGGCTGGCGTCCGCCCGCGAGCATAGGCAAGACGCTCTGAGAGCGCGGGGGGCCTGCCGAGGATGGATCTGAAAGTTTGAATAAGAATTTTTATCGCTTCCCTTTTCCCCTGTTCCCGCTCCAGTGCGGTTCAGTCCCTTCCCCCATCTTCCCTTGGCAGGTTTATTTTTTTCCCTTCATAATTTTTTTTTTTTAATCCGCTGGGTGAGGTTGGATTTTTTTATTATTTTATTTTATTTTACTTGGTTATACTAAATTCTACCGCCCGTAGGGACTGGTGTTCTCGGGCGGCCGCTGCTAAGCGCCACCCCGACCCGTGGGGCTGCCATGGATCGCACCGGCGGCTCTGGTGGAGGCAGCGACTGCAGGCAGACTGAGGAGAGCAAGCCGATGCTGGGGGAGATGTCTGCTCCCGAAGTGAATAAAATAGGTGCCGCGCCGTGCCGGAGAGCCCTGCTCCACCGCAACGGCATGAGGTACAAGCTGCTGCAGGAGGGGGACATCCAGGTGTGTGTCATCCGGCGCCCCCGGACGTTTCTCAGCAAGATCCTCACTTCGAAGTTCCTGCGGCGGTGGGAGCCGCACCACTTGACTCTGGCGGACAGCAGTGTTACCTCGGCCACGGTAAGAGCCCGGCGGGGGGCGGCCACAGCGCGACCCCGGCGGCTTCCTCGCCCCGCGGGGCATGTGGGGGGAAGGAGACGCCCGCGCCGGTGTGTGCGGAGGGTCCGCGTCAGGTCCCTCCGGGGGCTCTATCTGTGCGTGTGTGGCTTCCGGAATGCCTGCGGGAGTTTTGTTCCTTCTTAGTAATGCTGCGGGTATTTAATTTTGCAGTTTCGGTTGGGTTTTTCGAGCAATTATATTATTATTATCCTTCTTCTTTTTACTACTACTGTTATTAGTATTATTTGGGCTTTTGCTCCATCCCTCCTTTTTTAATTTTAATTCCTTCCTTCTCCGCATGATACTGACACGAAATTGCCACACTGAGCCATTTCAGTCAAAAAACAAAGCTGGCAGATCCCTGCTGGCACATTGGCCAGGTTGGAAGTGAGGGATGCTTTTAATTTGAGAACGAAGACTTGGGGTTTACACGGTATGGATGTTTTAGGGGCTCTGATTTTGACAGTCATATCATACCCTGCTCAGGCACTGGCAATGTGATTGTAAAACATCGAGATTCCTTCAGGGTTTTCTTCCTAATGGAAAATGATGCTAGAGAAGAGTGCAAGGTGGTGATATCAGTGGTACAAAAGCTGTACAATAGATAAATATAATCTTTAACACATACGACTTAAAATTTCATGGCTGGTGTTATTTGAACATTTGTATAGTATGTGATATAACTATACCTGTATTTTGTCTAGCAGTGATTAACACAGGTTACAAAACATGCTTTGATTTTTAATCACTCAGCACTTCAGTCCTGTCATTTTTTGATTTATATGTGAATGTTTCATTTTTCTCAATTACTTCATTCTGGCCTTCCTATAGGACACTGGTGACATGAGAGAGCGGATTGGCTTTTGTGTAGGTTTCTGTTAATGGTGTATTGAAATGGGTTTCATCCAGCCGGGGCTGTGCGCAGAGGGTGGATTTTTTTCACACTTAGATACACAGAGGCATAGTGTGTGTAAATGTCTCCCCTGCATCATGCTCTGCTGTGGAGTATTCAAAGCAGGTTTTCGGTGGGAACTACTTTAACCTTTAGGTAGGCCATCTGCCTGTTCTCACAGAGCTCTTTTTTGTGCCACAATGACATCCCTGCTTACCATTTCCACTAGGCTGTCAAGGATGTTTCTAAGGGAATATTCTTCTTTCTTTGATGTGACTGCTGTGTAAAGAGAGAAGGAAAACTCAGTTGAGTATTGAGAAAACCCCTGAAAGACATGAGCACAATGAGTTTTTGTAGTTCATTTTATTAAGATACCATCAGCATAGTGGAGATGAGGCATTTTCCAGGCAGTATCCATAGTCGATTATTTTTTAGCAGAGGAGAAAGATACTGGTAGAGAGAGGCATGATCATGCTTCAGATGTTAATCTCTGCAATGTGGCAGTACTAGGCATGAAGTTGTATTTGTACAGGATACATCAAACTCTGCTTGCTGGCAAAGCTGTTGACAAACCATCTCTGAAAAAAATGTATGAAGTCCTATGGGGCTATGATTTAATTAACATTGAGGTGTTCTCGTTCCTAAATATTTTATGTATATAAATAGCAAGAAGATACTAAAGCATTGTATGTACCATTGCAGGCTCCATTTTGTTTGGCAGTGCTCTTTGTGCTTGGTCTTGTACCTTATATTTTTTTTTTCAGTACTAACTCACCAAGTAAATACTGTTGGTTGCAGAAATATTTGTACTTTATTTCAAATAGTGTCTTTGGTTTCCACTGGGTAATTAGGGCACTAGGATAAGATCGGTGTTCACTTGTTGCCTGAATGTGTGGGTATGTTTAGCAGGTATCTTTCAGATGTTGGTTCTATGATATCTAGATTTTACTATGGCAGTTTAACCCCGGGTAGATATTTAAACACAACTAATTTGGTTTTCAAGAGCTGTGGAAAAATATCCATTCTGTCCATTGAAAGTGAGGATTGGGAGTGCTCAACAACTTTGATAACAGGGTTATTTTTACACATAGGGCTTTCCACTGGCAGGTTGCTTCATGAGAAGCCGGTAATTAATCTTCACATCATCCCTTTGCAAATCCTCTGGCATAATGAGTTTTACTGTATTCTATGTAATGTGAATAAAATTGAACAGGAAAATAACATCACTTTGCTTTGCATTTGAAAGCAGAAGTTGTAATGACAGCTAAATCCAGATATGGCAATTTATGTCCCCGACTACAGTGGATAAGTCATTTGTTGATTCTGTCCTTTTTGTCGTCAATTGAGACATATTTGAATTCAAGTCTTCTTGCCACAAGCTCTTACTTGTCAATGCCTGGGCTGTAATATAGGAGTTTGTCATGGTTTAAAACCAGTCAGGCAACTCGTTCACTTACTCCCCCCCTTCTTGCCCTCCCCCTACTCCCAGAGGGACAGAGAGGAGAATCGAAAAGAATGCAACTCCCACAGGTTGAGATAAGAACAATTTAGTGACTAAGGTATGGCACAAATAACTATTGCTACCACCAATAATAATAATGATAAAGGAAATAACAAGGGAAGAGACTACAACATCTCACCACCTGCCGACTGATAACTCTTCCCCCCCCCCCCACCCCGACCAAGCATTGACTGATACCTCCTCCAACCCTGCAGTCCCTAGCCCTTCCCTGGTAACTCTCTGTTACATCCTTGTCATTGCATGCTGTGGTATGGAATACCTCTTTGGCTAGTTTGAGTCAGGTGTCCTGTCTGCTTCCTCCTGGCTTTCCCTCCTCCCTGGCAGAGCCTGAGGCTCACAAAGTCCTTGGTCAGACTAAAACATTGGTGTCATCAGCTCTGTTCCCAGGCTGGAAGTCAAAACACAGCACTGCACTAGCTACTAAGAAGGAGAAAAATGACTGCTACTGCTCAACCCAGGACAGAGTTTTTACATGGGATTGTTCATCTGCAGCTTTTTCCATGAGTAGACCCTGTATATGCCCATATATAAGTATGAATGAGACTTTTTTTTTTTTTTGAGAGACATGATTTCTTCTGTTTTTTTTTTTAATTAGACAGTCACATGTTTTGTGCTGGCAAGACAACAAAGATAGCAGAAGTGCTGCACTAGAATGCAATGGAACAAGCATTAGGCCTCTTATTTTAGCTAAATTCAGAGAGGAATAAAATAGTGTTCTCTACAAAGTGCTTTTCCTGACATTATCACAGACCATTGTTACAATTAAAGTAAGTCCATGTTAATAAAATAATAATATTCTGAATTGGTATATACACTCAGTTAACAAATAGAAAGGTATTAGGTTGTAGAGAGGAGAGTCCCATAACTCTAGGTGTTGGGAGTTTATCTGATTTTTGTGTTGTTTCCATTATTTCCTTCATGTTTCTCATTTGTGAAAGAATGGGTAAAATGTAGTACAGTTTTGCCATTACAGTTTTACTCCCATCTTGGCCAGGCTTTCATTCTGGTTAAGGTTTATTTGGTGAAAGTAAATACAGATCTGTAACTTTATTTTTTTTTAATATGTAAATGCTAAAGTCTCAATAGGAAACCTTGATACTTGGAAACTGTTTGCCAGACATCAGCTTGCCTGGGGATGAATCTGACTTTCTCCACCATGGGAGGAATAATGTTTATTTTATAAATACCTACCAAACTCATATGTAGCTCTCTTACTAATTTATTTTTTCCTAGCGAGATCTGTCCTTGCGTAGCTTGAAGGGCAGCAATTGTAAAAACTAAGATAGAAGTAAAATCAAATTTAATATTCCTTGTGTGACTCTGTGTGTGTGTTTGTGTGTGAAGAATAACCCTAGGGCTATCTGCAGTGAACATGTTAAATTTTAATTTTTAGTAGTTTAAAGGTAGCTGTCATAACTGAACTTCCATGCCCTTAATATCCTTCTGCCTTGTACGTTTTATGTCTCTGCCCTGCTTTTCTCTTTCTTTTTCTTTCACCAGTTGGGAGTAGATGTTTAGGTCAATGAGTTGTAGAGTACATATGTATGCGTAGCAGGCAAGGGAAGAATAAACAAGTGATTAATTTTCCCTGGCTAGGGATGACTTCTCTAATTCCCATTTGGGAAGATAAGACTTAATTGAAACCATTAAGTTACTCATTAATATTCTTCAAGGAGGTGGAAACTTTTGCTTTTCATGTCCATTTCACATTTCTTGGTTTTTGCCTTTGGCAGATAAGTTGAGTTTAATGTAATGTTATATCCAGAGCTGGTAACAATCCTGAAAAGATGTGTCTCTTAGGCTTTTTCTGGTACAGAAGTGATGTGTGAGGACAATAGTTTGTTGACAAGTTAGCTAATTAGAAGTGTATTTGAAACAAGAATGTAAATGGATTAGGGACCTGCATTTATATATATATTTTTTTTTTTCTAGAGACGAGAACATACCCAATTGATATTAAATGAGGCAGGGGAGGATGATCTGTTTCAAATAGAAGTGGAGTAGAAAATTGTATTCGAATTGGTTTTTGGAATTCAACAATTCTGCTACTGCATGTATTTCCGCATGCTATTGCATGTCTTTCCTTCCTTCTTTTGGTAAAGATAGAGCAAAAATTCCTATCAAGCTGGACTAATTGTTTACTTTAGCACAGGTTCCCATTAGCTAGAAAAACACACTTTTAAAAATTAAATTTCCCCTGAAAAACTGTTAGCTCAAGTGGGAAGTATTATGCACAGCTCAGAAGTTTCAAAACGATCTTACAAGCTTTTTTTTTTAAGCTTTCCTTGAAAAGGAATATTGTAGCATTATTCATATTTTAAATAGAATAATTATGAATTAGGTATAATAAAAAGTAAACTTTCTGTTTGGTAACCAAGTGCTGTCCCTAAGCCCTGTGTTATTGATGGAGCTCTAGGAATGGGACTTAAAATTAGCTTGAAAGACCTGCCATCATCACATGTATAAATAAGTATGAACACATAAATAACAAAGCAATTTAAGTGTGTTTTTTTTTTTTAAATCTGTTATAACCTGGTGTCGTGGTTTAAACCTTAGCCAGACAGCTTGTTCACTAACTGCCAGTGAGTGGTGCCGGGCTGGAAGCAATCGAGGCCCCCCTGCCCCGGGGCTCTCCCCTTCCCCGCTCCTGGAGGGATGGGGAGGAGGATTGAAAGAGTGCAACTCTCACGGGTTGAGACAAGAACAGTCCAGCAACCAATGTACAACACAAATCACCACCGCTACCACCACCGACAACAATGATAAGAGAAAATAACAAGGGAAGAGAATACAATACCACCTGCCAAGAAATGAGTCTGACCCAGAAGCCCATGTCCTTCTGGGTAACTCCCAGTTACCCCCCGGGCATGATGTGCTGTGTTATGGAATACCTCATTTGCTATCTTGGGTCAGGTGTCCTGTCTCTGCTTCCTCCTGGCTTCCCCTCCTCTGTGGCAGAGCATGAGCCTCACAAAGCCCTTGGTCAGGCTAAATATTATTTAGCAACAACTGAAAATATCAGTATTATCAGCACTGTTCCCAGGCTGAAAGTCAAAACACAGCTCTGCACCAGTTACCAAGAAAGAGAAAAATTGACTGCTACTGCTAAACCCAAGACACCTGGGAATGGTAAATTGTTTTTTAAATTTAATATTTCTAATTCTTTGCTATTCAAATGATTGCGTTTATTTGAGAAGTTTTAGGTGTATGTGATTTGCTTATTCTCTTGCTATCAGGTATTTTCTTCAGGCACATCAGAAAGAACATTGGATGTTGTAATTGGTGTATAACCCATGATAATTTAGAATTCTCTGCAAATTGAGACCAAGTTGCTCTGTGTTATTTATTCTGGTGGAATTGAGATTCCGTTTCAGAAGTAAAGGTGGGCATGCACCTGCAGTAATGAAACCCAAATTTTTCTAAAGACTTGGTGCTTTAATGGAATGTTACTCTGTTGTGACAAACTTATTTTGCTGTATTAGTATCTTGGCATAAGAAAAAATTATTTTTCTTTAAAGTTGTTTAATGCCTGTCAAACATACCTTTGTATATATAGCTCCTACAGTGGTTGAAAAGCATATTTATAAATCAGTAGTGTTAAGGTATATGTTTATATATCATAGAGCTTATAAAATATGAAAACGGGAGCTATATTCATTGATGGAGAGCTCTCAAAGCTATTAGCATTAACACCCAAGCAGTAAATTTTACATGCTTAGGAGCATAAATAAAAAGGGTACTCAGAAATACTTCTGTCTTATTTTTTGTTTTGGCTGGGGAGTAAAGATATGGTGCTAGCCACAGGATGGTGGTAATAGTTCCCCTGAAGAAGCTTCTAAATTGCCTCTGGTCCTCAATGGAGACCTGATCCTGTATCAGAGAAGGGACTGGAGGAGCCCTGCATCTCTCATGGGGCTGGGCCTTCGTGGAGCCATGAGATCATCTTTCTTTGTAGTGGAACATTCTAACTGGTGATGGGAAGAGTGTGCTAGATCATTGAAGTCAGGGTGTGGTCCTTCTAGGAAAGAAGGTACTGTCTTGAGAAGTTGTGGGATGCCCCATCATTGGAAGTGTTCAATGTCTGGTTGGATGGGACTTTGAGCAACTTTAGTGAAATATGTCCCTGCCCAGGTCGTGGGGTTTGGATGAGATGAATCTTAAAGGTCCCTTCTAACACAAACTGTTTTACGATTCTCTGATTCTATAAACCACAAAAAGGATCTTCAGTTTTTTGGAGGTGAAAGGCTAGGTTGAGAGTCCCATCTGCATTGATGTTCCAGTTTGCAAGTTGAGGTTTATGTTGTTAGCAAGAGTGGGAGAACAGGCTGAAGCTTTGGTCCTACCAAAATCATTGACAGAACTCCATGCACTGAGGGATGTTTTCAGAGGAGAATGGTGGTAGGTTTAATATGTAGAAAGGAGTAATTTATTTTTTTTAGCTATTTAATTTATTACATGTAACTTTTTTTGACTTTTGAAGTTCTTAAATAACAGGTGAGTTTTAATGTGATACAATGAAAAAAGTACTCTCATTTCCTTCTATGTTAGTAAGCATGGCTGGACTAATAGGTTTTTACTCATCTCCCTATATAGGATTTATGAAAGAAGAGACCTACCTCAAATAGTTCAGTCTTTAGAAGTAATTAGATTGTGGGTTGCATGGGTAGGTTGTGGCTTGTTTATTAGTGTTTTGAGCAGTGTTAGTTGTATCAGTTTGTTCTGTGTCTGCATGTGTTTATAGATATGTAGTGCTTAATTCCACAAACAATTGTGTGTTTAAAGATGATGGATGCTTTAGCATGTGTAATCCATATAGAATGCTTATGCAGGTATGTGCACTCAATAAAATAACTTTTTTGCACAGTCTGACGATGGAGTGTCATTGGCAGTAATGCTGTCTTAGGTAGTCCTGGCCAGTGACGTTCATTTCTTCATCTGTGCTGTACTGTGTCAATCTGTCTTCTGTATGTGCTTAACAGTTTGCAGGGTCATGTTGAGAAAATATGTGTCAACTGACTGGGGAACGCTTTCTCTGTTTGAACCTTTTGCAGATTTGTTGTCTTTTAACTGGATCAGGGAACTGATCTGTTTCAGTGTATAGTCTGCCAGACTGTTGAGGAAGAGGAGAGAGGGAAACATGGTAGGCTGGAATTGACACTAAAACCACTGTATTATTAAATCATTATGTAAAATCTTCCTGTTTTGCACAATATTTAAGAATGCAGGGGCAATACCAGGAAAGGGAGAAGACAATTGAAAAGCATACATTATAGCTGAACAAATCAATGGTGAGTGAAGTTGCAGCTCTTGTGGTTGTGGAGGAAAATACGAAGGAGTCAGAAACAGATGCTAAATTAAAAAATTTTCACTGCATAGGCTTAAAAGTTAGGACAAATTAACAATACTCTCTAGGTTTTGGAGGAAGGGGGTCTTGTTTCAGGGTATGAGGGTATTTGATGTTACCAGTACTGGCATTTCCAGTAATTGAAGTGATTTCTTAACTTTGCCACTTGGGCTGTCCCATGTTTGATAGGACAGTGTTGACACAGGAGTCACGGACAACACAGAGATGATCAATGTGATCAAATTTATTACAAAGCCTTAACCCCTTATATACTATTTCTTGCATGCACTTACAGTGATTTGGCATATTATGATTGGATACATGTCTTGAAGACCCTTAGTGACTAACATATAATTGGTTAAGCACAGGTGTGGGAACTTGACCTCAAAAGCTTGCCAACAGTCCACAGTTCTCATTAACTCTGTGAATTCCAGCTTCTTATCTTGCTTGTTTAGGCTTCCTTGGGCCTCTCATGGCCTTGCTGTATCTTTCAGGATTATTCAGAATTTATGTACCAATTATCCATTCTCCTGTGAGAACACTGCACACACAAATTTGCATTAGCAGAGTAACTATTACAGGGTGCAGCAGCATGTTGAAGATGCTGATGGCAGCGAGGGACTAGCCAAAGAAATTTCTTACCAGTGGAATTCTCCCCCCCTCTTAAATTTGTTCCATCACCTGTTTTATAACACTACCAGTGTATTAGAATCTTTCCAGCTTTTGCCTTAGCACTTTGTAGCAGCTACTGCAAATTTGCATACTCCAACATCTCTTTTACAAGTGGCAAATCTATATAATACAAGGTGTAGTTTCTTATTAGCAACTGGCTAATAAATACAAGTGGTTTTATACACAAAATCACAGCCTCTAATAATAGCTACTTTACAAGCACACATATTCAGGATGTTACTTTTCATTTGCCCCCAAGTGATGTTTTGCAATCATTAGTTTTTCTCTTCCTCTCTCTCATTCTGCTTGGGGTATTCAAGGTCAGCTCCTGTAGCTGAGGCATCAGGTTTTTCCATTTGTCTGTCCAGCTCATGGCAAGGCTTGACAAACTTTGCAGGCAGTCGCCATGGACCTGTAGGCAGGAGGACACAAATATACCCCTTCCTCCATGTTATCAGTTCTTGAGAAGCAGACAGGTTAAACTGCACGTTGTTAACAGTCAAGGAGTTTGCTGCATTATTGCCTCTTCACAGTATCACAGTATGTTAAAGATTGGAAGGGACCTCGAAAGATCATCTAGTCCAATCCCCCTGCCGGAGCAGGAACACCTAGATAATGTTACACAGGAATGCGTCCAGGCGGGTTTTGAATGTCTCCAGGGAAGGAGACTCCACAACCTCCCTGGGCAGCCTGTTCCAGTGTTCCGTCACCCTCACTGAGAAGAAGTTTCTTCTCAAGTTTAAGTGGAACCTCTTGTGTTCCAGTTTGTACCCATTACCCCTTGTCCTATCATTGTTTGCCACTGAGTAGAATCTTCTTTTTTTTTTTTTTCTGCCACCCTGATGCTGCTTAGGTGACGGCTCATAAAGCTTGTGGTTGCACTACCTCTCTCGCTTTTTCAGTTAGCAGTTTTTGTTTCAACCGATCTATCCCTCCAAGTCTTGGATTCACCCCCAGGTTGCCTTAAACATACTAAGGAAGGCTCCTACCATGCACCCAGTGTGTTGCAGGTGTTCTTTAGGCTTTGTCTGTGGTGTCTCTACAAACTGCCTCAATACCTCAATAGGTTGAGAGTTTGGTTTTTTTTTTTGTGTTTTTTTTTTTTCTTTCCCCAAAATTGCTCACCCTGCTTTGCATTGCTACAAATGCCTGCCTGCTCAGCAGCAGCTACAGCTGCCTGCCTTGCTTCAGCAGCAACCATAAATACCTGCCGGGCAACCGCACTTTTGCATTAACCCTTTCTTGCCCGAAATGTTAAACTGCTACCTGTTAAAAACTTTTACATGAACCCCACAACAAAAAATACACTGAACACCATCTGCCCTCAACACACACACACACACACATACATGTATGGGATCCCATAAACACACGTCACGCAACTACAATATTTGAAGCACAAAATCCCGACAATCATTACTCCCACTACAGTCCCACGTACAGGACGTGGCACAAGGACCCTGTGGAGACTAACAGGAAACCAGCTCTGAGAAGCATCATTGCAGTGTGAGGTGGCAGGCTCAACCTTAGCGGGCGTCCCTGCAGAGGCTCTGCCTCCCCCACATTGTATGAGGCTTGGGCTTTTATACTGACCAAAATGCACACTCATTCTGACACAGGTGGCCAGCCTATGTTGGAAGAAGTGGCCAGCAATATCTATAAAGGTCTCCAAAGGTCGATAGAAACCTGGACATACTTATATTTACCAACTTCTAGTACATGAGTATCACAGAGAGACTGTATCAAATGAGTTGTATAAGGGGTCCCAAGTCCACGGTCCGTCACAGTATGCCCAATACCCCTGGTAAGAGCATAAGAGAGACCTTTCCACCACCGGAGAAATCACTCAATACGCCTGTATCCTGCGCTGGTCTCGCTTCCCTGGAGGTTTGGGGGTGTGTTTTTTTTTTTTTTTTTTTTTTTTGGGTTTTTTTTAATGTAAAAAAGGTTGCTCCCTTCACGTTAAGAACTGAAAACATCCATAAAATGGATGTCTTGAGCTCAAATTTCAATTAATTCAATCACTAACAAAGGGGGTGTCCTGGGGCAGTGCTGACTCTTTCTAGGGTTTCACCCATCCAGCTGGCACCCACCGCAAACCGGAATCCATAATTTATACACATATAACCTCGACCGGTTAGTTTTACTTCCGCAGGACCTTTCCAGATGCCGCTTTCCAAATCCCTGTACTGGACCAGAATACCTGGAGTTTAAGTCATATAACCTGAACCTAATGCCTGACCATGTATTACAGCAGGGGGGTCATTAAAGTCTCCTGTAAATCACTCAAAATTCATAACATACAGTTTGAGTATAAGAGGATTTTAACCCATATGTGGTCACCGCTTGTCGGGCCTCCTTAGCTATTTTTGAGATCAAAAGCTTCCCACTCTTTACCCCCCTGCTGTGTAGTAAACACAGGATATTCAGAGAGGCCCACTGCAGAAAATTCACCGGTAATAATTGCATCTTTGATTAACCCGTGCCAATGGTGCGTAGGATTTGTGCCCCCCGATACCTCTCCCACCCGTTCCCCCTGTTTGCCTTCTTTAAGGAAGGGATTTTGCAGAGGATAAGGTGGAGGCGCTGATGGAGATGTCTCAGTCCGAGTCTCGAGGGCTTCAAGCTTTTTCATCAGTTGTTGCAGCTGAGCGTCTCCAAGGCCAGTGAGCAGTTGCTGATGAGCCGAGCAGACTGACCCGGGAGATGACGAGTCAGAGTCTGGAAGCAGAGGATATAAATCTGGCTCGGTTTCAGGGGACTCGGAATCCGATCCTGGGTCGAACTCAGGGTCTCCGTTGTTCGCAGCTATGTCTTTCTTGTCAGGTGTCTCTCATTCGGTACGTGGCTGTCTGTGGACCTGGCTCTTGCTTTCATTGGCTCGGGGCGCTGATTTTTTCAGCGCCGTTCCAGGTACCACAGAAGGTGCAAAAGTCATAGCCTCAGCACTATGATGGGGGTTAGGGGAGACGGCCCCTTCTGGAGCTGTGGCGGCAAATACAGAAACTACCGCCGCCCCATCTGATTTCTTCTCTTTCAAAGTCTCGAACACCAGTCTCCAAAGTGTAGACTGTTTCTGTGCATCTTTGGTCCCTTTACTAACCTTGCGATCACGGGACCACTTTAACAGCCTCTGTAAGGCGGCACTATCATATTGCAGTCCATCACTGCCTGTTCCTCTTTGGATAGTGAGTGCCCCATCTCCTCCCTGGCCGCTCACCTGATCAGGGTGAGATTCCTGAAGTTTTGCAGACGTCTGACTTCCCAGCGCCGGGGCAGCACTGAATTTCAGCCGGCTCTCCGCCCCCTCTTTTCCCGTCAGACTTTCAAACTTGCATTCTGCAAATTACTGATCGGAGGGTCCTTGTTCGGGCGCCACTTGTTGACGCAGGAGTCACGGACAACGCAGAGATTATCAATGTGATCAAGCGATTGCCAACTTTATTGCAAAGCCTTAACCCCTTATATACTATTTCTTACATGCACTTACAGTGATTTGGCATATTATGGTTGGATACATGTCTTGAAGACCCTTAGTGACTAACATATAATTGGTTAAGCACAGGTGTGGGAACTTGACCTCGAAAGCTTGCCAACAGTCCACAGTTCTCATTAACTCTGTGAATTCCAGCTTCTTCTTATCTTGCTTGTTTAGGCTTCCTTGGGCCTCTCATGGCCTTGCTGTATCTTTCAGGATTATTCAGAGTTTATGTACCAATTATCCATTCTCCTGTGAGAACACAGTCTCCACAGGACAGGACCGATAGGGTGGAAAATATAAAAGCAGATTAACATGCCAGTCCAGGGCATGAGTTTATGGAATTTATGGTGCAGGCTATTTTCTTCCGGTTTAATCTGAGTTTTCAGTATGTTTTAAAATAATTTAAAGTCTTTTTCCTTTTTTTTTTTTTTTTAGTCTTCGGGGGGGGGGGGGAAGGCATCTGTTTTTTTGTGGTAACGGGTCAAAATGTAAACAGGGGAAGTTTAGATTGGATATAAGGAGGAAATTCTTTCGTGTTAGGGTGGTGAGGCACTGGAATAGGTTGCCCAGGGAGGTTGTGAATGCTCCATCCCTGGCAGCGTTCAAGACAAGGCTTGATGAGGCCTTGGGTGATATGGTTTAGTGTGAGGTGTCCCTGCCCATGGCAGGGGGGTTGGAACTAGATGATCTTAAGGTCCTTTCCAACCCTAACTATTCTATGATTCTATGTCTGCTAGATGTGTGCCATTGCTAATTAAGCTTAAGAAACTTGTCAAGTTGCACGGACTAAAATGTGAACTGGAAGTATGCTCAGTCATGTACGTTCTTGGTCTCACCCTGTTGAAATCAGTATGGTAATATGAGAGATTACCATTCATTGCCTGTAATGTGAATGGTAGGATGTGCTATTCAGAGAGCCAGAAAGGTTCAACTAAATATCACCATGCAGCTTTCTGGTTGGCTGCTAGCTGGAGGGGATAGCTGCCTTTGCTGTCAGGCTCATACAGCTTTCTGCAGAATAGAACCCTGCTTTTTTCCTTTGTTTGGCTCTTTCATGAGCAAGAGGATTGCTAAAAATTTCACTGTTAGACTGAACTGATGTAGGAACTGTTGGTATTTCGCCCATTTTATGTCAACATATAGGTGGCACTGTCCTGATGGAAAATGAGTTTGTGACTTTCCCTTCTTCTATGGGGAAAATGGGGGCTGAGGACAGAGAAACTTATGAGGTCTGCTCACCACACTCTGAAGCCCTGGCATGGACAGCAGTTAACATCTTCAAGACATGACAGACCATGGGACCGAGTGCTTTCTCTGTAACTGCAAAGCTGAGGAAGACACATGGTTTGCTGCAGTGTATTAATGTTTAATTATTTAGTAGAGTCATGGTGGGTCAAGCAAATGCGCTTACTGACATCCCCGTAGCTGAGAAGTGAAGGTACTGTGGGAGGAGTCTAAGTTGATGTCAGTGGTGCAGGGAAATGTGATTTGGCTTGCTGAGCAGCCTTGGGTCAGACTGTACTGGGGTGTGTGCCTTTCTCATTCAGTATTCCCAGAAAGGTCCTGCCAGCCACTGCTGCTGCTCTGTGGGGCTTGTGCCAATTCCCCCTCTGCTTTTCTTCCCAGGACAGCAGAGGTTTATTAAGAAAAAATTGCTGCTTTCTGCAAATTGATCTTTCTTCCCCCATTTTGGTCTTGAAATTCCCTGAAGTTTTGCTGTGGCATGTGGTCCTGGCTGAAGCTTGCATGAGGGTGTATCCTCTACAGGGGCTGCCCCAAATTTCTTGGAGGTGTAGGAAGATGATACTGCTGTTTCTGCTGTTGCCTTGCTTGATATTCCCACCTGTAGCCATTTTTACTTTGGAGGCAGTGGCAAAGTCTGAGGTTTAGAGTGGAATAAGCCTTTTATGGGCCCTTGAAGTGTCTCACCCTTGTTTGCTCAGAATTAACAGTTGTTTTGGGGGCAAGAGCTCTTGCACTTTTCACAGTATGTTGCAATTTCTCTAAAGTTCATTCTTGTTCCTGTCACTCAGAGACTGCATGATTTTTCTCATTGGCCAAAAAATTAAAAAGAAGAAATTGCTTTCACTGTCATTGAGGAGAAGATTAATAACCAGGGCTCTAAAAAGGATGAAGAAAAAATGAATATCCAGTGCTTCTGAAACTTCAGATCTCTAATTCCATGATATTAAAAATGGGGATTTCATAAGCTTGGAACTGTCACTAAAGGGCTTTTGCCTTTTGGATTTCCAGTGCTTAGAGAATGCTGAATAAAATAAAATCTTTTACTCCTTTTGAAAAAAATTAAACCTCAAACCCCAAAAGCACGCAGAAATGGATTTAGGTTTTATAGAATTTTGTTTACAAAGATTCCACATGTGGTACAATAAATGTTGCCTGAAGAAAGCTGATATTAAGCTAAATTAGAAGGTGGTGGTTTTTTGGTTTTTTTTTTTTTTGAGAATACTTAATTGTATTCACAAATAACTATTTAATATTTATTTTTTGCATATTTTTCTTAGGCCTGAAGAGAAACTGTGTTTGAAAGTGATAATCATAATTTTTTTTTCTCTTCAAAATTATGTACAACTTATTTCTAAGTGTACAGATGTTTATGCATATTTTATGAATGAGTTTTCTGGTGGTGTTAACCCAAAGGTAAGGCAGGAATTCTGTAAACAAAAAAAAATTCACATCATTTGTATATGGACAGTGAACATCTAACTGAGCAAAATTAGGTAATTGCATGTGCAGGTAGACAGTTTGGATAATTTTTAAAAGCAAACTTTTTCCCCCTAAACCTCCTGAAGATGCCCATGGTGTGTTCCCAAAGTATGTTTCAAACAGTACAGAGGAGATATTTCTTAATGGTAAAGCTGTAATATTGCTGATTTTTGCATGGTACTGGCCATTTCTTGCCAGTCTTTGTCTGTTTTGGCTATTTGAATACAAGATTTTGGGATTGGCAGGTGTCTCTTACCATGTCTGGTTTCTGTTGTAATGGGGTTCTATTGTTCCATGGAGTTTTTTTGTTTGCTGCTGTAATACAGTTGGTGTGTATTGTGAGCAGGCTATGGTTTTACTCTGTTTGTGCAAGCACCTTAGACTTTGTTATCCATTTTCAGGGATAGGCATTATTAATAGTAGAGTAGAAACTGCTTTAAAAGATAAAGTTTCTGAAACTTGCCAAGTGGAATCCAACTTTTTAATTGAAATACTAAGGGTGTGTATGTTTTTTCCGTAAAAAATTAATGTCTGACCTTCTATGAACAAACAAAAAAGTATGATTTTTGGCCTTTACAATAATAAGAAATAAACAATTTTTGAATGACAGTATAATGTTTTCATTCTACAAGTCCTTGGATTTCAATGTCACTGTACTTTATCTCAAAGTGCTTTACACATGGGGAAAGCAGAGACAAATGTAGATCAGACTTTTCAGACATGTCTGCTGCTGTTGGTTCATGGTTAATTTGCAGTTGATGTATGCATCTATGGTTCACTTTGGAGCGTCTTAGGTCAGACACCAAGAATCAGTAGCAAGTCGTGCCTTGCCCTAACGTTCGCGATAAATCACTGGTAGGGGTTGGAGCAAAAATGAAGTTCCTTTGCTTTGTCTGCCAGGCTGCATCTTCCCTCCTGATTTTGATGGCTATTTGTTTTCTTAATGGTTGTAAATCTTAAAAATCAGTGGAAGTGTTAGGAGAGTGTTTCTGGTATCTATGCAGTTATTCTAGTTGGGGATCTGTGTGTCGAGTTGTTCTTGGCAGCTTGAAAGGTAGTTGCACAAAGAGAGATTTTTGCCCATTGGAAGTCAGTGACAGGGAGTTGCGAGTGTGAGCCTGCCTTCAATGCTGTGGCTCCATGATGCTCTGACTATAGCTATGGTGTTCTGTCATCTCAACAGTTTGCTTAGTATCTTGGTGCAGAGAAGAAGTGGGAGGAGGGGACCAAAACTGTGAAAGGGGCAGTGATTCTTTGAAGATCAGTATTTACTTCTGCAGCAGAAGAGATTTCCATCTATTTGGATGGACTGTGTTGAATGAGATCCATCTGTGTCCTTGTCTTACTGCTCAGTTATGAAATGCCCATAGTTTCAGTACCTGTTGATTCCTTGTAAAGATGAATCATGTTCAATGAAGTGTTCCTTATCCAACAATAAGTTAGAACAGGGAGAGGTTTATTTGGATGTCTGGAGAAAGAGAAAACAGTGTTATATTACAGATGCCATTCAGTCATTGTTTAAACCAGATGAAAATCTGTGTGACTGTTCAGTGCAGGAATACTGATACTTCTTCATATATTCCCTACAAAAGGGATAGCAGTTCCAGATGTGTAGTAAGGGCTCAAAATAGTATTCCTGATAATTTTTGTTATGAAATGCAGCCAGTTTTCTTTCCTGGTATATGGAGGTGAGGAACATTGATGAAATAGATTACACAAGTATAAATTATTAGTCATTACTTTTAGTATTTCTTTCAACTTTTTTTTTCACTGCTATTAATTTTATATTTTTTTTTTTAACTAAAAAATATCCTGGCATCCAGAGGCACAGAATAGTCTCCTGTTCTTCTCCCAGAGGAGCAAGCAGCTTGAGTGGAGTCCTGGCATGGAAAATCCCATCTGATTTGCAACCAAATAATGTGGACATTGAAGAAAACATAAAACATGCTGGCACTAAACTTTGTTGCTGAAGGTGAAAGTATGGACGCAGTCAACATGTCTTGTCTGCCTGAAAACACATTTTCTAAGGTTAGATAATTCATATTTTCTGATTGCTGTGAACAAAACAGGAAATAAAGCTGGATGAGCTTGAAATTAAATGAAATGTGCAGGACCAGACATGCACTTTGGTATGAATATTGACATACCCCTTCTAGGTAACCACTTTGCCTTTGGAACCCAGCATTTGCCTGAAGAATCTAACATCTTTGTGCCCTTGTGTTTATGGTAAAAAAGTTATTTGCATTAAGAAATAATGCTAATGGCCTCTCTCCTAACGCTAACTTATACTTCTTTTGGTACTGTGTCAATGTCTCCTTTGAAATTAATCTTCTCTGATTTGTTGTAAGTTATTTCAAATGTCCTCACTGACTTGGGTCGACTAATGTGCTTTAAATCTGGTGAAATCAAATCTGTCCTGGGAGTTGACTGTGTATAAAGCTGCTTCCTCGTGGAGATAGATGACATGGGGAAGCACTGAGCCCTCCTTTGTGCTTGCCTAAATACAGAATCAATCCTCTGTTGCTTTAAACCTGTGGACTGGCGTGTAGGTTGGTTCATTTTAAACCTGGGGTGAGTCAGGATTGAGGCAGCACTAACTACGTGCATATATATATATTGTGCAGGCTGTATGCATTTATGGTACTATAGCATGGGCTGAGTTTACTTGAAGGGGGAAGGGAAAGAAAGGAGGTGATGATATGAAAAAGTTAAACAAACCAGCTTGTCCTGGGTTCAGCAGTAGCAGTCATGTTTCTCCTTCTTGGTAGCTGGTGCAGTGCAGTGTTTTGACTTTCGGCCTGGGAACAGAACTGATAGCGATGTTTTGGTTTGGCCAAGGACTTTGTGAGCCTCATGCTCTGCCAGGGAGGAGGGGAAGCCGGGAGGAAGGGAAGCCAGGAGGAAGCAGAGACAGGACACCTGACCCAAACTGACCAAAGAGGTATTCCATACCACAGCACGTCATGCCCAGGGTGTAGCTGGGAGTTAGCCGGAAGGGCTGGTAGACGGCAGGGTTGTAGGAGGTATCGGTCAGAGCTTGGTCGGGCTGAGGGGGGTGAGTTATCGGTTGGCTGGTGGTGAGATGTTGTATTCTCTTCCCTTGTTATTTCCTTTATCATTGTTATTATTGGTAGTAGGAGTAGTGATTTGTGTTATACCTTAGTTACTAAACTGTTCTTATCTCAACCCGTGGGAGTTGCATTCTTTTCGATTCTCCTCTCCATCCCTCTGGGAGTAGGGGGAGGGAAAGAAGGGGGAGTGAGTGAACGAGTTACCTGACTGGGTTTAAACCACGACAGTTCTTTTTGGCGCCCAACGTGGGGCACGAGGGGTTGAGATAAGAACAGATCTGACTGGATTAATAGTCACTTGTCACAATGCTGATTTATTGGCTCTCAGGGTTGTTCCTGTTGATCTCACAGTTTCAGTATATCGTATCTTACTTAGAGCCGGTATTTGCTGTGTTAGTGTTTATCAAGTGTGGGGCTTGGGCTAAGGTTCTTGTCTCACTGTACTTCATGGCAATGACTTGTAATACGGGCGGGCTCCAGCAGCAGGGCTGGATGGACGTGGCCGTGGACTTGTACCTGGCCGTCCGGCTGCTCTTCACCGTCCTGGCCCTCGCCCTCGCCTCCGTCTTCGTGAGGCCGTGGGGAGCCGAGGGGGAGCGGCCCCGGGAGCCGGCGGCTGCTGAAGCGGCCCGGGAGAGTGGCCCCGGGGACCAAACGGCGGCGGGAGAGGGGCCGGAGGCCGCGAGTGGACGGCTGCCGGTGGAGGAGGCTGGGCGGTCGAGGAGCAGAAGGAGGCGGCTGCCGAGCAGCGGGAGAAGGCGGTGGAGGAGCCGAGCCCCGCGGAGGAGCTGAGCCCCGCGGCCGAGCCCAGCCCCGCGACGGCCGAGAGCATCCCCCGGAAGCCGCCCGCCGAGCCCCAGGAGGATGCAGGAGACCACGCAGCATTTCCCAGCAGGGCAGAGGAGGAAGAACTGGACTCAGAAAAAGAGAAGCTGGTGGTGGGAGAGCCGGCAAGCACAGAAGCTACACCATCCCCAGTGACAAGTACAGAAGCATCGATTGAGATTTCTGAAGGTTTTGAATGGCCTTTGGGTACCCTTGGGACCTGCCTGCTGATTGTGATGGGGATCAGCATGTTGGCACACATACAGGCTGTGTGCTACCCACAACCATTTTGTCTGATCTCAAAAGTTAAGCAGAGTCAGGTTTGGCTCTTGTCTGGGGTTAGACGACGATGCAGGGGGACCAAGAGATTTTCCCCAAGGCTGGACAGTCATGAGTGGCAGGGTGTGTGGAACAGTATGGGCAAGTATCTAGTCCACTGGGCCCCTCCAGTGCTTTGGAAGCATCGGAGATGGAAGGCAGCTGTATGGAGTCCCCAGCAACAAGCTGCAGAAACTGCTGAAGGGGACAGTGAATTATTTTAAGCCTGGTGGGTCCATGGCACTTCAGGCCATCAGAGCAGAGATGCAACATAGAGATGGACTTATGGTCAAGGGTTTGACTTAGCAATGGACACTATTGCCCAGGTTATTCACGAGTGTGAACACTGCACACAGTCTCTCCTGCTCTGGAAGACTTTTACAAGCGATGGAGCCTGGCATCATGGACCTGATGGACGCAGCAGCTTTATAGGGACTGGTCCATGCACTTAGATAAGAGTGATGGTATATTGAAAATGTGGGATCTGAGCATGACATGAATGGTATGGAATAAGGGGTGGATAATGTCCTGGGTTCAGCAGTAGCAGTCATGTTTCTCCTTCTTGGGAGCTGGTGCAAGGCAGTGTTTTGACTTTCGGCCTGGGAACAGAACTGATAGAGATGTTTTGGTTTGGCCAAGGACTTTGTGAGCCTCATGCTCTGCCAGGGAGGACGGGAAGCCAGGAGGAAGCAGAGACAGGACACCTGACCCAAACTGACCAAAGAGGTATTTTATGCCACAGCACGTCATGCCCAGGATGTAACTGGGAGTTAGCCGGAAGGGCTGGTCGACGGCAGGGTTGTAGGAGGTATCGGTCAGAGCTTGGTCGGGCTGAGGGGGGTGAGTTATTGGTTGGCTGGTGCTGAGATGTTGTATTCTCTTCCCTTGTTATTTCCTTTATCATTGTTATTAATGGTAGTAGCAGTAGTGATTTGTGTTATACCTTAGTTACTAAAACTGTTATCTCAACCCGTGGGAGTTGCATTCTTTTCGATTCTCCTCTCCATCCCTCCGGGAGTAGGGGGAGGGAAAGAAGTGGGTAAGTGAGTGAACGAGTTACCTGACTGGGTTTAAACCCCAACACAGCTACAACTTAGAGATTGGATATGTGTGTTCCAGCTGAAAAGGGAAGTCTCTGAGTTGGTGACTGCAGCGTGCTTATGGCTAGAGCTTTCAGACTCATCTTGAAGGGATGTAGTCCACAGTGCAGCCTTTACATATGTGGTGAAGATAGCCTTATGGGGTAGCCTGTAATGTGTGAGGCCTATGCCATTGTATCTTCCTTCTGAATGCAACTTAAAAAGCATGGAAATACTTAAATATGGTGGATTATGTTTTTCCTAATGATGCATGGAATCAGACTCTACAACTCAAAGAGAGTTATAAAGCAGGTATATTTATTATGGCTCCTGGTGCAAGGGGGTTTGCTCCTCCTAACTTGCACACTGAGGGGTTAAGCAAGCAGATATTTATTACACGCAAACATGCATATTCATTAGATTCCCGAGAGAGTGGTGGGGCTATTATGATTAGTTCTAGGAACTCATTATCATGTCTCCTCCTTTTGGTGCTTGCCTGCTGCCCTCTGATAGTTGTGGGCAGGGGTCTTCAAGATGAAGTAAGTAGTCTTCCTCACAGTGTACTTTTCACCTTTGGCACAGTTGGATGCCTCAGTAATCACAAAACTAGCTGAAACCAGCCATATCTATAACTTTCTGATAGCTGACAAAATTTTAGAACAGTATGACCTTCATACAAAATTTATTGCAAGCAACGCAGGATGGGCAGACAAGGAGTATCTGAAGCTAGCAGATGTTTGGGAGGCACTGTCTCCAAACTAACTGATAAGTTGAAGGATGGTAAGAAATAATTCACTCATGTTAGTAGAGCTACTAAATTCTGTTTTTACACCGCAGACTTACAACACAAACATTGTTCTCTATCTAAGGAATAAATTAAGCTAAAAGTATTTTAACCCTATGTTTTCCAGGCACTTGCTTTCCTCCTATCACTAATGCTTCTTCATTTACCATACCCACTTTAACTGAGATAAAGATGCAGTGCTGTGTTACATTATCTAGCTTTAACATCAAGTGTTGGGGAGGTTGTATCTGTTTATCAGATTTTCTTAGCAGAAAGGGGGAAAAAGGGGGAAAAAACCCTATCCTGTGCATCCTTCCTGTACAGTCTGTACCTGGAGATCTTTAGAGAGCTGCTGTCTTGAGACTCTTGTGATGTGCTCTGATTTTGTTATCCTTTCCCCCCCCCCCCCCCCCCCCCATTTGTTATAAAAGCCTGTACAGTCAATGTTCTGCTGTTTCCAAACACTGTGAAGTTTTCCCCTTTGCTTCTTGCTTTTGTAGTGTGCTTGTGAAAAGACCTTGTCTTCTTTACCCTGGAGTTAGCATTAATGTAAATGCATTCACCATGAGCTACTCTGTGTTCCAGCATAAAGAGACCCAACTGTATCTTCAGCAAACATTATTACTCTTTATTTATGGTAGGACTACATTAAAAAAGACTTGTGCATGTAAAAATGAAAGCACAGGCAGTATTAAATTATGCGGTCATGAGCTTGTTATTTCCTCTCCCCCCAAGTAATCAAGCCAGTTAGTAACCTAGTGATCTGTACATGACGATATTTGGATATTTGTCTCAGTCTTCACTGGCAAATGCTCTGACCACACCACCCAAGTCTTGGAAGGCAGACACAGGCCCACTGCAGGAGAGGCTCTGGTTCGAGACCATCTTAAAGAACCCGAATGTGCACAAGTCCATGGGACCTGATGAAATCCATCTGTGGGTCCTGAAGGAGCTGATGAATGAAGTTGCTAAGCCACTCTCCATCATATTTGAAAAATCATGGCAGTCAGGTGAAGTTCCTGACGACTGGAAAAAAGGAAATATAGCCCCCATTTTCAAGAAGGGGAAAATGAATGACCCGGGGAATTACAGACCAGTCAGTCTCACCTCTGTGCCTGGCAAAATCTTGGAGCAGATTCTCCCGGAAGGCATGCTAAGGCACATGAAAAACAACAAGGTGGTTGGTGACAGCCAACATGGCTTCACTAAGGGGAAATCCTGCCTGACCAATTTGGTGGCCTTCTATGATGGGGCTATGGAACTGATGGGCAGGGGTAGAGCAGTTGATGTCATCTACCTGGACTTGTGTAAAGCGTTTGACACTGTCCTACATGACATCCTTGTCTCTAAATTGCAGAGACATCAATTTGATGGATGGACCCCTCGGTAGATTAAAGAACTGGCTGGATGGCCGCACACAAAGATTTGTGGACAGTGGCTCTATGCCCGGCTGGCGACCAGTAACGAGTGGTGTCCCTCAGGGACTGGTGTTGGGACCGGTCTTGTTTAACATCTTTGTCGCTGACATGGACAGTGGGATTGAGTGCACCCTCAGCAAGTTTGCCAATGACACCAAGCTGTGTGGTTCGGTTGATGTGCTGGAGGGAAGGAATGCCATCCAGAGGGACCTTGACATGTTTGTGAGGTGGGCTGATGCCAACCTCATGAGGTTTAACCATGCCAAGTGCAAGGTCCTACACCTGGGTCGGAGCAATTCCAGGCACAGCTACAGGTTGGGCAGAGAAGAGATTCAGAGCAGCACTGCAGAGAAGGACTTGGGGGTGTTGGTTGATGAGAAAATGAACATGAGCAGGCAGTGTGCGCTTGCAGCCCAGAAAGCCAACCATATCCTGGGCTGCATCAAAAGAAGCGTGACCAGCAGGTCCAAGGAGGTGATCCTGCCCCTCTACTCTGCTCTTGTGAGACCTCACCTGGAGTGTTGTGTGCAGTTCTGGTGTCCTCAACATAAAAAGGACATGGAACTGTTGGAACAAGTCCAGAGAAGGGCCATGAGGATGATCAGGGGACTGGAGCACCTCCTGTATGAAGACAGGCTGAGAAAGTTGGGGTTGTTCAGCCTGGAGAAGAGAAGGCTGTGTGGAGACCTCATAGCAGCCTTCCAGTGTCTGAAGGGGGCCTATAGGGATGCTGGGGAGGGACTCTTCATTAGAGACTGTAGTGACAGGACAAGGGGTAATGGGTTAAAACGTAAACAGGGGAAGTTTAGATTGGATATAAGGAGGAAATTCTTTCCTGTTAGGGTGGTGAGGCACTGGAATAGGTTGCCCAGGGAGGTTGTGAATGCTCCATCCCTGGCAGTGTTCAAGACCAGTCTGGACGAAGCCTTGAGTGACATGGTTTAGTGTGAGGTGTCCCTGCCCATGGCAGGGGAGTTGGAACTAGATGATCTTAAGGTCCTTTCCAACGGTAACTCTAGTATGCTTCTATGATTCTATGATACTGTGTCATCTTTTCCTGTTCTGGAGTGGGTAGGAGTATGTGTATCTCCTATGCAATCAGGGGAGATTGCTCCTGCAGATAGTAATGTGTTTCTAGCAGGCAGATCTGATGCATTGTGTAGGTAGCAGAAAAATAAACAGTACAGCCCACCGTTTGCAGATTTAAACCAGAGAAGGGAATGCGCTGCACTTATGGAAATTGGTCTTGCCATGTGCAGTGTTTGTTTTGAGAATCGGATGTACCCTAATTCTTTTTTTCACCAAGTGCCTGTATTTCATTGCAGGTCCAGGTGAGAGCTAGTACAGAGTACGACCTATGGCTTTTGCCATAGTTTATCACATGGCCACACTGCTTCAGCCTGAGATTTTATCCCTGTATTAGTTTTATGACATGGGAAATATATCACAGAAAAATACAGTTTAACACTTTAATAGCTACTGCTTAAAAAAATGGGATACAAGTTTTGGTTTTTTGTTTGTTTTCTTTTGTTTCTTTTTGGTTTTGTTTTTGTTTTTTTCCTAGAAATTAGTCAAAATAAAATGTGGCTGCCCCATTTCTAGCAGTGTTCAATGTCAGGCTGGACAGGGCATTGAGCAACCTGGTCTAGTGGAAGGTGTGTCTGCCTGTGGCAGGGTGTTGGAACTGGATGAGCTTTAAGGTCCCTTCCAACCCAAACCATTCTATGATTCTCTGAAGATTCCTGCATATTGATTTAATTACCAAGTATAAAGCATTTATGAAGATGTCATGGGTTCAGCTGTAGCAGTAGCAGTAATTTTTCACCTTCTTAGTAGCTGGTGCAGTACTGTGTTTTTGACTTTAGTCTGGAACAAAGCTAATAACACACTGATGTTTTTAGTTGTTGCTAAGTAATGTTTACTCTGATCAAGGACTTTTCAGGGCACGGGAAGCCAGGAGGAAGCAGAGACAGGACACCTGACCCAAGCTAGCCAAAGGGATATTCCATACCACAGCATGTCATGCCCACTATATAAACTGGGGGAGTTACCTGGAAGGCCCAGACTGCTGCTCGGTTCAGGCTGGGTATCAGTCAGCAGGTGGTGAGCGATTGTATTCTCTTCCCTCTTTATTTCCCTTATCATTATTATTATTGGTGGTAGCAGTAGTGATTTGTGTTATACCTTAGTTACTGGGCTGTTCTTATGTCAACCCGTGGCAGTTACATTCTTTCAATTCTCCTCCCCATCTCTCCAGGAGCAGGGGGAGGAAGAAGTGGGGGGGAGGAGTGAGTGGCTGTGTGGCTCTTAGTTACTAGCTGGTCTTTAAACCATGACAGATCATTGTATCTTACAGCATTTGATCTGATCCTTGACCAAGGACATCTGTAGCGAAAGGAGATGCTCTTTCCTGTGGCTGTATATGTCACTGCTATCCTGAATTTTGGGAGAATCAAGGATACCTTAGGGCTGGACTTTTGATACCTTTTGTCTTTCTAGCATCTGATTCCACCAGGAGGTCATAGTGGTTTCTGTTGCCTGACTGAAACTCACATCTACCATGAACAGCCATAATTTTACCATTTTGCTCTGTGAGTAGCTCCAGAGAGGATGCCTTCATCACTGGAGAGTGAGGAAAACATATCATCCAGGAGTCTTGACCCTGTTTGGCAAGAGCCACCAGGGGAGCCTCAAGTCCTCATCAGGACTTGTCCAGGAGATGAGATGCCAGCCCTGTTGATGTGAGCAGCTGAGTCATAGGGGGTGGTGCCAGGAGGGATGGCACCATCCCTGAGCAAATAAAATGGCTCTAGGGAGCACAGGCAACCAGGGCATGGAGTGGCAGTTTGTGCATGCAGGTGATTGGAAAGGATCCAGTAGCTTGGCAGGCTTCAGATATAAGCTCAACCAGTGATCACTGAGAAAGTGTTCTAGGATGGCATCCTCTTGACAGAAAGCAAAGAAAACTATGTCATCTCTGCTGGCCAGGAAGGACATGGTGATGCAGATGGAGGTCCCTTATAAACATGTAAACAGTCCAGGTGTCTGGCTGTAGTGAGTGCCAGAGCCTGTTGGTGATGTTAGATGATGGCTGTATAGGATGGCAGCAGGTCAATGATTTGCTCTGCATGGTGGTAGAGCTACAGGAAGAGGTGGAACAGCTAAGGAGCATAAGGGAATCTGAGGAAGAGATTGACAGGTGAACCCGCACTGAGAGTGGCAAGCCAGCCACCTGAAATAAAGAACTTCAGGATCCCCTACCTTCCATTGGGAAGATTGAAGGAGCCTAGGAGACAAGGGAAGTTGTAAATGGTTTCTCATTGGAGTAGATTGCATATTATGCTCCAGATGGCATGACCTTCCCAAGTACCCCTTTACAATAGATACAAGGCCCTGGTACTTCAGGAACAGGAAAGTGAGGAAGATGGTGATAAGGGATCATCCAGGTTAGAAGAGCTCCCACAGAAAAGTTGGAGAACACCTCATTTTGTGACCAGCAGTACTAGGAGGAAAAAAAAAAAAAGTGGTGGTGATTGGTGACTCTACCCTAAGGGGAACAGAGGGCCCCATATGTCAGCCTGACCAGACTCACAGAGAAATCTGCTGCCTCCCTGGGGTCAGTGTAAGGGACGTCACCAGAAAACTCATCTAGTATGGCCCTGTGACTACTATCCTTTATTAGTCTTCCAGGTGGGCCATGAAGAAATCCCCTCAAGAAGCCTGAGGGGACTCAAGAAGGACTTGAAGGCCTTGTGGCGACTGGTGCAGGATTCAGGAGCCCAAGTAGTATTCTTGTCCGTGCTGCCAGTTGCAAACAATGACAATAACAACATCAGAAAAATGGCATTAATTAATTCCTGGCTCTGTGACTGGTGTAAGTGCCAGAATATTGAGTTTTTTGACCATGGGTCAGTTCATACAGCACGAGGCCTGCTGGTGGAAGATGGGGAACACCTGTCCCAAAGGGGGGAAAGGATTCTAGCCCAGGAGCTATCAGGGCTTATAGAGAGGGCTTTAAACTAGGTTCGAATGGGAAGGCGATAACACCAGGCTTGCTAGACATGAGCCATGGGGTAGCATGCCACTGTTGGAGTCCAGATCCACAGGGCAACTTAAAAGCATTTATGCCAATACCCGCAGCATGGGCAACAAACAGGAGGAGCTGGAAGCCGTTGTGCAGCAGGGAAATCATGACATAATGTCGTGGTTTAAACCCAGTCAGGTAACTTGTTCACTCACTCCCAGAGTGAGCTGACAACAATCGAGGTCCGTCCCCGTCCCCCCCCGTCCCCCCCCCCCCGCACCGGGGCTCTCCCCTTCCCCGCTCCCGGAGGAACGGGGAGGAGGATCGAGAGAGTGCAACTCCTACGGGTTGAGACAAGAACAGTCCAGCAACAAATCACCACCGCTACTATCAGCTAAAACAATGATAAGGGAAAATAACAAGGGAAGAGAATATGATACCACCAGCCAAGAAAACGAGTTCCACCCGGAAGCCCCTGTCCTTCCGGGTAACTCCCAGTTACCCCCCACCCCGGGCATGACGTGCTGTGGTATGGAATACCTCCCCGGCTAGCCTGGGTCAGGCGCCCTGTCCCTGCTTCCTCACAGCTTCCCCTCCTCCCTGGCAGAGCATGAGCCTCACAGAGTCCTTGGTCAGGGTAAACATCACTTAGCAATAACCGAAAACATCGGCTTCACCAACACCGCTCTCAAGCCGGAAGCCAAAACACAGCACTGCACCAGCCAACACAAAGGAAAAACATGACTGCCACTGCCGAACCCAGGACACATAATCACCATCACAGAAATGTGGTGGAATGATTTGCATGTTTGGAGTGCTGTAGTGGATGGCTACGGGCTCTTCAGAAGGGCTAGGCAAGGAAAGAGAGGTGGTGGGGTTGCGTTGTATATCAGGGGGTGCATTGACTGCCTTGAACTCATTGTCGTGAGTAAGAAGGTTGAATGTTTGTGGGTGAAGATCAGGGGGAACACCAACCAAGCTGATATCCTGGTAGGAGTCCATTATAGACCACCCAGCCAGGATGAAGCTACAGATGAAGCGTTCTTCAAAGAACTGGGAGAAGTTTCGCAATCGCTTGCCCTTGTTCGTGTGGGGGACTTCAACCTACCAGATGTCTGCTGGAAGTACAACACAGCAGAGAAGAAACAATCCAGGAGGTTCTTGGAGGGTGTGGAAGATTAACTTCCTAACCCAGCCAGTTAGTGAGCCAACTAGGGGAGATGCCTGGCTAGATTTGCTGTACTCAAACAGAGAAGGACTGGTGGGTGATATGATGCTTGGAGGCCATCTTGGGCAAAGCGATCGTGAAATGAATGAATTTTCAATCCTTGGAGAAGTCAGGAAGAAGGTCAGCAAAATCTCCACCTTAGAGTTCCAGAGGGCTGAGTTTGGCCTGTTTAGGATGTTGGTTGGCAGAATTCCTTGGGAAACATTACTGAAGGACAAAGTGGTCCAGGAAGGCTGGACCCTCTTCAAGAATGAAACCCTTAAGGTGAAGGAGCGGGTGGTGCCTATGTGCAGAAAATCAAACCAGTGGGGAAAAGACCAGCCTGGCTGAAGAGGGAATTGTTGCTTGAACTCAGGGAAAAAAAAAGAAAAAAGAATTTATCACCTGTGGAAGAAAGGACAGTTACCCCATGAAAAGTACAAGGGTGCTGTTATGTAGAGAGAAAGTTGGAAAGGCGAAGGCACAGATGGAACTAGATCTGGCCACTGCTATAAAAGATAAGAAAGAGTACTTTTTCAAATATATTAGCAATAAAAGGAGGGCCAAGGAGAACCTCCCATCCTCTGCTGCGTACTGGGGGAAAAACTAGTGACTGAGGATGAGGAAAAGGCTGAGGTACTTAATGCTGCTTTTGCCTCAGTCTTTAATAGTCATACCAGCCATCCTCAGGGTACTCAGTTCCCTGAATTGTATGGAAGAGATGGGGAGCTGATTCAAGTCCCCATAATTCAGGAAGAAACAGTTAGTGACCTACCGCTCCACTTAGGTGTATGCAAGTCCATGTCGCCAGATGGGTTACACCCAAGAGTGCTGAAGGAGCTGGCAGAGGAGCTTGCTAAGCCACTCTCCACCATCTAGCAGCAGTCCTGGTCTAGTGGGAAAGTCCCCGAGGCCTTGAGGTTGACCAATGTGATGCCTCTACAGAAAGGGCAGGAAGGATGACCCTGGAGACTACAGGCCTATCAGTCTGTCCTTAGTGGCGGGGAAGGTCATGGAGCAGATGATCCTAAGTGAGATCATAGAGCACATGTGGGAAAACAGGGTTCAGGACCAGTAAGCATGGGTTCATGAAGGGCTAGTCCTGCTTGACCAACCTGATCTCCTTCTACAGTAAGGTGACCCACCTGGTTGATGAGGGAAAGGCTGTGGACATTGTCTGTTTGGCTTTACGTAAAGCATTTGACTGTCTCCCACAGCGTTCTCCTGGAGAAATAGGCTGCTCATGGCCTGGATAGGTGGATTCTTTGCTGGGTTGGAAACTGGCTGGATGGCTAAGCCCGTAGAGTGGTGGTAAACTTGTGGATGACACCAAGTTGGCTGGGAGTGTCGATCAGCTGAAGGACAGGAAGGCTCTGCAGATATATCTGGACAGGTTGGATAGATGGGCTGCGGCCATGACATGAGTTTAAACAAGGTAAAATTCTAGGTCCTGCATTTGGGCCACAACCCCCTTCAACGCTTCAGGCTTGGGGAAGAGTGGCTGGAAAGCTGCTTGGAAGAAAAGGACCTGGGGGGTGTTCATTGACGGCCATCTGAACATGGTGCAGCTTATGCTCAGGCAGCCGAGAAGGCCAAGGGCATCCTGGCCTCTATCCGAAATAGCGTTGCCAGCAGGACAAGGAAGTTATCATACCCCTGTACTCAGCGCTGGTAAGGCTGCACCTTGAATACTGTGTTCGTTTCTGGGACCCTCACTACAAGAGAGATATCAAGGTGCTGGAGCGTATCCAGAGAAGGGCAACAAAGCTGGTGAAGGCTCTGGAGAAGATGTCTTATGAGGAATGGCTGAGGGAACTGGGGTTGTTTAGTCTGGAGAAGATTCTGGGGAGGACCTTATCATTCTCTACAACTACCCAAAAGAAGGTTGTAGTGAGGTGGGGTTTGGTCTCAAGTAACAAGTGATAGGACAAGAGGTAATGTCCTCAAGCTGTGCCAGGGGAGGTTTAGATTGGATATTATGAAAAAATTCTTCACAGAGAGGGTGATCAGGTATTGGAACAGTAAAGAACTGCTTCCTTATATCTAACCTAAACTTCCCCTGTTTAAGTTTGAACCCATTGCCCCTTGTCCTATCACTACAGTCCCTAATGAAGAGTTCCTCTCTGGCATTGTTGTAGGCCCCCTTCAGATACTGGAAGGCTGCTATGAGGTCTCATAGAATCAGAGAATAGTTACGGTTGCAAAAGGACCTTAAGATCACCTAGTTCCAACCCCCGTGGCCATGGGCAGGGACACCTCATGCTAAACCATGTCACCCAAGGCTTTGTCCAACCTGGCCTTGAACACTGCCAGGGATGGAGTATTCACAACTTCCCTGGGCAACCCATTCCAGTGCCTCACCACCATTACAGTAAAGAACTTCTTCCTTATATACAATCTAAACTTCCCCTGTTTAAGTTTTAACCAGATACCTCTTGTCCTGTCACTACAGTCCCTAATGAAGAGTCCCTCTCTGGCATCGTAGGCCCCCTTCAGATGCTGGAAGGCAATGAGGTCTCTACCCAGCCTTCTCTTCTCCAGGCTGAACAGCCCCAACTTTCTCAGCCTGTATTCAAATGGGAGGTGCCCCAGTCCCCTGATCATCCTCGTGGCCCTTCTCTGGACTTGTTCCGACAGTTCCATGTCCTTTTTATGTTGGGGATGCCAGAATTGCACACAGCGCTCCAGGTGAGGTCTCATGGGAGCAGTGTAGAGGGGCAGGATCACCTCCTTCGGCCTGCTGGTCACGCTCCTTTTGATGCAGCCCAGGATATGGTTGGCTTTCTGAGCTGCAAGGATGGGAGTGTATCGCTACTCTGAATTGTGTGTGGAAAAGTGTCTGAAGCAAATTAAGCAAAATGACTTGGGAGTAGAAGATCGAGCGAAAACACTGTTGAGATGAAAATCATTGAGTTGATGGGTGTAGTCTATATTTAACTGGTGTCCTGGGTTCAGCAGTAGCAGTCATGTTTCTCCTTCTTGGTAGCTGGTGCAGTGCAGTGTTTTGACTTTCGGCCTGGAAACAGAACTGATAGCGATGTTTTGGTTTGGCCAAGGACTTTGTGAGCCTCATGCTCTGCCAGGGAGGACGGGAAGCCGGGAGGAAGCAGAGACAGGACACCTGACCCAAACTGACCAAAGAGGTATTCCATACCACAGCACGTCATGCCCAGGATGTAACTGGGAGTTAGCTGGAAGGGCTGTGAGGCTGCAGGGTTGTAGGAGGAGGGGGGGCAAGTTATCGGTCGGCTGGTGGTGAGATGTTGTATTCTCTTTCCTTGTTATTTCCTTTATCATTGTTATTATTGGTAGTAGCAGTAGTGATTTGTGTTATACCTTAGTTACTAAACTGTTCTTATCTCAACCCGTGGGAGTTGCATTCTTTTCGATTCTCCTCTCCATCCCTCCTGGAGTAGGGGGAGGGAAAGAAGGGGGGGGAGTGAGCGAACGAGTTACCTGACTGGGTTTAAACCACGACAGTTCTTTTGGCGCCCCACGTTGGCTCTAAGTAAGATACGATATACTGAAACTATGAGATCAACAGGAACAACCTTGAGAGCCAATAAATCAGCATTGTGACGAGTGACTATTAATCCAGTCAGATCTGTTCTTATCTCAACCCCTCGTGCCCCACATTGGGCGCCAAAAAGAACTGTCATGGTTTAAACCCAGTCAGGTAATTCGTTCGCTCACTTCCCCCCCCTTTCTTGCCCTCCCCCTGCTCTCGGAGGGACGGAGAGGAGAATTGAAAAGAATGCAACTCCCACGGGTTGAGATAAGAACAGTTTAGTAACTAAGGTATAACACAGATCACCACTGCTACCACCAATGATAATAATGATAAAGGAAATAACAAGGGAAGAGAATACAACACCTCACCACCTGCTGACCGATCACTCGCCCCCCAAGCCCGACCAAGCTCCAACCGATACCTCCTCCAACCCTGCCGTCTCCCAGCCCTTCCGGCTAACTCCCAGTTACACTTTGGGCATGACGTGCTGTGGTATGGAATACCTCTTTGGTCACTTTGGGTCAGGTGTCCTGTCTCTGCTTCCTCCCGGCTTCCCCTCCTCCCTGGCAGAGCATGAGGCTCACAAAGTCCTTGGCCAAACCAAAACATCGCTATCAGCTCTGTTCCCGAGCTGAAAATCAAAACACTGCTCTACACCAGCTACCAAGAAGGAGAAACATGACTGCTACTGCTGAACCCAGGGCAACTGGGAAGCCTTTAGTGATACCAGGAGAAAATTTGACCCTGATAGACAAAGTTGCACTTGATGTTTCTGCGACTTAAAAAAATTCTATCCCTATTGTTTATTTTTACCTGTGGTCACATGGCATGAGCTATTATAATCATGGAGTCTTAGTAGAAGATCCATCAGGTTCCTTGTTCAGGAAAGCCTGGCTTGAGACTACAGCTCAAAAAAAATGGAGGGGGGGAGGGGGGATAAAAAAATGTTATGCCATTATATTTGTGGCTTGGCATTTCTAGATCCTGGTAGTTTATTCCATTGTTTTTCTCATAGCTTCTTTCTTGGGAATCACTAAGAGTGATTTGGCATCTGTACCGTACTAGTAAAAACAATCTTAACCACTTACAATTTGTGAATCATGTAAGCTAGCAGTAACTGATTTGAGGGGATGGAATAATAAACATAATGACAATGTGAATTGTGCATTGACTGGCAGCATATGTCAGAGAGCTGCTTTATGTTTCTGGTGCTGAATTGCTTTAGTGTGTGTATTTTTAAATAGGCAGCACTTTAAGAAAGTGTATAAGTTTGTTCTGGGTTCAGCAGTAGCAGTCATTTTTCTCAGTCTTAGTAGCTGGTGTAGTGCTGTGTTTTGACTTTCAGCCTGGGAGCAGTGCTGATAACACCAATGTTTTCAGTTGTTGCTAAGCAATGTTTACTCCGACTGAGGACTTTCTGAGTCTTATGCTCTGACAGGGAGGAGGAGAAGTTGGAAGGAAGCAGAGACAGGACACCTGACCTAAACTAAGCAAAGGGGTATTCCATACCACAGCATGTCATGCCCAGTATATAAGCTGGGGTGAGTTACCCAGAAGGGCTAGATTGCTGCTCAGATCTGGCTGGATGTCAGTCGGCATGTGGTGAGCGGTTGTATTCTCTTCTCTTGTTATTTCCCTTATCATTATTATTATTGGTGGTAGCAGTAGTGGTTTTGTGTTATATTTTAGTTCCTGGACTGTTCTTATCTCAACCCGTGGGAGTTACATTCTTTCGATTCTTCTCCCCATCCCTCTAGGAGTGGGGGGTGGAAGGGCAGGGCGGGGGGGAGTGAGTGAGCGTCTGCATGGTTCTGAGTTACCAGCTAGGCTTAAACCTGGACAAAGTTGCTTGAGCTGAAGCCCGTATCTTGGCTGAAATATGGCATAATTTTATGTCATCATGTGTATCGTGACATATGAGATCCTGGTGAAGAGAAGAAAGAGAAGATGCTGTCGTGTTTTCCCTGTTGTATCTGTTTTTACTAGGTGGGAAAATAAGCCATTGAACTGTTGCTTCCTGTGCCCGTTTTTCTTTTTTAAATTAGGATGGCTTAGTGTAAAAACAAGAAGCCAGATAGACATCTAGCAAGGGAAGGAATGATGGTTTTCAAATGGTGAAACCCATTTTAGAGTTTTGTTGTTCTTAATGGAGAGAAAATCATAATTTTACTTTTTCTTATTGAGTTAATTCACAGCAACATCTTTAAAGCAAGCTACTTGGACTTTGAAGAGAGGATTTTTTTGGTAATGCTTTATTGGTTCAGAATTTTATGGTACCTCTTGGACTGTTTTCTTAGGTTGTATATGTATGTCTATTTCAGTCAAACAAGATAAGACAATACTCCCTTTGCTTTGATTCTTTTATATTTTGAGCATCAAAATATTACAAAATGACTGTTTCCCTATGGAAGGAGAGCTGGTTTAGGGAAAGTTGATGTTCTGGGCAGTATAACCAAGATAACTATAGATGCTAGAGGAAGAGAAAGCAGCCTTGGGACTAATAGGGAGGCTTTAAAAAAACTGTTTAAATTATGCCAAGCTGTTACTTTTTTTTTTTTTCCTTCATTTTTGGTTGTCATAGAAATGTGCCAATCCATGTCTTTCACAGATGAGCTCACAAAATGAGTGGGTGTGCAGGATGAGTCTGGTTTCAATGAAGATGTTTATACTTGAGGAATACAGATGGACTTAAACCACAGCCCAGAATCTAAGCACCTATGAGCTCCTGGGGGAGGGGAGTCATAGGAAATGAAATCTGGGTTTTATAGCTCAGGCCTGCATCTGTCCTCCTTGATTTGGCTTTCTGAGTTGTTATGGGAAAGTAGAAAAGGAATATTGTCTGCAAATAAAGAGGGTTTGTTTGTTGTTGGACTTCGGGGGAGGATGATTTGGCCCAACTCCATTGGGTTGGAAGAACTTTCCTGCTTAGATGTCTTCGTAGGACCATCACAGCTGAGGTTAGTTGGCTGCAGAGATGTTACTCAAATGTGCAGTCTTTAGCAGGTAATTTTTCTGTTATTTCTGTTCTTGCTGTTATTCTTTGCCTTTTGAAATACAATGTTTTGAATGAGAGCTGACAATCTTATCTCCTGTGCAGCATGCAAAATGCTGTGATATAGGCTTGGTAGAAGTTATGCTTAAATTTTGCTGGTGCAAATGACTGCAAATGGTAGAAGCAGTATCAGACCTATGAGATACCTGTCATTGTTTAAACCAGTTAGCAACTCAGCTATGCAGCAGCTTGCTCATTCTCCCCCCTGCTCCTGGAGGGATGGGGAGAAGAATCGAAGTAATGTAACTCCCATGGGTTGAGATAAGAACAGTCCAGTGACTAAGGTATAACACAAATCACTACTGCTGCCACCAATAATAATAACGATAAGGGAAATAACAAGGGAAGAGAATACAATTGCTCACCACCTGCTGACCAATACCCAGCCCGACCGGAGCAGTGATCCAACCCGTCTGGGTAACTTCCCGCAGTTTATATACTGGGCATGACGTGCTGTGGTATGGAATACCTCTTTGGCTACTTTGGGTCATAGAATCATAGAATAGTTAGGGTTGGAAAGGACCTTAAGATCATCTAGTTCCAACTCCCCTGCCATGGGCAGGGACACCTCATGCTAAATCATATCACCCAAGGCCTCGTCAAGCCTGGTCTTGAACACTGCCAGGGATGGAGCATTCACAGCCTCCCTGGGCAACCCATTCCAGTGCCTCACCACCCTAACAGGAAAGAATTTCCTCCTTATATCCAATCTAAACTTCCCCTGTTTACGTTTTAACCCGTTACCCCTTGTCCTGTCACTTACAGTCCCTAATGAAGAGACCCTCCCCAGCATCCCTATAGGCCCCCTTCAGATACTGGAAGGCTGCTATGAGGTCTCCACACAGCCTTCTCTTCTCCAGGCTGAACAGCCCCAACTTTCTCAGCCTGTCTTCATACGGGAGGTGCTCCAGTCCCCTGATCATCCTCATGGCCCTTCTCTGGACTTGTTCCAACAGTTCCATGTCCTTTTTATGTTGAGGACACCAGAACTGCACACAACACTCCAGGTGAGGTCTCACAAGAGCAGAGTAGAGGGGCAGGATTACCTCCTTGGACCTGCTGGTCACGCTTCTTTTGATGCAGCCCAGGATATGGTTGGCTTTCTGGGCTGCAAGCGCACACTGCCTGCTCATGTTCATTTTCTCATCAACCAACACCCCCAAGTCCTTCTCCACAGGGCTGCTCTGAATCTCTTCTCTGCCCAACCTGTAGCTGTGCCTGGGATTGCTCCGACCCAGGTGTAGGACCTTGCACTTGGCATGGCTAAACTTCATGAGACTGGTATCAGCCCACCTCACAAGCATGTCAAGGTCCCTCTGGATGGCATCCCTTCCCTCCAGCATATCAACCGAACTACATAGCTTGGTGTTATCGGCAAACTTGCTGAGGGCACACTCAATCCCACTGTCCATGTCAGCAACAAAGATGTTGAACAAGACCAGTCCCAACACCGGTCCCTGAGGGACCCCACTCGTTACTGGTCTCCGGCTGGACGTTGTGCCATTGACCACAGCTCTTTTTGTGCAGCCATCCAGCCAGTTCTTTATCCACCGAGTATGTGTAACTTGATCTAAGCTGTGTGCCAGGTCCTGTAATAAAATAAGTTAGTGAATTGTTCTTTGATGATTAATCCAAGCCAACCCAAATCAAACTTTAGCTCTGACCTCAGGATTGCACATGCAAGTATTTTACTTTGCCTCCTGAGTTTCAAATAAGTGAAAGCTGGAGATTACCACTTTGCAGTATTTAAATAGAGGCTTATGTGACATCTGTGCAGCTGAAGCAACTGCATTACTTGGTACCCAATGCCTGTTAAAGCATCAGTGCCGTTTGCTAGTGCTGTGATTCTTCATCATGATTCCTATTGGGTCAGGATGCACAGGATGACAACACTAAAAGAACTTATTTGGAGCTGTGTCATTTCTACTGTTAGATAGCAACCGAAGGGGATATTCTGTGGTGCTCTCTTGCAAATGTTTCTGCCTAGAGGTCTTAGCAATTATTGATGGGGAAAACATGGCAACCCACAAGACATCAGAACTAAGTTCTAGGATAAATCGACTAACTGTAGTTTCTTTCCTTAGGCAAGTACTTGGCTCCATTGTATTTAAGCACTCCAGTGACCAGGCATGCAAAAAACCTGTGACTGAATGGGCCACCTATCGTTGTTCAACATTCTAGTGACAGCACAGCAGCTTATGTGGGGGGAAAAAGCATTGGGAAGGTAGTGTTATTTTGAACAAGTTTAGTTGCTGGGCAGAAGTAGACTTAACAGTATGCAACATAAATTCTCTGCAGAACATCAATGGGTTTGAGATCTACTGGTTTAAATCTTAAGTTTTGTCATTTGATCGGTCAGGTTCAGATAAGTTCAACCATATCTGTTGTCCAGCCTTTTGTTAGACCCAGCTTTAACTGAAATTGATGTGGAGCTTTCCTTTTGCTCAGCAGGCTTTGTACTGTGTCCTCTAATGTGTGTGGTCTACCAGTTGTTCTGATGTAGCTGATCATGCTTGGTACAGACAGTCATCAAAACAGGTAGGATGCAGGAGTCTGATGGTACTGTCTTGCAGCAGGGAATGAGAGTTTACAGCATGCTCTGTGTTTGCCTCAGTTCATGTTTTTTGGGAGTCTCACTACAATTGTATATGCATATTTGGTTGCTCAGGGAATACTAATACAAAGCTTTCTGTAAAGAAAGCCCCTTTTTTAACAAGGGAATAGCAATGACCATATTTGATAGAAACATCTCTAAGAAAGTTTACTTGCCTGACTGTAGTGCATATCATCTGGGCTGGTAGGATTACTTTATTAATCAGTTTTGTTCCCTCTGGTCTTCAAGCCAGTGTGTGTCTTCCTGGCTCAATTCTGTATAAACATGAAATGGGTAACTAAGAGATCCTGCTTTGGGGCCAGAGAGCTCAAAATTTACCTTTCAGAAGTAGCCAGAACAGCCATGTGCTTTAAAATAACTAATGACTTTCATGATGAATTCTCTAACTTGAGCTAAATGTTGGCCAGCATGTCCGCATACTACATGGTAGCAGTTGGATATGAAATTATGAAGTTTTTATGCAATGATGAATACCAGGGACAGCAGTAAATGAGTTCTTTTACAGGAAAATGCCATAAAAAAGCATTTCAGCCCTGACATGTCTTGTAATTCTTTCATCACTTAGCAGAGCTTTTGTATACACAAGATTTGGTTAGAATCATAGAATGGTTAGGATTGGAAAGGACCTTAAGATTATCTAGTTCCAACACCCCTAGCCATAGGCAGGGACACCTCATACTAAACCATGTCACCCAAGGCTCTGTCCAACCTGGCTTTGAACCCTGCCAGGGATGGAGGATTCACAACTTCCCTGGGCAACCCATTCCAGTGCCTCACCACCCTCACAGTAAAGAACTGCTTCCTTATATATAACCTGAACTTCCCCTGTTTAAGTTTGAACCCATTACCCCTTGTCCTATTGCTACAGTCCCTGATGAAGAGTCCCTCTCCCTTGTTTTCTGTTTGATGCTCATCTCTTGGATGTTCAGGACTATTTGCTTTCTATGTGGAACATAGAATCATAGAATCAGATGGGTTGGAAAAGACCTTCAAGATCATGAAATCCAACCGTTCTCAGAACTGCCAATGCCACCACTAACCCATGGCACTGAGCACTTCATCTACACAGTGTTTGAATACTTCAGGGCAGGGCTGGAGTCACCGTCCCTGGGCAGCCTGTTCCAATACCTGAGCACCCTTTGGGGAAGGAATTGTTCTACATCTCCATCTAAACCTCCCCTGGTGCAGCTTGAGGCTGTTTCCTCTTTTCCATTACTTGTTACTCAGTTAACAATAAAGCAGAACTCCTCCATGCATTATAATTCCCTGTCAGGATGCTTTTCCCTGTCTATACATCCATCTCCAGCTTTGCGCTTGTCGCTCACCTATTTTCCTTGGGAGCCCTTAAATTACTGCCATCTGTACGTAACGTGGTACTGGCAATCCTAATGGAATCAGAATGTTACCTAACATACGACTCCTTTCTCAAGACTACGTGCTAACTGTGCCACAATGACAAGCACTGCCACGCACCAGAGCTACCATAGAAGCAGCCACCTTTGCTCCTTTGCCCACCACATCGTGCCTGGAGCCACAATGGCACCACCTTGGCTTCACATGCCCTGTTCCAATATGGCTGCTGCATCAGGCATGGATTGACCAGTCACCCTAAGCTTTCCTTGTGTGTGCACTGTGTGTGTGTGATTTTTCCCTTGAGTGTGGACCTCATCTGAATTCCATGTCAGAGCCTCTCTGCTCTGTCTGTTGGTTCCTTGCATTAGGGCTGGTCCTGGTTGTTTTGGAGAGTGACCTTTCCATCAGGGCTGACCTGCTGAGCTCACTGGCATGGGATCAGGAAACCAATTCCTGACTCAGTCTGGTCTTCTTCTGCTGGTAATTTGTTGTGGCACCCTCAGCCTAAACACTGATCTGCATGATATACCCCACGTCAGAAATTGCCTGGGTATGTGAAACTAGGTTCCATTCTTTGTCACATCAGGAAAGATGTAAAGGTGAATTTTGTGCTCTGCCCTGGAGGAACTGGGAATCAGCCTGCCAGAGCAGGAGATATATATTAGAGTCACAGAAAGCTTTCTTTCCTTTGGTGCTGCTCAGAGCTTCTCTCTGGAAACAGCTTAGTAAAGATGCTGGGAGAAAGGCTGTGGCAGGCACAGCGTCCATATGTGTGTTTGTAGATAGATAAAATCTGCTCGGGAGATCTTTTGATCTTCGAAAAAGGAGAGAGATAAAGTTCTGTCAGGGGGCAGCGATAAAAGAACTGAGGCTGAAAATGAAAGAGCTGCTGGGTGCTAAGAGAGCTGGGTGCTCCTGCATTTTGAGAGTTGGACTTCAGCTAGATAAAAATCTTAAAAGCCTTGTGCAGATCAGCAGAATAATGCTCTTGCCTAGGTTTCACTTAATTTTCCTTCTGCCACCCAGCCTGTAGGGAAGCAGTTTTTATGCTTCCCTGGCAGCAAGATTTTTTTGAATGTGGGAAACCTGATAGTGTGTTTGCTTAACTACCAGACTATGGCCTGGTGCCCTTTCTGATTTCCTTATGGAGTAAGTGCAGTGATGGGAAGAATGGTGATAGTAAACTGTAACACTGATACCCTGTTTAGCCTACCTTTGACTGCGGAGCCATTGCCATGGTATGAGGGGGTCACTGACAGGATAACAAGAAGTCTGCTGTAGGTTTTGAATGCAAAAGAGAAACTAGAAGTGAAAATAATTCCTTTTGTTCTGTTTTTTTTTTTTTTTTTTTTGAGAAACTGTAGATGTTTGTTCTAAACTGTCAACCTAATGCACGTTAATTAATCCATTGAGAATTTTGCGGTGGCATGCCAACAGAAAGCCTCCGCTATATGCTAGCAGGGGTTTTCACAAATTGGTCCATTTTAACTGTACTTAGTGTGACCAGATTGCTTGCAGAATATAAACAGAATTTGTTTGGGTGTGTAGAAGCTGTGCTTACAACCATTTGAATGACTTAAAGTAGATGTATATGAAGAAAACCCCAAGAAGTTTGGAGGGTTCCTCTTAAAATTTTACATTTGTAAAATGGCTTTAGTATCATTTTGCACGATGTTCAGGTCAATGGAAAGGAATTTAAATAATACAAGTAAGAACAGCTACCCCCTAGGAAACCCCAGTCTGTATATGTGACTGATGGCTTACTGAATTAAATTTGTAAAGCCTGCCAACCAAAAGCAAAATATTTTGAATTATAGAAACTTAACATGAGCCGACAGTGTGTGATCACAGCCCAGAAAGTCAACCGTATACTGGGCTGCATCAAGCGTGACCAGCAGCAGGTCAAAGGAGGTGATCTTGCCCCTCTGCTCTCATGAGACTCCACTTGGAGTACTGTGTAGAGTTCTGATGTCCTCAGTGTAAGAAGGACATGGTGCTGTTGGAGCAAGTCCAGAGGAGGGCCACAGGGATGATCGGGGGCTGGAGCACCTCCCATTTGAATACAGGCTGAGAAAGTTGGGGCTGTTCAGCCTGGAGAAGAGAAGGCTGTGTGGAGACCTCATAGCAGCCTCCCAGTATCTGAAGGGGGCCTATTGGGATGCTGGGGATGGACTCTTCATTAGGGACTGTAGCGACAGGACAAGGGGTAACAGGTTAAAACTTAAACAGGGGAAGTTTAGGTTAGATATAAGGAAGAAGTTCTTTACTGTGAGGGTGGTGAGGCACTGGAACAGGTTGCCCAAAGAATTGATAAATGCTCCATCCCTGGCAGTGTGCAAGGCCAGGTTGGACGAAGCCTTGGGTGAGATGGTTTAGTGTGAGGTGTCCCTGCCCATGGCAGGGGGGTTGGAACTGGATGATCTTAAGGTCCTTTCCAACCCTAACTATTCTATGATAGAAATGTAAACTGAAAATATTAAGGCAATGAAATCGTACTGGAGACAAAAGGCTCTTCTGAAAATATGACAAAATGGTTTTATTTTATTTAAATTTTAATGTTTTTGTTTTATTTGTTTCTTTTTGGCGTATGTGTTTAAAAAAACAGCTTGTTGGAGTTGTGTGCTAATTTGAGACTGCTTTCCAGCAGTCTCAAATGGAAATGTAACTAGGTGTCAAACATAGAATCATAGAATAGTGAGGGTTGGAAAGGACCTTAAGATCATCAAGTTCCAACCCCCCTGCCATGGGCAGGGACACCTCACACTAAACCATATCACCCAATTCTGCCCTCGGTTTTCCCAGTGCAGACAGAGAGACCCTCTGGGTACCTGCGGGCAGCTCCTTCCTCTGATGTCTTCTGGTTGCACCAGACCTTTTTGTCTTGATAGATGCAAATACTACTGACACGACCCAGAGCCTGCCTGCCCCTTATCTGCTCCTGTCAAGGAGACAAAAACAGGGACCACTGAAGCTTTAAGAGCAGGTTTCCTTCCTCCCTTGCCATCCGGCTGGTGTGCCACAGCTCTCATGCATGGGCTGTTAAGCTCAGTTGAAACGGAGCAGCACAGCAAAACCTTTTCATGCTAAAAATGAGTTTAAGATTCTGAGGAATCAACAGCTAGGACTTGTAGGTTTTGATACTGCAAAGTATTGCATACTCTCAAATCCTGTTGGAAATTGAGTGCTCTGCAATGTGCTAAATCAGAGCCAAGAAGCTAGCAATCCAGGTAGAGGTGCACTAGGAAGTGATTTGGCAAATAGTTGTTTCATCATGACAGAGCTATTTGACTGTAAATGCTTACAGGATCCTCATGCCTTGGTCCTTATCTACAGCCTTGCACAGCTGCAGTGTAGGAGTCTAATGCAAAGCCTAGTTAAATTGGGTGACATTTGAATTGGCTACACTGGCATTTGGATTAAATCTTGAGATTTCAGTTCTTCAGAAGACTTTTACTTACTGTATAAGTAACATGTACACTAAAGATCATGAATTATAACAGTTGCTGTTATGGGAAAGCGCTTTGGTTTTCTGCCTGGAAATGTAATTTACAAGGAAGGATATTTGTAAAACATTTTAGAAGTTTTGTATATAGTACGTGTCAAGTGGCAAACTCCTTATTGGTGTGTTGTCGTACAAAGGGAGGGACTCTTCATTAGGGACTGTAGTGATAGGACAAGGGGTAATGGGTTAAAACTTAAACAGGGGAGGTTTAGATTGGATATAAGGAAGAAGTTATTTGCTGTAAGGGTGGTGAGGCACTGGAATGGTTTGTCCAAGGAAGTTGTGAATGCTCCATCCCTGGTGGTGTTCAAGGCCGGGTTGGACAGAGCCTTGTGTGACATGTTTTAGTGTGAGGTGTCCCTGCCTATGGCAGGGGGTTTGGAACTAGATAATCTTAAGGTCCTTTCCAACTCTAACTATTCTATGATTCTAAGTCCAAGTTAAACAACAGAAATGAATTAATATTGGGGAAAAAACCCCTGTTTGTATACAGGCAGTTCTAACCCTGATTGATAGAACCTTCTCTTAACATGCAAGCCAATTGTTATTACAGATGCCTTTGGTAATTAAGGTTTTTCAAGTCAATTTGTATTTGAGTTGTGCAAATAAAGGTGAAGAGCTGTTCTTAAAAGTATACTCCCTCCTGGAAATAAGCAATTTTACAGAATTGTTCCAGCACCCCTCTCATAATGAAGGCTTTTTTGAGAGATGATTTTTCTAATATTTCTTGTGATAGGTTTATATCTTCAAATCCTTGTAAAAAATTAAATAAAGCATTTAACTGTGCTACTGGAAAATAAGGTTCAGCATTCAACTGTAGTGCCTCATTCGGTCTTTTCTCTCTCCGGTTTCATTCACCAAAGAACTCTCAATAAAACGCTGTTTCTTAGTCACAGGTGACTTGTTCTGTGATGCTGAGGGTGTTTTCTGATCCTCTGTGTCTTATGTGGCATTATTAGTCTGTTTTCCCAGTCACGTGTATGAATGTGTAATAAAGGCCAGGAAAATAGGTTTGTGTCAGTCAGTATCTCCAGTACTGCTAAAACACTTGTCAATTTCTACATTTTATAACTTTCTTGTTGCTGCTTGTTCATTATTTATTTCCCTCTGGAGGTCAGAGATGAATTTTAGAAAGCAGGTTTTCAGCTTGCCTGACAAATATGTTGTAATTAACTTCCATATAGTACCAGACAAGCATTTCTTCCATTTCATTAGCATTGTTGTTGACTGTTTCCTAAAGAATTAAATGTCTGCATTTCTATCCGTTGGGGAATGAATTGGAAAATCCCTAGTAACAACAAAGGGGAAATTAATAGTATATCTTCTCAATGTTGAAGGGAGAGAGAACGAAAGCAAGTGTTGCAGATTTACCTGGAATTGCCAAGTTAGGAGGGATAGCTGTCAACTGATTATTGAAATACCACCAAAAATGATGGCAGTTCTTCAGCTCAGTGGATTGGGTGAATGGCTTTCTTGCTGTTGCTCAAGTTTGTGCCCTGAGAACATGCACGCTACAGTAATTCAGCAGCAGGAGAAAAAGGGAACCTAGAATCAGTGACACACATTCAGGAATTCTCCTTTCCATTCCCAGTGTGTTGGCTTTGGGTTTTCAGCAAGTGAATCAGCTTTAAGGAAGGGAATGCCCTGTTTTGACAAAATTTAACTCCGTGTTTCCTGGTGGGTTGATGCTACTGTAGCAGGTATCCTTTGAGAGATCAGGAACAGGGAGAGATAGATTTCTGGTTGAGTCCATTCAAACAGCTATACTAGGGGCTCAGTTTCACCACAGCAAATACTGTAGAAGAGGTATTGTCCTGGGTTCAGCAGTAGCAGTCATGTTTCTCCTTCGTGGTAGCTGGTGCAGTGCTGTGTTTTGATTTCCAGCCTGGGAACAGTGTTGGTGAAACCGATGTTTTCGGTTGTTGCTAAGTGATGTTTACCCTGACCAAGGACTCTGTGAGGCTCATGCTCTGCCAGGGAGGAGGGGAAGCCGGGAGGCAGCAGAGACAGGGCGCCTGACACAGGCTAGCCAAGGAGGTATTCCATACCACAGCATGTCCTGCCCAGGGTGGGGGGTAACTGGGAGTTACCCAGAAGGACACGGGCTTCCGGGTGGGACTCGTTTCTTGGCCAGTGGTATCGTATTCTCTTCCCTTGTTATTTTCTCTTCTCATTGTTGTAGTTGATAGTAGCTGTGGGGATTTGTGTAGTAGATTGGTTGCTGGACTGTTCTTGTCTCAACCCGTAGGAGTTGCACTCTTTCGATCCTCCTCCCTGTTCCTCCAGGAGCGGGGAAGGGGAGAGCCCCGGTGGGGGGGGGGGGAGCCGGACCTCAATTGTTGTCAGCTTGGCACCACTCACTGGGAGTGAGTGAACAAGCTACCTGACTGGGTTTAAACCACGACACTCAGATGGACTTAGATTGGCAACATGAAGGTGAATTATTTTTGGCCCGGTGGCTCCCATGACACTTCAGTCCATCAGGACAGAGTTGCAACATATAGATGGGCTTGTGATCGAGGGGTGGGCTTAACAATGGATACTATTGCCCAGGTTATTCATGAGTGTGAAACGTGCTGCAGTTAAACAAGCCAAACGGTTAAAGCATCTTTGGTATGGAGGACGATGGTTGAAGTATAAATATGGGGAGGCCTGGCAGATTGACTATATCACAGTGCCGACAACCCGCCAAGGCAAGCGCCATGTGCTTACCATGGTGGAAGCAGCCACCGGGTGCCTGGAAACATATGCTGTGCCCCTTGCCACTGCCCGGAACACTATCCTGGGCCTTGAGAAACAGATTTTGTGGCGACATGGCACCCCAGAGAGAATTGAGTCAGACAATGGGACTCATTTCCGAAATAACCTTATAGATATTTGGGCCAAAGAGCATGGCATTGAGTGGGTATATCACATCCCCTACCACGCACCAGGCTGTGGGAAAATCTAACTGTACAAATGGCACTGAGAGCAATGGGTGGGGGAACTTTCAAGCATTGGGATACACACTTACCAAAGGCCACCTGGTTGGTCAACACCAGAGGATCTGCCAACAGGGCTGGCCCAGCCCAGTCAGAACTTTTACATATTGTAGAGGGGGACAAAGTTCCTGTGGTGCATATGAAGAATTTGCTGGGGAAGACCGTCTGGGTTATTCCTGCTTCAGGTAAAGGCAAACCCACTCATGGGATTGCTTTTGCTCAGGGACCTGGATATACTTTGTGGGTAATGCGGGAAGATGGGGAAGTCCAATGTATACCTCAAGGGGATTTGATTTTAGGGGAAAATAGCCAATGGACTTAATTATATGCTGTTGCCTCCTGTGTAATGCTTTTATAGCTCATCAACTTGATGTCTCCAGTTCTCCAGCGACTAGCCCTGACTTCCCTCCAACCATCATCCCAACAGAGAATGAACTTTGATAGAACTGGATGAGTTCCGCAGTAAAGGAACGACCATCATCAGCCGGCAACGATCCCATACTGCACACAGCCTTTCCTGCCCTAAAAGATTGTTACAAGAGATGGAACCTGACATCATGGACTGAATGGACTCGGCAGCATTATAGGGATTGGTCCATGCTCTAAGAAAGTGATCTTTTTCTCTTGGTCTGTGTGTATATGGATGCATATATATGGGAGAGCGATGGTGTATTGAAAATGTGGGATCTGAGCATGACGTGAATGGTATGGAGTAAGGGGTGGATACTGTTTTGGGTTCAGCAGTCGCAGTCATGTTTCTCCTTCTTGGTAGCTGGTGCAGTGCTGTGTTTTGACTTCCAGCCGGGGAGCAGTTTTGGTGATACCGATGTTTTCGGTTGTTGCTAAGTGATGTTTACCCTGACCAAGGACTTTGTGAGGCTCATGCTCTGCCAGGGAGGAGGGGAAACTGGGAGGAAGCAGAGACGGGGCGCCTGACCCAGGCTAGCCGGGGAGGTATTCCATACCACAGCACGTCCTGCCTGGGGTGGGGGGTAACTGGGAGTTACCCAGAAGGACACAGGCTTCCGGGTGGGACTCGTTTCTTGGCCGGTGGTATCGTATTCTCTTCCCTTGTTATTTTCTCTTCTCATTGTTGTCGGTGGTGGTAGCGGTGGTGATTTGTGTTGTACATTGGTTGCTGGACTGTTCTTGTCTCAACCTGTGAGAGTTGCACTCTTTCAGTCCTCCTCCCCATCCCTCCAGGAGTGGGGAAGGGGAGAGCGCTAGCGCTTGGGGGGGCCCTCGATTGTTGTCAGCCCAGCACCACTCACTGGGAGTGAGTGAACAAGCTGTCTGGCTAGGGTTTAAACCACGATAGTTCTTTTCATTACAGGACCTCCCTGTGTGATATGCATTGTGCCCCCTTGGGATGGGAAGAGTGAGAGAGACTATATGTGCCTGAACATTCTGCAAGGAGAATGGGAAAGATGGGAGAGGGGGAAGGCAGAAGATCTGAGGAGTTCTTGCGTATAAAAGTTGCTTATCATAAACTTCTAATATCTTGAATTTGCCAGCTGTGAAATGGAGGTGATTTGTCCATACCCAAGGACAAAACTAGGCCTTAAAAGAAATAGTAGAGATAAATGAGTTTGGAGAAACTACTGGGCTTTTTCTCATGTATAAACTGGTTAGAAAGTCTTCAGTCAATCTTTCCCTTTGTCACAAAACAGGAAGTATTTCTATAGGGAAAATTAATTAAATTATTGCAAATAAAAATACAGCACTAGAAGAGAGAAATGAAATATGTTAATTTATTTAAAACAAGACTGGTAACCAGTTGAATGTATGGGTAAGCATATCCTTACAAGTGAGCGATGTTGTCCTGGGTTCAGCTGATGTCAGGAGAGAGGAAGCAGGTTAGTTCTTTCATATAGTTTTCATTTTGTAGGTCTCAGCTTTCTGCTTTGTGAACTGTCATGAGAGATATGCAAAGTGAAAGGTTTATTAGTCAAAAGATTCAGGAAATAGATTCAAATTGAGAGACTAACATTATTCACAGTCTTGTCTTTTTCACTGACTAGAAAAAAAAGAAAAGAAGAAAGAAATCCACAACAACCAAACTCCTTTCTTAGTTTTAGCTAGAATGAACTGCAGTAGGCAGCTCTGTTTTGCTTTGCTTTTCCTTTCAATTGGAGCTCTCATGTTGCTCAAGCCTTCAGTTAGGAGGACTCCTCTTCAAGATTCACATTGGGACTATGATGAGCAGCTGCAGTTGGATTAAAGATGTAATCAACCTGCAGATTTTTTTTATTCTTTATTTTAGCATTAATTTTTAGCTTTCAGTTCCGAGTTTAAACTGCAATATATGTGTCTTTCAAATTCTCTTGTGAGTGAGTAGGATTTGAGGGTACTAAGCCCTTGTGGGAAGACCTTGATGTTTTGCAGGATTAGACCACAAAGTCCTGTGGTGATTTGCACAGTGTACATATTTAGAGCAGCCTGAGATATTTGGGGTAGAATATTATTTGGGGAAAAGTAAGGGAATTCCTGTTTTTCTGGTACAAAACAAAAATTCAAATAGTTTCTCATAACTTCAGGCTCTGAAGGTTTTGGTTTACAGTTTGCATGTGATGGGCATAACCTGTGAGGAAAGAAACGGTGTTTATATGAGATGGGTGGCAGTGAATGACAGGACAAAGGTTAGGTGTGTGTTGAAAAGGCTGGGCATTGGTGTCCTAAAGATGTTTATTTGAAAGCTATAGCTGTCAGGGAGCAGAGACCTCCCTCTACACAATTAGGCATGTTTTGATCAAAAGTCACTGAAAAAGTTATGTTAGTCTCACTCTTAATCTCTTACACAGAGATTATAATACTGTCAGTTTTCTCATACTTTACTGAAATGTTATGTTAGAGACTGGCTCAGTGATTTTGCATGGACTTCACCCCATGTTTAAGATAATTGTTGCAATACATTTCTGCCTAAGAAGAAATTGATTTCTGAACGGCATATTTTAATTTTTTTTTTGCTGCTTTTCAAACTGATCTCTCTGGGCAGTTTGTTTAAAGATCAGATGCTTTATGTTTATGGGGCACTGCAGGAAGGTTTGTTGATGGATTGGTAAACAAAAAAAAAAATCTGAACTCGGGAAACACTGGGCTTCATGAAATAGAGCATGGTAGGTATTTATTTTGACTGACAGGTTTAATTGAGCTTTGTGTTCCCTCCATTTTTAAGAATGCTGCCTGGTCTTAAGTGGTAATTTAAGAGCATTTGACATACCTTTGGTGGTTCTGTCCTCAGCACCTGCACGATCTAGTCATTACCACAGCAAAAACCTGATGCTTTATTCCTGCTAAAAAGCTCCAGTATCCCCAGCTTACTTGAGCTGTCTTCGATGAAAACAAAAGCAAGGGAGAAGTAAGAAGTGAATCTCTTGACAGCTATGACAGAGATTGAATTCCAAGCCAGGCCATGGGATTCCTGAGAAGGGGCTACCAAACAAGACTCTCCTTTGATTAATTGGAGATAGAGTGACACCTTGGATGTCAGAACTGTATTTGAGCTTGGAATCAAACACAGAGGGTCAAAGAGATGAGATGCTTAAGGGCTGAAATGTGATCCTTGCTGTTTCCCTTTCTCCCTTCTCTGCTTTATGGCTGTTGTACAGACCTGCAGGTCCTTCCTGCTCATGTGGCTTCGTTTTATGTTCAGCACTAGCTCTGCTAATTATGAGCTCAGAAACATGCAGCAGAATTGGTTGCTTTTTCTGCGTTACCTGACTTTTTTTAGTATCGCCACCCTAGTAATCAAACTTCTTTATAGCCTTGTTGTAAACCCTTGGCTCAGGCTTTTGGAAACTTCCACCCATTGCTCAACTAGCCTTTCAAGACTTGCTTCTTCTATGATTCTTTTGCCCAAGTAAGTTTCTCATCAAAGACAATGTTTTTTGAGCAGTTAATCACTTTTCCTTATCTTCTCTGACACTGACAGCAACTCTTGTACATTTATTTATTTATTTATTTAAACAAATGCAGATTGATAGTGTTAAAAAAAAAAGGAAAAGAAGGTCTATGGAAATCAAGATTTACTACCTTCAGTGCCTCGTTAGTGTATGATGTGGAGAAATGCAAAGCAATAACCTACATTGTAAATGTAAATATAGTTTAAAAATTAAAAGTATCTGTATATTTGCTTGATATCTCCAGAAGAATATTTCGTCTCTTTTCCTTTACTTCACTCTTTCCTTGGGCTTGGACAGGTTTACTTTAGCCAGACTGCTGACCTAAGATGAAAGGCTTGGGATGGAATTCAGCTTACTTGACTTGAACAGTATAAAGCTTGTTCTAAAGGTGTCTAATTAAACCAGTTTGCTAAAAATCCTTTTGTTGTCAGCTGAATTCAGTGGTTGCTGAGAGTAATTCATACTCTTCAGGTTTATTCATTTGGTGTCTGAAGGGCAGTCATGTAGTCAGGACTCAAATCAGGCCATTTATGGAGCATGGATACTTGGGCATTGCAGGTTACAGTGAGGCTACCTTCATGTAGCCATTTTCTGGGTCTTGGTGATAGTCCTGTGTGTATGTAACCTATAGATTTAGATGCTACAGGGCTTTTTTAATCAGACTTATATGTTGAGTTCTCTTTGTCCCTAGTGCATGCACATGTGGTTTCAGGTTTGAAATCACTGGACTGTCTATAAATGCTTGGGGGGCAGCAGGCAGCACCTGCAGCTGGTTTGCTCAGAAGTTGCTTCTGTGTCACACTGAACTCCAAGCATCTTAGGGAGACCAACTGACAGAGCTAAGGTTTCTAAAATGTGCAGGGACATTCTTTGTAAGGCAATAATACTTTAAAAGTATTTAAAGAAGCAGTTTCAAACTGTATGAAAAACTCCAGGGATGAGGAAAATACTAATTACCAAAGCTTTTAAATTGTATTCCCGTTTGAGGTCTGGTCTACTTTGATAGTGACCAGAAGCTTTCAGTATGTAAAGACTTTTCAGCTGTAACCAACACTGTTGTTTGTGAGTGCTTTTCCAATTTTTTTATATTTTGATTATAGGGATGCCCCAGAAGTACTGCCTTTCACTGAGGTCCTCAGCAGGCTGGTAACTCGCCTCTCCTGGACAGATCTGAGAAATTTTAACAGGGACAGTGTGAGATGATGACAGTCTTTTGGCAGGTGTTTCTCCCCATACCTGTTGGTTGGGCTCCTTTTTCAATGTTGTTTTTCTGAGTTTTAGGTATTAGGAATACCTAAAGCATCATATAGAATTTCTCTTATGCAAGCACTTGAAGGCTAACTGATGGGGGAGCATAAATTATTACATGTTGCTGTTCTGAAGCAGTGTCATGGGAGTCTTGTCTGTGCTTTTTTTAACAGAAGAATTATAAATCCAAATATATGCTGAGCTTAGGCAAAATCCTGGGAAGTGATTTAGGATAGTGAGTAGTGCTGCTCCCTTAACTTAGGGTCATTAAATGATGGGGTGCTTTCAGTAAGTTCAAATGACCTTGCTTTTAAAGCTTGCTTCTTAACTGAGGTGATCCTGCACTGAAAACTGTCAAAGAGGAAACACCTCTTTGGAAAAAAGGCAGGCAGTGTTTGTTTGCATCCAGAAGTGCTCTCTGTGGTAGAGTACTCTACAAAAGAAATAATTATGCAAAACCACATTCTAAGATCAACAGGGCTGAGGAATTTGATTCATTACCTGAGTATAATGACCAAAGTTTGGACCCAACATGCAACCAAGAGGCCATTTAAAACAATTGTGTGTTTTAAATTAGGAGACATAAAGGCAGCAAACGCGTAACTTTCCTTGTAGTTTACCTGTGGGCAAAGGCTTTTTCACTTTTTTGCATGCCATAAATGAGATGCCATGGAAGTTGAATAGGGTTCTCCCAGTCACTAATTATCTTTAAAATTCCATTCCAAAACCCCGGATTTTATCAGCTGCTTTACAGCCTTCATTAAGGTAGGGTTTGAATCCTACCAGCAAAAGATGAGGTCCTGCCTGTTATGTGATATAGCTCCTCTTCTGCTGCAGTTCTGGAATTTATGGCAGATGACCAAAGACCTTAGCAGGAGGCTGTGTTTGTGTGTACTGACCATGGGAAGGGATTATTAAATTTATAAGCTTGTTTTTTTGTTGTGTTTTGAAGGAGCCTTACAGTTTTCACTAATTATGCTGAACAATATAATGTTGTTTGGTTCTGCACTTTGTTGTTTTTTCTTTTTTCCCTTTCCTTTCCTTGATGGCTTTTGAGACGCCTTAGAATAAGCCTTGAGTGGCTGCTCTTTTTGTGGCTGGATCATTATTTGTAAAAATGAGCAGTACTGCAGTTACCAGAGATGCTGTGCAGTGGCATTTCTGGAGCACAAGTTGCAAGGATAGCGAGACAGGACTCTTTAAAAGAAAACCTCTCTTTAGCTGATCTTCCTTGTTTCTGAATGACATGTGGTTTTGTTTACATGAATGGTCTACATACATAGACCATATATGTATGTTCTATACATTGAGCAATCCATTTTACAGACAGTTAATAACGATCTCAAATCTAGAGTTGTCTCATAATGCTGTACCGGACATGCTAGAACTTCAGTATGAATTAGAGTCGAAGGCAGCCAAATGGTATGCCAGTTCCTTTGGCAGCAGAGTGCAGGCCACAGTTCGCTTTTACTTGGAGGGGCTTACAGTTCACTTGGAACCAACTGCCCCAGGGGTGGAAACACAGCCCTACCATGGAGTTCTGGTGTCCTCAACATAAAAAGGACATGGAACTGTTGGAACAAGTCCAGAGAAGGGCCAAGAGGATGGTCAGGGGACTGGAGCACCTCCCGTATGAAGACAGGCTGAGGAAGTTGGGGCTGTTCAGCCTGGAGAAGAGAAGGCTGTGTGGAGACCTCATAGCAGCCTTCCAGTATCTGAAGGGGGCCTATTGGGATGCTGGGGAGGGACTCTTCATTAGGGACTGCAGTGATAGGACAAGGGGTAACGGGTTAAAACTTAAACAGGGGAAGTTTAGATTGGATATAAGGAGGAAATTCTTTCCTGTTAGGGTGGTGAGGCACTGGAATGGGTTGCCCAGGGAGGTTGTGAATGCTCCATCCCTAGCAGTGTTCAAGACCAGGTTGGATGAGGCCTTGGGTGATATGATTTAGCGTGAGGTGTCCCTGCCCATGGCAGGGAGGTTGGAACTAGATGATCTTAAGGTCCTTTCCAACCCTAACTATTCTATGGTTCTATGATCTGCCATGGACTGATCCAGACTGCAGTGGAACAGGGGCAAGCTCCAGAACACCTGCAATACATTCATGACATTATCCTGTGGGGTGATACTGAGGAAGAAGTTTTTGAGAAAGGGAGGAAAATAATCCAAATCCTGCTGAAAGCCTATTTTGCCTTAAAATAGAGTAAGGTCAAGGGACTTGCACAGGAGATTCAATTTTTGGGAATAAAATGGCAAGGTGGATGTCATCATATCCACACAGATGTGATCAACAAGGTAACAGCAATGTCTCCACCAGTTAATAAGAAAGACAAGCTTTCTCAGGTGCTGTGGGGCTCTGGAAAATGCACATCCCAAATTACAGTTCGATTGTAAGCCTTCTCTATCATGTGACCCGGAAGAAAAATGGTTTTAAATGGGGCCTTGAGCAACAACAAGCCTTTGAACAAATTAAACGCGAGATAGTTCATGCAGTAGCCCTTGGACCAGTCTGGACTAGGCAACATGTAAAAAATGTACTGTACACAGCAGCTGGGGAGAACGGTCCTACCTGGAGCCTCTGTCAGAAAGCTCCAGGGGAGACTCGAGGTCGACCCCTTGGCTTTTGGATTCGGGGATAAAAAGGTTCGAGGCCAGCTATATCCCAAGTGAGAAAGAGATACAGTCAGCCTATGAAGGGGTTCGAGCTGCTTCAGAAGTGATTGGCACTGAAGCACAGCTCCTCCTGGCACCCTGGTTGCCTGTGCTGGGTTGGATGTTCAAAGGCAGGGTCTCCTCTACGCATCATGCAACTTATGGTACCTGGAGTAGTAGGCTTCACTAATTACACAACAAGATCAAATAGGAAATCCTAGTTGTCCAGGACAACTTCCCTTGTTATTTCCCTTACCATTATTATTATTGGTGGTAGCAGTATTGGTTTTGTGTTATACCATAGTGGACTGTTCTTATCTCAGCCTGTGGGAGTTATATTCTTTCGATTCTCCTCTTTGTTCCTCCGGGACCTGGGGGAGGATAAAGGGTTTTGGAGTGGAGTGGAGTGAGCTACTGTGTGGTTCTGAGTTACCGGCTGGGCTTAAACCATGACACTCAGCCTCCCACGAAATTATTTTGTGAAAACTTTGTCTTTCTCTAATATATTGTTTTCAGTTTTGGCAGCATAGTAGTGCTTTTGTTATTTAACTTGTGCAACAATAGATTAATGTGAGTCAGAGCTGTGTGCAAGGAAAAACTAATTTAGTTGTCTCTGGTGCCTTTGAGTTTTTTGTATGCTTCTGAGATAGTGTCATTTATCTTCAGTGCAGTACTGTAAATGGGAATGTTTCATAGTTTTCTGTTTGTGTTCCCTCCTTCATGGTGTGTCTGTAAACCCATCTTGGGGCTGGTGGCTGTGAAGATGCAGAGCACAAAGACAGCCTCTGTCAGGAGCCTTAGTAAGTTAGTAACATAGTAAGTTGAGTAAGAGATACCTTGGTCAGTTCAGACCAGAGGGTCTCAGGGAGGTTTTTTCCTTAATCCCTCATAAAGCATCAGTCTGATACAGTGGCCTCATAGTATTTTTACTATTATTTTAATCTTGCTTCTCCTTCTCATTACACTTTTTGAGACCACTAAATGCAGCTTTTCATCAGCTGCTCACACTCACTCCCAGGGTCTAGTCTGAATGCTGACCATTTCTTTCAGGTGGTATATTTATGGTAAGACACAGAAATGCCTTGAAGAATATGCTTGCCCTTTTCTTGTTGGAACGGCAGTAGAACTTGTGTGGGCATCTTCCCATTTTTACATAAGGTATCATGTTAATTACACAATTTAGATGTATTCTCGATGAAAATAATGTATTACCTAGTATAGAACAGTTCAGTAAACAATATGATGCAGATTTATTTTTTCCATTTGTGTTTTGAGGTTGGTTGTTTCCTAAAAGAGTATGTGTCCTTGGATAAGATTGTTTGTGCACATAAATAACTGTTTCAACTTCTTGGGTAATTCTCTGATCAGAACAGAAGATAGTCCAGTTGTAGTTAGTAAACCAGCCTGTGAAATGAAAACAGTAATTTTTTATATGGGGAATAAACACAAAACTACTAAATCCTTTTCAAGCATACCGTCTTCCTGTATTGTATTGATTACTAACATATCTCAGAATAGGATTCATAAATATTGACCTGCATGGGAACTTGGGAGGTGGTTGAAAATCAAGCGAACAACATTGCTTAGGCCCCCACTTTTACTGTCTCAGATTTGTCTCTCTGCTATCCAGATCCTGATGACTTCTTGGGACAGGTGCTCACTGAGCAATGTGGTTTCCTGTTAAATTAGCCTCTTGTACAAGTGATGCTCACACAAAGTGGAATTGGGTCTTGAAAAGCTCCAGCCTTAGAGATTGCTTTTAGCTCCAGCTCATTCTCCTCAGGTGTTGAAGGGCTATAACAGACAGATATGTTCATTATTTCCTGTTTAGTTTAATTTTAGATGAACCAGAAATGAGGTATGATTTCAATGAAAAGTAATGCTAGAGGGGTGAAGAGTTGTTGAGATGCGTGAGGAAAAACAATGTTGTGTCAAGTCCGCAATACCTAAGAAGAATGTCATGTTCCTCAAAAATAGGCAGTGACTCTGTTTACCTTTCTAATTAATCAATTTTAGGTTAATCATTTTTTAATTCTGCTTGAACATGAAACCTTTGAGTGAGTTTTTACTTTTGGTCACTTGCAGTTGATCTCTTAAGACATAAGTAATGTTTGTATGTCCTATGGTAATAACTTAGCGTGTTTAGCTGAGTGATACCCTAGGAATTTTTGATTTGCAGCTGACGCTGCACATAGTCTTCAGAACGGTATTTATTTTCTCTTTCCACCTTAGTTTCCTTCCCTGTAACACAGTATTAATCTTTAATTCTTTGCACAGTAGATTATAAAAGTATTAATCATCTAATGTTCTTGCAGTGGGCATGTCTTCAGTGCAATAGTCAAATGAGTACACTCACATCATAAGACTTGGATGGAGAAAGGAGTGACTGGGGTGTGAGACATCAGGAGCTGTGTGAAGGAACTGGCTGAGCAGAGAGGCTGGCTCAGCCATAAGTGCTTGATGAGTTACTAGTGCTACAGGCTGAAGATGAAACTTGAGTTACAGTTTGAGCTTGTGAATATGATAGTCTTTACAGGTGGAACTGTAACATTATTTTTTTTTACTCCACAGAACTTGGCTTGTTCCTGTGTTCAAAAACAGAGTCCTAACTTGAAATGTAATAATGCAGTCAGCTGTCCACAAGTTAATTTCAGGGAGGAAAAGGCAATTAAAAAAAAGAAAAAAGCAGCATTTATTATTAATTTGTATTAAAAACAGCTTATCTTGGTCAATATTGACATATTCACTTGAAACCTGCCATTCCAAACAAGAAGCCCCTTGCAGGGAGCAGAAATACAAAAGCAAAATGATAGCTTTCCATGTGCTATCTAAACTCTTTCAATAGCTGTGGCCTGTTCCTTTGTCTGCATGGTACACAATTTCCAGGTTGTGCCAGGGTTATTGTAGTTCTGGCCTTGAAGATGGTTTTACTGCGGAAGGAGGAATAAGGACCTTACAACTGGAGTATGATAAAAGTCTGTTAAAACCTGAAAACTTGCTTTTTGGACCTTGACTTTTATTGCCTTTTTTAATTTAACTTTTAATGTAGTTTAAGGGATTTTTGTAGTGGAATTGATCTATGTGGGTTTTTTTTTTCTATCCAGAGGAGTCATGAATTGCTGGAGGCTAGAAAAGTATTACAGGGGAAATAACTGTGTTTCCCTATTCTTAGATTCTTCACTAGAGGTATATTGAGTGACAGTGCTAGAGAAAGAGGATGAGATGGGACATTTGAACTCATCAGTAGGGCTTTCCTATGTTCCCTCTCTGCCAGGGGGGCAATTCTAGCAGTGAATGCTGGAAAAGGTATAATCTAAAAAAGAGTATTTAGTTTGGTCTGGGTATTCTTGTGCTCTGAGGGAGACAGGGTTTTGAGTCTCTGCTCTGAGGACATTTCTACATAGATATTTCAAGGTAAGCAATAGTGAGAAAGTACAGTTAATTACCTCCTCCTGCATGATCTCATTTGTGCACTAATAAGAACTTCATAAAAGGCAGTGAATTGGACAGAACAAAGCTTTAATGTGAATCCCCATGTTTTTACCTGAAAACTCTGGCTTTACAGCTCTGCAGGACTTGTTTCTGTTCTTTTCATCAGGGTCAGAGAAGGAGACCTAGATTGCACGTTTGTTTGCTTTTCATGTTACTTATTTTTATTGGGAATACAAAAAGGGTACCACAAAATAGTTTGAAAATGAAAAGTGGGTTTGTTTGCAGTGAAAATAATAATGATTGTGCCTTTTGAATTAAAATTTCTTGGTTAAATCAAAATTCTCCTGCAGGATAAGAACTAACAACACCACCAACAAAATCCTTATCTAAGTGCTGTGGTTGTACAGGAAGGAGAAAGGAGAATTGCAGGGAGGTACTGGCTCATAACTCAAAATTTGGTTTTAACTTTCAGATACTTCTGCTAGTAAAACAGTCACCAAACTTTTGATCCAGATGAAATCCTGTTAGTAATTACTTGTTTGTATGGTACAATGTTGTGGTTTAAGACCAGCCGGTAACACAGAACCATGCAGCCACTCGCTCCCCCACATTTTTCCCCCCTTCTTATAATGCAAAACTACTACTATTACCACCAGTAATAATAATGATAAGGGAAATAACAAGGGGAGAGAATATAAAACTAAAAGGGGAAAAGGAAAAGAAAACAATAAACACAAGTGATGCACAAATGCAATTGATCACCGCCCGCTGACTAATACCCAGCCCGACCTGAGCAGCGATCTGGGCCTTCCAGGTAATTCCCCGCAGTTTATATAATGGGCATGACATGCTGTTGTATGGAATACTCACACCTTTGGCTACTTTGGGTCAGGTGTCCTGTCTCTGCTTCCTCACAGCTTCCTGTGCCCCTCCTCACTGGCAGAGCATGAGACTGAAAAGTCCTTGGTCAGGGTAAGCATTACTTAGCAACAACTAAAAATATTGCTGTATTACCAGCATTGTTCTCAGACTAAAGTCAAAAACACAGCACTGCACTAGCTACTAAGGAGAAAAATAGCAGTTACAGCTGAATCCAGGACATAAAACCACCCAATTCTCTTCAAGAATAGCTATGAGAGTAGTAGCAATGATTGTGTCTTAGGTATCTATTACTGCTCCCTCTTCATAACACTATTTTTTGGAAGTATTGATCTTGGAATTGATACCACCTGTCTGGATTCTAGTGCATCTTGGTTGCGATTTTTGAACAAGTGAATTACATCTTTTGGACTTTTTTTCTTTCTGTTTATACTCCCTCACTGTAACTACCCAGAAGATGCTAAAGCATCAAGGGTGTAAGTGAATTAACTGATTTAATAGAAAAACTACCAGCGTGCTATCATGTCTGTGCGCCTCAGGTCACATTTGATGGTGGTTGTTTTCTCTAAGAATGCTGTCGTGGTTTAAGCCCAGGAGGCAACCCAGAACCACGCAGCCATTCGCTCACTCCCCCCCCTTCCTCCCCCCCCCCCCCGCACCCGGAAATATGGGGAGGAGAATCAAAAGAATGTAATTCCCACATGTTGAGATAAGAACAGTCTAGTAACTAAGGTATAACACAAAACCACTACTGCTATCACAAATAATAATAATGATAAGGGAAATAACAAGGGAAGAGAATACAACCACTTAAAACCCGCCAACCCATACCCAGCCAGACCGAGCAGTGATCTAGCCCTTCCAGGGAACTGACTTCAGTTTATATACTGGGCATGATGTGCTGCGGTATGGAATACCTCTTCAGCTAGTTTGGGTCAGGTGTCCTGTCTCTGCTTCTTCCCAGCTTCTCCTCCTCCCTGGCAGAGCATGAGACTCACAAAGTCCTTGGTCAGACTAAGCATTATTTAGCAATAACAAAAAACATCGGTGTTATCAGCACTGTTCCCAGGCTGAAAGTCAAAAAAACAGCACTGCACCACCTACTAAGACTGAGAAAAATGACTGCTACTGCTGAACCCAAGACAGTATCCACCCCTCATTCCGTACCATTCATGTCATGTTCAAATCCCACATTTTTCAATATACCATCACTCTTGTCTTATATATATATATATATACACATCTACCCACACACAAAAAGAGAGATATCATTTCTTAGTGCATGGACCAATTCCTATAAAGCTGCTGAGTTCATCTGGTCCATGATGTTGGGCTCCATCTCTTGTAACAGTCTTTCAGAGCAGGAGAGACGGGGTGCAGCGTTGGATTGTTGCCTGCTGATGACACCTTGGAACTTGTCTGGTCATTGCTGAGCTCGTCTGGTTTCGTCAAAGTTCATTCTTTGTTGGAATGATGGTCGAGGGAAGTCAGGTCCAGTTGCGGGTGACCTGAAGACATCTAGGTGATGGGCTATAAAAGTGCTGCATAGCAGGCAACAGCATACAATTGAGTTCATTGGCTGTTTTCCTTCAAAATTAAATCCCCTTGAGTTATACATCAGACTTCACCATCTTCCTGCATTACCCACCAAGTATATCTGGGTCCCTGAGCAAAAGCAATCCCATGAGTGCGTTTGCCTTTACCTGAAGCAATAATAACCCAGACTGTCTTCCCCATCAAATTCTTAATATGCACCACAGGAACTTTATCCCCCTCTACAGTATGTAAAAGTTCTGACTGGGCTGGGTGTCGTGGTTTAAACCCAGTTAGGTAACTTGTTCACTCACTCCCAGTGAGTGGTGCCGACCTGACAACAGTCGAGGTCCATGTCCGTCTCCCCCCCCCCCCGCACCGGGGCTCTCCCCTTCCCCGCTCCCGGAGGAACGGGGAGGAGGATCGAGAGAGTGCAACTCCTACGGGTTGAGACAAGAACAGTCCAGCAACAAATCACCACCGCTACTATCAGCTAAAACAATGATAAGGGAAAATAACAAGGGAAGAGAATACGATACCACCGGCCAAGAAAGCGAGTTCCACCCGGAAGCCCCTGTCCTTCCGGGTAACTCCCAGTTACCCCCCACCCCGGGCATGACGTGCTGTGGTATTGAATACCTCCCCGGCTAGCCCGGGTCAGGCGCCCCGTCTCTGCTTCCTCACAGCTTCCCCTCCTCCCTGGCAGAGCATGAGCCTCACAGAGTCCTTGGTCAGGGTAAACATCACTTAGCAACAACCGAAAACATCGGCTTCACCAACACTGTTCTCAAGCTAGAAGTCAAAACACAGCACTGCACCAGCTAACACAAAGGAAAAACACGACTGCTACTGCTGGACCCAGGACATTATCCACCCCTTATTCCATACCATTCACGTCGTGCTCAGATCCCACATTTTCAATACACCATCGCTCTCCCACATATATACATCCATATACATACAGACCAAGAGGAAAAAATCATTTTCTTAGAGCATGGACCAATCCCTATAATGCTGCCGAGTCCATTCGGTCCATGATGTTCAAAGCTCATTCTCTGTTGGGATGATGGCTGGAGGAAGTCAGGGCCAGTCGCTGGTGACCTGGAGACATCTAGTTGATGGGCTATAAAAGCATTACACAGCAGGCAACAGCATACAATTGAGTTCACTGGCTGTTTTCCCCTAAAATCAAATCCCCTTGAGGTATACATCGGACTTCCCCATCTTCCCGCATTACCCACCAAGTATATCCAGGTCCCTGAGCAAAAGCAACCCCACGAGTGGGTTTGCCTTTACCTGAAGCAGGAATAACCCAGACTGTCTTCCCCAGCAAATTCTTCATATGCACCACAGGAACTTTGTCCCCCTCTACAATATGTAAAAGTTCTGACTGGGCTGGGCCGGCCCTGTTGGCAGATCCTCTGGTGTTGACCAACCAGGTGGCCTTTGGTAAATGTGTATCCCAATGCTTAAAAGTTCCCCCACCCATTGCTCTCAGTGTAGTTTTTAACAGCCCATTGTACCGTTTGATTTTCCCAGGCAATTGAGGCCCCCCCCATCCCCGGGGCTCTCCCATTCCCCACTTCCGGAGGAACAGGGAGGAGGATCGAAAGAGTGCAACTCCTACGGGTTGAGACAAGAATAGTCCAGCAACCAATGTACAACACAAATCACCACCGCTGCTACCAACGACAACAATGATAAGAGAAAATAACAAGGGAAGAGAATGCGATACCACCGGCCAAGAAACGAGTCCCACCCGGCAGCCCGTGTCCTTCCAGGTAACTCCCAGTTACCCCCTCACCCCGGGCATGATGTGCTGTGGTATGGAATACCTCTTTGGCTAGCCTGGGTCAGGCTCCCCATCTCTGCTTCCTCACAGCTTCCCCTCCTCCCTGGCAGAACAAGAGCCTCACAAAGCCCTTGGTCAGGGTAAACATCACTTAGCAACAACCAAAAACATCGGCTTCACCAACACTGTTCCCAGGCTGGAAGTCAAAACACAGCACTGCACCAGCTACCATGAAGGAGAAACATGACTACTACTGCTGAACCCAGGACAGTTAGTTAATGCAACAGCCTCTAGTCTTAATTATCTTAAATATTTAGAGGAAAGAGATTTATGCCCTTTTTTGCTGCAAAGCTAATTTGGTTGAATTTCTCTTGAATTTCTGAATTGGATTCCCAGCTGGTATAAATCAGTGAAGTTCCACTGAAGTCTTTTGGATGATCAACTCAGGTAGGGATCTGGCCTTTCTCAATTAAATCATGTCATGAGCTACTTTGCACTGAGCATATGACAGTTGCTGATGTATTTTTGTGTAGAGGAATATGGGGTATATTTCCATTATCTTTTATCTCTGTGTAGGTATAAAGACAGATAGGTGTGTGTGTACATTTATACACATACATACACACATGGATGTTTATAGATGCAGTCACCCACACACAAATAAATGTGGCAGGAAAATCCCTCCCTCTTATTCCTATCATTAATTATGCACTAGTAAACTGTGGGGTTCAGCTGACATGGATGGGTAGAACCTCATTGAAGATTTGGGCCCTTGTGTCTGAATTTGTTTCCATGTATCAAAAAGCTCCAAAACAGACCAACCTTTGGAATCGGTCCTTTGGTTTAGCTGCAGTGCTTATCACTGTGGTGGGAGTGGCTGCAATATCTGTTGTCGGGGTTGGTGCAGCCGCTGTGCTTGGGGTTTGAGTAGTACCAGCAGCTGCACTGTCTGTTGCTGTTGGAATTTGAGTAGCTGCTATTCTTTTTGCTGGGGTTGGTGTAGCTGCTGTACTTGGAGTTGGAGTAGCTGCATTGTCTGTTGCTTTGCCATCAGACCCAGAGACATCTTTTTCCCTTTGAAGGTGCTGGATAGTGTTGAGCAGGGCTCCGTAACCATAGGCCAAGTCCCAGCATGTTGCCATGATTTGTCCCTCTCTGGTATTGTCAGGACGACAGAACACCTTGTCTAAGTGTCCAGCTAGTTTTTCCAGGTTTTGCACTTTTTCAGTGGTGAAGTTCCAAAGCACAGGAGGGGCCCACTGGCCTAGGTACTTGCCCATACTATCCCACACACCCTGCCACTCATGACTTTCCAGCCTTGGGGAAAATCTCTTGGTCCTCCTATATCGTCATCTAACCCTAGACAAGACCCAAACCTGACTCTGCTTAACTTTCAAGATCAGATGAAATGGCTGTGGGTAAAACACACTCTGTATGTGTGCCAACATGGTGATCCCCATGACAATCAGCAGGCAGGTCACAAGGGTACTCAAAGGCCATTCAAAACCTTCAGAACTCTCAAATGATGCTGTAAATATTCTGGTGGGGGAGCTGGGAACCTAAGGGGATGTCTCCTTCATAGGTTGACCACCCGAGGAGGAAAAAAAAAGTGTAATTGCTAAACACTTCCATTATATACTTCCCAAAATATAGAGGTGATGACCACGCTGGGATCGCAAGCCAGATCAGTTTCATGATCAATGAATCTATTGTCTTACAAGTCAAGTCATTACCATAAAGTACAGAGAAACAAGATCCTTAGCCCAGGCCCCCCAGCCAATAAACACTAATACAGCAAATACTGGCTGTAAGCAAGGTATGATATGCTGAAACTCCAAGATCAAGAGTAACAACTTTGAGAGGCAATAATTCAGCATTGTGATATGTGACTATTAATCCGAAAAAAAATATGAATGCTTATCACAAATACGATTAGACACACTCTGATCAGATCTGTCGTTATCTTAAACCTTTGTGCCCCACGTTGGGCACCACAAAGAACGGTCATGGTTTAAGCCCAGCCGGTAACTCAGAACCATGCAGCCGCTCGCTCACTCCCCCCACCCTTTCCTCCCCCCACTCCTGGAGGGATGGGGAGGAGAATGGAAAGAAAGTAACTCCCATGGACTGAGAAAAGAACAGTCCAGTAACTAAGGTATAACACAAAACCACTACTGCCACCACCAATAATAATAATGATAAGGGAAATAACAAGGGAAGAGAATACAACTGCTCACCACCTGCTGACCGATACCCAGCCCGACCTGAGCAGCAATCTAGCCCTTCTGGGTAACTGCCCCCAGTTTATATACTGGGCATGACATACTGTGGCATGGAATAACCCTTGTGCTGGTTTAGGTCAGGTGTCCTGTCTGCCTCCTCCCGGCTTCCCTTCCTCCCTGGCAGAGCATGAGACTGAGAAAGTCCTTGGTCGGAGTAAACATTACTGGAAGTAGGGAAATCAAGGTTTTGCCTGAGGATTATATCCATCCCTGGGGCCAGCAGAGGTCTAAGTCTCCTTTCTTGAGCCTGGTGAAGTAGCTAGTTCCCAGTCCCTTGCAAATCTTTTCTTCAAAAAACATGCCAGGTGTCATTTGAAGAGGGATTTTTGTTTTAGTGCTGGGGGGACACTGCACTTGTGCATTTGGGGAGATTACCTGAGTGCCAAGGGCAGAGCTGGGCCACCACTGTGCTGCCAGAGCCATGAGCAGCCATTGTATGCTCGTGTCAATCATTATGTCCCTCATGGAGACGTGGGATTTCCACCTTGGTGGGTCTGACTCCTGACAGGAAAGCAAGTGGCAGCAGCCCTGCTGTGACTCAGTGTCACAGTCAGCTTGTTGCATTCCTGTATGGTAAGACACTGAAGCGCTGTCCAGAGCAGGCCTGCCAGTGTGAGCCATCTCCACAGTGCAAAGTCTCTCCCCAGGTCACCTTCATGTTTTGGGATCTTCCAAACCATCTTCCTCAGAAATACTGTTGGTTTACGAAACTGAATGATGGGAGGAGGGGTCTGGGTCTGGTGGACACCCATGGACGCTGCTGCAGGGCCCTGTGTCAGGGTCACCTCCTGAGGGGAATGATTAAGTCAATAAGAAGATTAAGTCAATAAGAAACAACAACCCCAAACGGGGGCGGGGAGAAAAAGAAAAAAAAGGAAAAAAGTTGTACTTGAGGTTAAGGCACTGCAGAGCTGATGACATCAATGCTGCCATGGCAACAAAGTCTTCACTTAGGTGTGGTGAGTGCTTAGGTATGCTGAGCTCTGGCTGCCAAGTAAACCCTCTTGAGCTCCTGCACACAGCCACTGCTGCTGCCCTGGGCCTTCCTCCTCCTCCTCCCCCTGCCCTGCTGCTGAGGAGCTCAGGGCTGCACCCTGCTCCCTGTCCCTCACTGAAATTAGTTTGTGAAATCTTCCAGTTTTCATCCCAGTAGCTCTGGGAAAATTGTAAATGACAGAATTGCTTGTGCACAGCTATAGATCCAAGTGGTTCTTTCTAAGCCCCCTGTCACACTTCCGTCCAGCTCCTAGGGACCATTTCCAAGAGCTACACCAACCTCATGAAGGAGTTCCTATTTTTAGGCTATTTACTGTCTTGACAGCAACCCATTTCCTTGCAAGTGGCAGAGGAAGAAAAGCACCTTGTGTCTCAAGGCTTAAGCTAGCGGGGACCAAGTTTTTCTTATTTCCTTCTCCAGAATACACAGCAACGCTGCTGAAAGCCACACATGGGAAAATACCAGCTGCAGAGGGTATGGACTCTGTCTGTCTTGGAGAGACATTTTATGTTCTTAAGCCCAGGACTTTAATAGCTCTGTGAGAGAGACAGAATAAATAACAAGATAATGTAGACAATGATTTAGGGACCAGGTATGTAGACAGTTTGACTAAGGCTGAGAGGATAAATTTGTCTGATTTTTGATAGAACATTACTGAAGCTCAACTCTTATCCATGTCATTGAGCCACACAATTGGGTTTCTGTCCTTTCTTGAACAGCATTTTAGCAGAAGAAGGACTTCTATTTTTTTTTAAGTGGATGGACTGAGATGCTGCCCCTAAACACATGCAGGCTGCAGCTCTCCCTGAAAAAAACAAATTCCCCAGACTGCTTAATAATCACTCAGGCCTGACTTAAAATACGCTAAAAAAGAACCTTTTCAATCAACTTTCATGGAATTCGTATCATACGTTTTCACTGGAGGTGAATTCATGGAAGGACAGGCCCAGCAGCAGCAGCCACCAAATGACCTTCCGCAAATGACACCTTGTGTCTCAAGTCTTAAGCCAGCAGGGACCAAGTTTTTCTTATTTCTTTCTCTAGTCACGCTGGTGACTGACAGCTCTTGTCTGAAATCAGTGGATTTCAATGGAATAACCAAGCTTCAGGAGGAATTTCTCATTTGTATTGATGAAAAGGGGGGGAAACATAGTGGTGGAGGATAAACACTGTTGCTTCATCTCATTAATTCTCCTTATTCTCCTTAGGGGGTGGTCCCTGATGCTGAAAGCACTCACAGTCTTTTAACCTGTCCCTTTCAACTCAAACCAGTCTGTGATTCTGTGAACCTGAAACACAGGGGGTGAAAAATAACACAGAATTGGCCCATGCTGTGCTGGTTCAGCCTCCCAGCAAAGAAATGGCTGCAGATGGGTTTGCTTTATGCTGCATTTCAGGCCATGGAGGAACGTGAAATGTCCCACCCTCCTGCTCCAACATGAGTCACCTTCCAGCCGCTCGCTGTACTGGGGAGCCAACCCAGGACAAAAAGCAACCGAGGACAACAATATCTGCTGCCCTCGCATGGCACTTCTAGGCAAGAAAACGAGTGTCTTCTGGTGCAAAAGTCCCCACACAATAACCTTCAACTTGAGTAAATGCAAGTGAAGGGATGTATAAATGTAATGTGACATATATGAATAGGAATATTTGGTAGTCTCCTCCTGTGTTATATTCTTGGTGGCAACACCTATAAATCATTTGCTCTGATATGTTTTATTATCTGTAGGTACATGATAGGGCCAATATTGTTTTAAAACTGAATTTATAACACTAATTTCAAACATCAGTGCTGTAATATTGACTTTCTTTTTATTGAATAATCCTTTTTAAATACCCAGCCCTGCACTTCCTGACTGACCCAGTATGAACCACTGCTGCTCTGCACACATTATTTCCTCTCTTTGATAAAAATATTTAAAAGAATTAGATGCAGACTGGCAACAACTTGCTTTCCCATTGACCTTATCTCTCATCTTTTGGGGGTAGTAAGCTGCTCTTCACAAGAAGGTAAGCTAAAGAGAGCAGAGCACATGTGTGATTCACGATGGAGAAGCATTGCATCCACTTCTGCAGATGCAGAAGACATCCAATTCTGCAGCCCTGGTATTTTCTGATCCTGTTGACTGATCTCCTCCCTGACATCAATGTACTCTTTCTAGACCCATCCCTTTGGTGTGGAAAGAAGTGAGAATATACAAAGGTTAGGAAATCTAGTTCAAACAGTCACTGTCTTCATTATAGGGCTCAGACCACACCATGTCCAAGTACTGGAGATTTTACATTGACCTTCTAAAAGACCTGAGATGCCATTTACAAAAGGAATTTTCAAACAAAAATGAACTGGGGAGAAACCTCTGTATTTTCCACTAAATGAAAGAGTACAGGTTATTTGTGTCCTTTAGTGCAGGCTATGCTATTTCAGCAGTAGATCAAAAGGCCAAAATTTAAGATGATACATATTGAGTAAATCCTCTCACTTTAATAGAGCAGCTGTGTTTTTTTCTGGTCACATTTTTTTAACTTGGCAAGTTAGTGTGGTGCTGAGAATGCTGCTATGCTTTTTTTTAAAAAAAATTCTTCAAATACAGGGTTTTATTTTAGCTTTTGGTAAGTTTTAGCTTTACAAATCAGAGATGGAACATTACCCCACATAGAGTACTGTGTGCACTTCTGGTTTCCTCAACATAAGAAGGATATGGAGTTGTTGGAGCAAGTCCAGAGGAGGGCCATGAGGATGATAAGGGGGCTCAAGCACCTCCCATATGAAGACAGGCTGAAAAAGTTTGGGCTGTTCAGACTGGAGGAGAGAAGACTGTGGAGACCTCATAGCAGCCTTCCAGTATCTGAAGGGAGCCTACAAGGATGCTGGAGAGGGACTCTTCATCAGGGACTGTAGCGATAGGACAAGGGGTAATGGGTTCAAAATAAAACAAGGGAAGTTCGGGTTAGATATAAGGAAAAAGTTCTTTTTCTCCTTCTTAGTAGCTGGTGCAGTGCTGTGTTTTGACTTCCAGCCTGGGAACAGTGCTGATAACACCGATGTTTTCAGTTGTTGCTAAGTAATGTTTACCCTGACCAAGGACTTTGTGAGGCTCATGCTCTGACAGGGAGGAGGGGAAGCCAGGAGGAAGCAGAGACAGGACACCTGACCCAAACTAACCAAAGGGGTATTCCATACCACAGCATGTCATGCCCAGTACATAAACTGGGGGCAGTTACCCAGAAGGACAGATCGCTGCTCGGGTTGGGCTGGGTATCAGTCGGCGGGTGGTGAGTGGTTGTATTCTCTTCCCTTGTTATTTCCCTTATAATTATTATTGGTGGTAGCAGTAGATTTTTTTGTGTTATTACTTAGTTACTGGACTGTTCTTATCTCAACCTGTGGGTGTTACATTCTTTGGATTCTCCTCCCCATCCCTCTGGGAGCGGAGGGAGGAAGGGGGGTGGGGAGTGAGCGTGCAGCTGCGTGGTTCTGAGTGGCTGGGCTCAAACCATGACATTAATATTCACTAGATTTCCTGGAATTATAATATTTGCATTTTAATTGTGCATGCGCTTCATTACTGCTTGGTGGTCTTGAGGGGCCTCTGGTGGTCATCGCTGGTCTTCCTCACTGTGTCCGCAGATTAACCTCTGTGCTTGTGCAAAAGACTCTTGTGAATTTCTTAACAACTATGTCCATGTGTTAGGTCAGTTTGTTCTGATTTGTTCATTACCTTGAAGTACCAGCCTCATCTTGCTCAGCCCTCCTGCTGCACTTCCTTCTAGTTAGGATGCAACACTCCTGAGCAGGTGATCCTTGAATATCAATCAACAGTCTTGGGCTCCCCTGCCATCTAGGGCTGTGTCCCATGGAACCTTACTAAGGTTCCTGAAGAGGCCTTCTCTTGAATTCTAGGGCAGTGAGTTTGCTGCTTGCCCTTCTCACTGTCCTGAGGATCTCAAACTTGACTATCTCATGATCACTACAGCCAAGGGTGCCTTGGCACCTCTCCATGTCGGCTCCTCAATTACTTGCAGGAGGAAGTTGTCTTCCGCACAAATGACAAACCATATTTAGTTCTGAAACTACATTGTGAACAGCAACACTGAATCATGCCTGCTAGGGTACAAACACAAATTATTATTATTATAATTATTACAAACAAGTTCTTTAACCATGTCCAATTTGGTAGCCAAGAGGTAATTTTGTACCATAACTCTTTAAAACCCATGAGGTATCGTCTCTAGTGACTTGGTGCAAGATTTGTCTGTTCCCAAATTTCAGCCAAATCTGTAGATATTTTGCTGCCCTGATCCATGTGTGTGCAGAAGCTTGTATTTATGATTGTACAGACACCTCCTTGGGAAGCTAATAGCAAGTCAAGGGCCATACAGTTTTGCAATGTCACCTGGGATACTCTGGATACTTCAATCTGTAATGCCTGTATAGCATTGATAATTTCACTTTCAATGTTTTTAATTACTGCAGATATATTTACAATCATCTTTTCTAATTCACTCACTCCCAACCAAGGGAAAAACCATCTAACAAAATTGTGAAATAATGTGAAATACTGTGGGACAACTGGCAATAACATTATGAGCTGAGTTCTCTATGAGGTTATACAAAACATACAAAGCACGTAAAAAAATTGTTACCAGATCAGGTTCCACAAAATGAGTAATTCGCCTTATTTCCAGTGAGCTGTCAAATATATCCACCCTCCACCCCTTCTATCACAGTCAAGAGGCAGGGGGGGTTAGTTTTCTGCCCTGTGAGTGAGAAGGTGTAGATTCTAATAAATCTATAAGTGGTGGGGCACTAGGGCCTTCCACATTTTGTGAGGCTTTTTCATTTTATTTAGGGCCCATGGGGTTTATTTTGGGACACTCTGACACCAGCTTTTCCAATTTTTCAATGGGTAGTCCATCCATTAAATCTTTAGGAATATCCTTTTGCCACCCTGATGTCCACAACCTTTGTCTTTTTATTAGGAATATTTCTACCTCCTGGAGGTAGGAGGTGTCAGGTATTTCCTATGAGTCAGGCAAGGAAGGGTTTTTACCTCTGTTCGCCTTAGTCCTGATACAGGGTTAACCAGTATACAAGGGGGTTTTACAAGGGGGTTTTACAAGGGGGTTGTACAAGGGGGTTGTACAAGGGGGTTAGAAGAATTCACTTTCTTAAACAGAAGTATTGTCTGCTGTAAATGCCTACTAAGCAGAACAAAGAAACCTGGTTCTATTGATAAGGAAAAGCAGACACCTGGTTCTATTGACAAGGAAAAGCAGACACCTGATTCAACTGATAAGCAGCTATTGATAAGGAAAACCAGAGCCTAAATCTACTGATAAGGGGGAGAAGCAGATGCACCAGCTACCAAGAAGGAGAAAAATGACTGCTACTGCTGAAACCCGGACATTATCCACCCCTTATTCCATACCATTCATGTCATGCTTAGATCCCACATTTTCAATATACCGTCACTCTTATCTTAGTGCATGGACCAGTCCCTATAAAGCTGCTGAGTCCATCTGGTCCATGATGGCAGGCTCCATCTCTTGTAACAGTCTTCCAGAACAGGAGAGGCTGTGTGCAATGTTCACACTCGTGAATAATCTGGGCAATAGTGTCCATTGCTAAGTCCACCCCTCGATCTTGAGTCCATCTCTATGTTGCATCTCTGCTCTGATGGCCTGAAGTGCCACGGGCCCACCAGGCTCAAAATAATTCACTGTCCCCTTAAGCAGTTTCTGCAGCTTGCTGCTGGGGACTCCATACAGCTGCCTTCCATCTCCGATGCTTCCAAAGCACTGGAGGGGCCCAGTGGACTAGATACTTGCCCATACTGTCCCACACACCCTGCCACTCATGACTGTCCAGCCTTGGGGAAAATCTCTTGGTCCCCCTATATAGTCATCTAACCCCAGACAAGACCCAAACCTGACTCTGCTTAACTTTTGAGATCAGACAAAATGGTCGTGGGTAAAACACAGCCTGTGTGTGTGCCAACATGCTGATCCCCATCACAATCAGCAGGCAGGTTCTAAGGGTACCCAAAGGCCATTCAAAACCTTCAGAAATCTCAAACGATGCTTCTGTACTTGTCACTGGGGCTGGTGCAGCTGCTGTGCTTGCCGGCTCTCCTACCACCAGCTTCTCTTTTCCTGAGTCCAGCTCTTCCTCCTCTGCCTTGCTGGGAAATGCTGCGTGGTCTCCTGCATCCTCCTGGGGCTCGGCGGGCGGCTTCCGGAGAATGCTCTCGGCCGTCACGGAACTGGGCTCCTCTGCGGGGCTCGGCTCCTCCGCCGCCTTCTCCCTCTGCTCGGCAGCCGCCTCCTTCCTCTCCTCGACCGCCCCGACCTCCTCCACTGGCAGCCGTGCCCTCGCGGCCTCCGGCACGGCTCCTGCCACTGTTTGGTCCCCGGGGCCGCTCTCCCAGGCTGCGTCAGCAGCCGCCGGCTCCCGGGGCTGCTCCCCCTCGGCTCCCCACGGCCTCACGAAGACAGAGGTGAGGGCGAGGGCCAGGACGGTGAAGAGCAGCCGGACGGCCAGTTACAAGTCCACGGCCACCTCCGTCCCGCCTTGCTGCTGGAGCCCACCCGTATTACAAGTCATTGCCATAAAGCACAGTGAGACAAGAACCTTAGCCCAGGCCCCACACTTGATAAACACTAACACAGCAAACACCGGGTCTCAGTCAGTTACAACATTATGAAACTGTGAGATCAAGAGGAACAACTCTGAGAGCCAATAAATCAGCATTGTGACGAATGACTATTAATCCGGTCAGATCTGTCGTTATCTCAACCCTTCTTGCCCCACGTTGGGCGCCAAAAAGAACTGTCATGGTTTAAAACCCAGCCAGACAGCTTGTTCACTCACTCCCCCCCTTCTTTCCCTCCCCCTACTACCAGAGGGACAGAGAGGAGAATCGAAATGAATGCAACTCCCACGGGTTGAGATAGGAACAGTTTAGTAACTAAGGTATAACACAAATCACTACTGCTACCACCAATAATAACAATGATAAAGGAAATAACAAGGGAAGAGAATGCAACATCTCCCCACCAATCGACCGATAACTCGCCCCCCCTAGCCCAACCAAGCTCTGACTGATACCTCCTCCAACCCCGCAGTCCCAGCCCTTCTGGGTAACTCCCAGTTACATCCTGGGCATGACGTGCTGTGGTATGGAATACCTCTTTGGCTAGCTTGGGTCAGGTGTCCTGTCTCTGCTTCCTCCCAGCTTCCCCTCCTCCCTGGCAGAGCATGAGGCTCACAAAGTCCTTGGCCAAACCAAAACATCCTTGTTATCAGCTCTGTTCCCGAGCTGAAAGTCAAAACACTGCACGGCATCAGCTACCAAGAAGGAGAAAAATGACTGCTACTGCTGAACTCAGGACAGGTCTCCACGCAGCCTTCTCCAGGCTGAACAGCCCCAGCTTTCTCAGCCTATCCTCATACGGGAGGTGCTCCAGACCCCTGATCATCCTCGTGGCCCTTCTCTGGACTTGTTCCAAAAGTTCCATGTCCTTTTTATGTTGAGGACACCAGAACTGCACACAATACTCCAGGTAAGGTCTCACAAGAGCAGAGTAGAGGGGCAGGATCACCTCCTTTGACCTGCTGGTCCGGCTCCTTTTGACGCAGCCCAGGATATGGTTGGCTTTCTGGGCTGCAAGCGCACACTGCCTGCTCATGTTCATTTTCCCATCAGCCAACACCCCCAAGTCTTTCTCTGCAGGGCTTCTCTGAATCTCTTCTTTGCCCAACCAGTAGCTGTGCCTGGGATTGCTCCGACCCAGGTGTAGGACCTTGCACTTGGCATGGTTAAACTTCATGAGGTTGGCATCAGCCCACCTCACAAGCATGTCGAGGTCCCTCTGGATGGCATTCCTTCCCTCCAGCGTATCAACTGAACCACACAGCTTGGTGTCATCGGCAAAGTTGTTGAGGGCGCAGTCAATCCCACTGTCCATGGGTCAGGCGGTCTGTAACTGATCCCCACAGTAATGTCTCCCATAGCTACATTCCCTTTAACCCTGACCCACAAACTTTCTGTTAAAACCTCACCTGTCCCCAGACAGAGTTCCATACTCTCCAGCCAATCCCTAACATATAGGGCAACTCCCCCTCCCCACCTGCCAGTCTTGTCTCTTCTAAAAAGCCTGTAACCTTCCATTCCAACACTCCAGTCATAGGAGCCATCCCACCACGTTTCTGTGATGCCTATTATATCATACCCCCGTAGATGTGCACACATCTCTAATTCCTCTTGTTTGTTCCCCATGCTACGGGCATTTGTATAGAGACATCTGAGCCAAGCTCCAAATGAAGCCGGCTCATTGGCTGGAGCGGCTGGAATGTATCTACATTGCTCCGAGCATTTATTATAGGTTCTGGAAACTGACTGGGTGTGTTGGGATGGAATGATGCCCTCCTCCTCCAACACATCTAGTTTAAAGCCTCCTTGACCAGTCTGGCAAGCATCCTATCAAAACTGCTCTTTCCCTTCTTTATCATCAGACCAGCTCCACCAGCCTCCAGTAGACCTGGCCTACAAACTTGGGTCCTCCATTCAAGACACCCAAACCCCTTACTATGACACCACCCTTTTAACCGTGTGTTAACCTGTCTAATCCTCCTAGCTTTTTTTAGGTCCTCCCTGTATCCTGGAGAATTGACAAAAAGACTCTCTGAGGTCCAGAGACCCTAACCACCTCTCCCAGGGCTCTGTAGACCTTCTTTATGTTCCCCAGGGTACTGCTATGTATATCCCCAGCCACACATGTATTACTAGAAGTGGGTAATAGTCCGTGGGACTTACTAGACCTGGCAGCCTCTCTGCAGCATCCCTGATCCGTGCCACTGGTAGGCAACACACCTCCCTTGAGACGGGGTCAGGCCGACAGACAAGTGCTTCTGTCCCTTTCAAAGTAGAATCCCCTACTGCTACGACCCACCGCTTTTTCCTTGCAGCACCAGTAGAGATCTTCTTTACCAGTGCATCAGCCGGCTGTTTCTGGCTCGAGTGAGTTTCCTCATTAGCCCCCTGCAGGACAGCAAAGCAGTTCTGCATGGGGAAAACAGATTTAGGAGGAAGCCCCTTGCTTTTGATTGTCCTTTTCCTCCTTTCGTTGTTTTTTTTTTGTCACTAATTCCCAGCTTCCCAGCTTAACGGCCTCCTTCTTTCCTTCATGAGCTAGAGGGGAAGCTTGAGGCCCCTGCACAGTTTGGGCCGGGAGCAAGCATTCCTGCTTACTCTCAGCTTCCCTAAGGTCCATGGTAACTGCCTGCAAAGTTTGTCAAGCCTTGCCATGATCTGGACAGATGAATGGAGGAACCTGATGCCTCAGCTACAGGAGCTGACCGTGAATACCCCAAGCAGAATGAGGTAGAGGAAGAGAAAAAACGAATGATTGCAAAACATCACTTGGGGGCAACTGAAAAGTAACAGCCTGAATGTGTGTGCTTGTAAAGCAGCTATTTTTAGAGGCTGTGATTTTGTGTATAAAACCACCTGTATTTACTAGCCAGTTGCTAATGAGGAACTACACCTTGTATAGATTTATCACTTGTAAAAGAGATGTTAGAGTATGGAAATTTGCAGTAGCTGCTAGAAAATGCTAAGGCAAAAGCTGGAAAGATTCTAATACAATGGTAGTGTTATAAAGCAGGAACAAATTAAGAGGGTGGGAGAACTCCATGATAAGAAATTTCTTTGGCTAGCCCCTCGCTGCCATCAGCATCTTCAACATGCTGCTGCACCCTGTAATAGTTACTCTGCTAATGTAAATTTGTGTGTGCCTTGCTGTAGTAGTGACTTGTTACTGGATGAAGCAGGTGAAACTCTGCATTGACAACAAGGTGCAAGGACTGAGGTTGACAAAATGCCTGCTACCACAATCAAGGGCAAGACTGGATTGGCCTCTGTGTTTGCCACCAAGAAGAACCTTTAGCTCCGCTGGTGGCTGCAACCCAGCAGGCGTGGAGCAGTGGGGACGCATGCCATGCCAGACCTTGATGTGAGGGATGGCCTCCCCTGTTATCAGAGAGCCATACAGCAGAAAAAAGGGGCAGGCCCAGCAGCCTGTAGTTGGCATGTGTTGGAGATATGATCTAGCCCAAATCCCCTGCTGAAGTAGGGTCATCCAAAAGATATATAAAACTAAAAGGGGGAGATGTGGAGACAGTGTTCTCACAGGAGAATGGATAATTGGTACATAAACTCTGAATAATTCTGAAAGATACAGCAAGGCCATGAGAGGCCCGAGGAAGCATAAGCAAGCAAGATAAGAAGAAGCTGGAATTCATTGAGTCATGAAAACTGTGGACTGTTGGCAAGCTTTCACGATCAAGTTCTCACACCTGTGCTTAACCAATTATATATTAGTCACTAAGGGTCTTCAAGACATGTATCCAATCATAATATGCCAAATCATTGTAACTGCATGGAAGAAATAGTATATAAGGAGTTAAGGCTTTGCAATAAATGGCTTTTGTCTGATCATGCTGATCTCTGACTGGGTCCATATATTCTGCGGCACCCATCTTCCCACATTACCCACCAAGTATATCGGGTCTCTGAGCAAAAGCAATCCCTTAATTTGTTCCATCACCTGCTTTATAACACTACCATTGTATTAGAATCTTTCCAGCTTTTGCCTTAGCATTTTCTAGCAGCTACTGCAAATTTCCATACTCTAACATCTCTTTTACAAGTGATAAATCTATACAAGGTGTAGTTCCTCATTAGCAACTGGCTAGTAAATACAGGTGGTTTTATACACAAAATCACAGCCTCTAATAATAGCTACTTTACAAGCACACATATTCAGGCTGTTACTTTTCAGTTACCCCCAAGTGATGTTTTGCAATCATTAGTTTTCCTCTTCCTCTATCTCATTCTGCTTGGGGTATTCACAGTCAGCTCCTGTAGCTGAGGCATCAGGTTTTTCCATTTGTCTGTCCAGATCATGGCAAGGCTTGACAAACTTTGCAGGCAGTCGTCATGGACCTGTAGGCAGGAGGACACAAATATAGCCCTTCCTCCAGGTTATCAGTTCTTGAGAAGCAGACAGGTTAAACTGCACGTTGTTAACAGTCAAGGAGTTTGCTGCATCATTGCCTCTTCTTTTTTTTTTTTTTTTTTCTGCCACCCTGATGCTGCCTAGGTGACGGCTCATAAAGCTTGTGGTTGCACTACCTCTCTCGCTTTTTTAGTTAGCAGTTCTTATTTCAACCGATCTATCTATTCCTCCAAGTCTTGGATTCACCCCCAGGTTACCTTAAACATACTAAGCAAGGCTCCTACCATGCACCACTATGTTGTGGGTGCTCTTTAGGCTTTGCCTGTGGTGTCACTACAAACTGCTTCAATACCTAAATAGATTGAGAGGTTGGGTTTTGTTTTGTTTTTTTTTTGTTGTTGTTGTTGTTTGTTTTGTTGGTTTGTTTGTTGTTTTTTTTTTTCCTTCACTCCTCGGCTCTGTCGTCCATCCTGGCCATTCCACCAGGAGATGCATGTAGTGTTTGGATAAGTCATGATGGGGTGCTTTTACCACTCCTTTCCAGTTAGGCTGACTTCAGCCTCCAGTACAGTCAACTTCTGGTACCCTCTTGTCTCTCCAGAAATATAAATGGGTTCCACCCCTTATCAGGTGTATGCCATCAGGGTACACTGTGCACCAGTATCTACCAGAGCCTTATACTGATGTGGTGTGTACCTCCTATATCTTCTCTCTCAAGCAGTAGGGCGCTTTTGTTAATAGCTGAGACATGGGTTGTTACATGGAGCTGGAGAGATGGGATAGATCATCTCTCAATTGTTTGAACTCCTGGGACAGTTTTTCTACAGATGAAATGATGGAAGGGGTGAGATTGTCTTTGAACTCTCGGAGTTTATGAATCAGTTCATCCACTGTTGGTGGTGCTACGTCATGCCAAGTCACTGATGCCAATGAGTGGGCATATGATGATGGTGCACTCCTGAGGGAACAAAGAAATGGACTATGCATGATCCAATGTGAATCCAGCATAAGACCCTTTATTGTGTGACAAGCGCATATTTATATAATTCTACTTCCTTTATAGGAGATAACGCATTAGTTGCCTGGAATCCCTTTTATAGTCTACTAAGTACTAACTTTCCACTCTTTTACTCCCTTATCATCCCGATTTAGCAATGCTACTAAGGGTTACAAATATTCACACTGTTTGGTCTGTCTTTGAGATGCACATCCTGCTTTATCTTGCAAACAGCCTGCTTTGTTTTGCAAAACCATCTTTACCCTTCTTTGTTCTCTTTACAGTTCCCAAGGCTTAGGCCCAAGCAAGGCATTAACACCTGGTGTTTTCTTCCGGTTCCCAAGGCTTGAGCCTGTCCAGGGCAACAGCACCTGGTATTTGTTTAGTTCCCAAGGCTTAAGCTGGACCAGGGTGATAACGCCTGGATCCATTTTGTTAACTATTTCTATCCCATCATCCACCACTCCATGTAAATTTCTGCCACAGGGGTTGTGTACATTTGACTTCTTCTGGATCTATGGATGCATTCCCGGCATCTGGCCTGTGATAGATCATCTCTATACTGTCTGATACCCTCAGAGACTGGATGCCTTTTGCTACCGTGGTCCAGTTGGCCAAACGACTCATAACATTGTCCTTGTAGGGAAACCTTTCCTTCACAGCTGCCAAGAGCTTCCTCCAAAGACTGAAGACTCTTTTGCAATCACTTTGTCAGTTCCCCCACCCCTAGCAAGTGATCACTGCTGCTTGCCTTCCCTACCTTCTAGTTCATGACTGTCAGCCCCATTGTTCCAGCATCGGAGCAACCTGGTGATGATGTACTCCCTTGGATGATGGGTGAAATCTTTTTGCATATTCCATAGCTTGGTCGAGGTACAGGTTCGAGAAGTCACTTCCTCTTCCTCTGATACACGTAATAATAACTTTTGTTCAGATGCTGTCCCCTGTGGTATGTGCATAGGTTCTTCATCTTCCTTCACTGCATGGGTTGCTTTTTGTGCCTCTTGTTTGCTTTTCCCCTTGCTTACAGGGGCAACCAATACTGGCACAAATTGGTCCTTTGGTTTAGCTGCAGTGACTATCACTGTGGTGGGAGTGGCTGCAGTATCTGTTGTCAGGGTTGGTGCAGCTGCTGTGCTGTGGGGGGTGAGTAGCACCAGCAGCTGGATGTCTGTTGCTGTTGGAATTTGAGTAGCTGCTGTTCTTTTTGCTGGGGTTGGTGTAGCTGCTGCACTTGGAGTTGGAGTAGCTGCGTTGTCTGTTGCTTTGCCATCAGATCCAGAGACATCTTTTTCCCTTTGAAGGTGCTGGATAGTGTTGCGCAGGGCTCTGTAAACATAGGCCAAGCCACAGCACGTTGCCATGATTTGTCCTGCTCTGGTTTGACCAGGATGACAACACATTTAAGTGTTTTACTAATTTTTCTGGATTTTGCACTTGTTCAGTGGAAAAGTTCCAAAGCACTGGAGGGGCCCACTGGCCTAGATACTTGCCCATACTATCCCACACACCCTGCCACTCATGACTGCCCAGCCTTGGGGAAAATCTCTTGGTCCTCCTGTAGAGTCCTCTAACCCTATACAAGACCCAAACCTGACTCTGCTTAACCTGCCAACTGATACCCAGCCCAACCTGAACAGCAATCTAGGCCTTCCGGATAACTCCGCTTGAGTTTATAAACTGGGCATAACGTGCTGTGATACGGAATACCTCTTTGGCTAGTTTGGGTCAGGTGTCCTGTCTCTGCTTCCTCCCAGCTTCCCCTCCTCCCTGGCAGAGCATGAGACTGAAATGTCCTTGATCGGAATAATCATTACTTAGCAACAACTAAAAACACCAGTGTGTTATTGTCATGGTTTAAGCCCAGCCGTAAATCAGAACCATGCAGTCTCTCTCTCACTCCCCCCTTTCTCCCCCGCTCCTGGAGGGATGGGGAGGAGAATCAAAAGAATGTAACTCCCATGGGTTGAGATAAGAACAATCCAATAACTAAGGTATAACACAACCCACTACTGCTACCACCAATAATAATAATGGTAAGGAAATTAACAAGGGAAGAGAATACAATTGCTCACCACCCACCGACCTAGCAGTGAACTAGCCCTTCCAGGTAACTGCCCCCAGTTTTACATCCTGGGCATGATGTGCTGTGGTATGGAATACCTCTTTGGCTAGTCTGGGTCAGGTGTCCTGTCTCTGCTTCCTCCCAGCTTCCCCTCCTCACTGGCAGAGCATGAGATTCAGAAAGTCCTTGGTCAGACTAAACATTACTGAGCAGCAACTGAAAACATCGGTGTTATCAGCGCTGTTCCCAGGATGAAAGTCAAAGCCACAGCACTGCACCAGCTACTAAGAAGGAGAAAAATGACTGCTACTGCTGAGCCCAGGACAGAAGCCCAAACTTGCTCATTGCAAAGAGCTTCCTATAGGCCTATGCAGGCAGTGAGAAGTACCTGCTGCAGGTGTGTAGGCTTAAATTTTAAAGTAACAATAGTATGTTTGCCTTTAACATAGTAGAATCGACCTATTACCGTAAAAGTCAGAGAAACTCTCTAAGACTCAATTTGGAGTTTTAGAAAGCAGGCATTCTTTATTGCAGAGCTGGGTGCACATGTGAATCATTCAAAAAGGTGAGTATGCTAGATACTTGCCAACAGCGGCTATTTATTTAGCATACACATGCATATTCATAGCTTTTCCAGGAACCAGTTATAATATTTGCATCCTAATTAAGCATGTGCTTTCTTGCTGAATGGGTGTCTTTGTTGGTCCTTGGTAGTCATCCTCACTTTGTTTACTGAATGACCTCAGTGCTTGTGCAGGCTTGAAAGGTCCTAGTGATGAGTTAGCAGTTGGTATGTCCTTGCTTCTTTTCTGTTCCAGTCTTGCCCCATGCTGGGCGCTACTGTTATCTTGAAGGCTGACATCCTTGGTCTTATTTACTGTCTTCCTAGTTGTCATCAGACCTGTGATGTTCCTTCCCCCATCAGCCAAACATTCCTTTCTCTCTGCCTGTTAGTAAGTTAGAACAGTTTGGTTTATCCTACTATGTTAAAGGCACACACACTATTGTTAGTTTAAGATTTAAGGTTACATTTCCCCCCTTTGAGACTTATAGGATATACATATATCCTGTAAGTCTCATTCTATACCCTTTACCCATATTTGATTCTAGTACACCATCGTGACAAGCAAGTACAAAATTGAATCATGATACATGCTTGGAACAGATTATTATTATAATGATCACAAACAAGTTTTTTAACAATATCAAATTTAGTAGCCAAGAAGTAAATCCATGCCATAATTCTTCAAATCCCCAGGAAGTATCATCTTTAACAGCCTGATGGAAGATCTTTGCTTCCAGATTTCTGCTAGATCTGTGGATATTCTGCCACTCTGGTCTATGTATGTGTAGCAGCTTGTATTTATAACTGTACAAACCTTGGGAAGCTAACAGCAGGTCAAGGGCCTTATGGTTTTGCAATACTACCTGAGATAAGCTGGATACCTCAATCTGTAATGCCTGTTTAACATCTATAATGTTGTCTTCGATGTTTTCAATTACTTCTGATATATTTACGATCGTTTTTTGCTAAATCATTCACCCTCAACCAAGGGAGAAACCATCTGACAAAACTGTGAAATTTTGTAGGATGATCTGCAGTAGCATTATGGGATTTCTTGGTCCTTTTTAAGAAGGTTCTTATCCATCCTTTTTCCATTTTTAGTGTTTTGATTATTGTAATATCCAGGAGTACAACACCCAGTGTACATGTTCCAGTCAATCCTGGGGGAAGGGCTTTTCTAGCAGTATTATTACACAATCAATACAACCCTTTCCCTTCTGGAGCATTCCAATAGCCAGTTTGGCATCCCTTAATCCGAAGTTGTATTGTCCATCTACAGTCCGGGTAATGTCCTACCAAGATACAACCAGAGCTAATAGTTTTACCCAGTGCTACCAAGTACTGTTCGAGATCCTATTCACCTTTTGCTGAGGTGAGTAGCTCGAGAGAGGACACCTTCAACACTGGGGGGGGGGGGAGATCAGCATCCAGGAGCCTCAACTCAGAGCAACAAGAGCCACTGAGGGAGCCTCAAGTCCTCAAACAGGACCTGCCCAGGAGCCGGCAGCTCAGCTGACACAAGCAGCTGACTCACAGCGGGAGGAGCTAGGAGCAGCGGCACCAACCCTGACTGGTTAAAAACCTGCCCCAGGGAGCGTGAGCAACCAGGAGCGTGTCAAGGCAGTTTGCGCTGCAGTTCGCGCGGGCAGGCAAGCAGGATGGTGAGCACTCGTTGTATGACCAGGGCCTGGTCTGGGAGCTCTGCTCTGGTTGCCCCGGCAGTGGCCAGCGTAGGCACCCAGACAGAGCTGATGAGAGGGGAGGCTGCAGTGCAGAGCTCGGAGTGTAGAGAGCGCCTTCACTGGTCTTGTGAGGGAAAGGACATCTGTTGGAAGGACGGTACGGCCCAGCACAAGCAATCCAGGAGGTTCCTCGATTGTGTGAAAGACAACTTCCTTATGCAAGTAATAGAGGAGCTGACAAGGAGAGGTGCCATGCTTGACCTCGTGCTCACCAACAGGGAAGGGCTCGTTGGAAATGTGACGCTCCAGGGCATCCTTGGATGCAACGATCATGACATGGTAGAATTTGAGATCCTCAGGACAGGGAGAAGAGTGTGCAGCAAGATCACTGCCCTGGACTCCAAAAGAGCAGACTTTGGCCTCTTCAGGAACCTGCTCAGTAAGGTACTGTTATCTTATGCTTGGTTATCACAGCATATCCTGCTTTTCAGTTTCCATCGTCATAAAACTGCTGCCATCCTGTCCTGGGTTCAGCAGTAGCAGTCATTTTTCTCCTTCTTAGTAGCTGGTGCGGCACTGTGTTTTTGACTTTTGGCCTGGGAACAGGGCTGATAACATAGATGTTTCTAGTTATTGCTCAAATGTTTAGACTGACCAAGGACTTTGTGAGCCTCGTGCTCTGCCAGGGAGGAGGGGAAGCCGGGAGGAAGCAGAGACAGGACACCTGACCCAAGCTAGCCAAAGAGGTATTCCATACCACAGCACGTCATGCCCAGGATGTAATGGAGAGTTACCCGGAAGGGCTAAGGCACTGGGGGGTTGGATGACATATCGGTGGGTGCTCGGGCGGTCGGGGTGGGGCGAGTTATTGGTCGGTGGGTGGTGAGGTATTGTATTTTCTTCCCTTGTTATTTCCTTTATCATTATTATTATTGGTGGTAGCAGTAGTGATTTGTGTTATACCTTAGTTACTAAACTGTTCTTATCTCAACCCGTGGGAGTTGCATTCTTTTCGATTCTCCTCTCCGCCCCTCTGGGAGCAGGGGGAGGGCAGAAAAGGGGGGAGTGAGAGAGCGACTGCGTTATTTATGGCTGACTTGGTTTAAACCACAACACATCCACAAACAGTTCATAGTCCACATCCTTCAGGGATGTATCTATCTTGCAGGTCAGTATGACTGGAATACACCTGCGCAGTAGTCTATAAACAGTTGTGAGTCAGTATTCCTGCTTCTGGATCAGTTGTCAAAACCACTGCTGGGTTCTGCCCAGCAGAATTGTCAGTTGTCAAAACCACTGCCCTCCGAGGCACTGGATTTAGACTCCAGTCATTTCCCTAGCCAAAGAGGTATTCCATACCACAGCACGTCATGCCCGGGGTGGGGGGTAACTGGGAGTTACCTGTAAGGACACGGGCTTCTGGGTTGGACTCGTCTCTCGGCAGGTGGTATTGTATTCTCTTCCCTTGTTATTTTCTCTTATCACTGTTGTCATTGGTGGTAGCGGTGGTGATTTGTGTTGTACATTAGCTTCTGGACTGTTCTTATCTCAACCCATGGGAATTACATTCTTTCGATTCTCCTCCCCATCCCTCTGGGAGCAGGGAATGGGGGGGGGGAAGGAAAGAAAGAGGAGGGAAGGGAGGGGAGAAGGAAAGAAAGAGGGAGGGAAGGGAGGGAGTTAGTGAACAAGCTGTCTGGCTGGATTTAAACCACGAGAAAAGGTTACTTACTTTCAATTCTACGGCCTCTTGCTCTAAAAGCACAACCTGATATTTTAACAGCCTGCTAAGGGAAAGCCAATGACTGCTTTTCTGCTCCAGAATGGTTGTTAGCATGTGAAATATAAATACAGTCCATTTTTCTCCCAAAGTATTTGACAAAATTTTCTATTAGAGGCTCTAGTCCTTTTCTTGCTTCCAGTTTTATGGGATATTGTTTCTGTTTTACCAGTCTGACATTTGGTTTCAGATGAATAGTAACTTCTGCGTTTTGTGATCATCCCGGTGCTCTAGCAGCCCATACTAGTGGGGTGCATTCTCCACTTCCTCTGGTATATCCAGCTCAGTGGCTGGTTTCTGTAACATAAAAACTTGGGCCTCCACAACCTTTTCATCAGGAACATGTATCTGGATTCTCTTTCTTTAAACCTAATTTATGCATGTAATCTCCAATAATATCACAGGGCACTCAGGCATGTAAAGAAATTGATGGGTTAACAGCTGTTTGCCAATTTTTAAAATTTAAAGAAAGGCTAGGTTCCTGTCCACCCTGTGGCATCAATGACTGAAGCTGTTTGCTTAATTACCCTTTAGAAGCGTTTATAACAGAATAAGTAGCTTCTGTTTCTACAAGAAATTTTATCTTATCATTCCCTAACCTAACTGTAACCATGGGTTCTGCTGGGGAGGGTTTTGACTCTTCCCCCAGTCCTCCTCAGTTCTCATCTAAAGTAATCTTTTTCTCTGCCTGTCCTGACATTCCACTAAATCTCTGATGTTTATTTTGATTCTGAGGGCATTCTCTCTTCCAGTGAAACCTGTGGAGTCTGTTAACAAACCTTTCCATGTAATCCTTCTTTCCTCTCCTCCTGGGCTGCTCCCTCCTTTCCTGCTTTCCTGGGTGAGAGTTACAGCTAATAATTTTCCCTAAACTTTTCAGTTTTATTCTGGATCTTATCTTATGCCCCCCACACATACAATAACTGATTCCTTGTTGAAACCTGACACACTATAATCCACAATACACAATATTGTATTATATTAATAATTTATTATTATGAATTATTTTATTTAAAACATATTAATAATTGGGGACTCAAACCCCTTTCCGCAACCATTTGAACCATTTCAGGGAACTTGCAACAGAGCAATGGTGGTTTGATTGTGATAGGTCTCCCAGGCCACATTCATTATCTCTCCCAAATCATATTGGTCCTTTCCTTCCTTTCTCCAATTCAGGATCAGTAGTAGTATATTTATGCATCACCTTTTTTAATCTTTCCACCATTCCAGAAGGTGATTCATTTATATCTTGCTTTATTTCATATAGCTTAGACCAGTTCACTGCCTTGGAGACCGCATTCTTAATACTGAATAAAATCCACCTCTGATATTGTTTCAAAGATTGCCTGTCCTGGTCCCGATTAGGGTCTCAGTTAGGATCAGGGGTAGGTACATGAAGATTCACTGTACCTTCCAATGTGCCTGCTGTTATTTGTTGCTCTACTGTGGTCTGAGCTGTATGAATAATACTCCTGTCAACACTCACAAAAGCATGATGCATAATTACCAGCCACTTCCTTCCAAATATTAAAACTGTAATGGTAAAGGAAATCTTCATCATGACTGGACCATCATTGCCCATAGATTGTCTTAAAGGTGCAATCACAGTTTCCACTTGTTTTTCCCTAGTTCGCCCTGCTGTAGGGCAAAATCCTTCATCCCCTCTCTATGCTGGTGCTTGTGCTTGATTCTCACTGTCAGCACCTTTGGCCCTGTTATTCACAATATCCCTTCTCTGGGGGGTTTATTCTACTATGTTAAAGGCACACACACTGTTGTTAAAGATTTAAGGTTACAGACCAAACTTTTCTAACTTACTAACATGTAGAGAAAGGAATATTTGGCTGATGGAGGAAGGAACATCACAGGACTGATAACAACTAAGGAGACAGTAAATAAGACCAAGGATGTCAGCCTTCAAGATAACAGAGTAGCACCCAGCATGGAGTGAGACTGGAACGGAACAGAAGCAAGGACATACCAACTGCTAACTCAGCACTAGGACCTTGCGAGCATGCTCAGGTACTGAGGTCATTCAGTAAACACAGTGAGGATGACTACCAAGGAACAGCAAAGACCCTCACTCAGCAAGAAAGTGCATGCTTAATTAGGATGCAGATATAATTAGTTTCTGGGGAATCTAATGAATATGTAAATAATTTCCTGTAAAAGCCATAAATATGCATGTGTATGCTAAATAAATAGCTGCTGCCTGCAAGTAACAGGTGCGCTCACCTTTGCAAAAGAATTTGTGTGTGCAATAAAGAATGCCTGCTTTCTAAAAATCCAAATTGTGTCTTAGAAAGAACTTCTCCAACCAACTTTTGCAGTAACAGGTGTAACACTGCAATACCAGCAACTGGACACATGTCCAGTCCCCAAAATGCATATGAGTGCAATGATGATGTTTTTATAAAACCAGAAAAATCTTTCTACACAATGCATGACCTCAAAGCTGCCAAGTCAGAGATCTTCCTTTGCTTTCTAGAGCTGTAAGATTATTGCAAGACCAGTAAGTCTAGTAAGAACTAATCTGGGCTGGGTGCAGTCCAGTACCTTTGGTAACCCCCTGCCCATTGGAAAGGCAGCATTAGGTTTAATGGGAGATGTACTGCAGCTGACTCTAATTTTACTGTGCTTGGCATTCAGAATGCCTCATTAACTTTCTCCTGCTGGCTCCTTGCAACACACCAGGATGCATTCCCTTGCTTCCCATCACTTTCACCTCTATCATTTGGAGATAGGAACTGTATCACCTGTCTCTCTTGGTTGCACACATCAAGGTGACACATCCTCAAAACACCTGTCTCCCCAGATGCAGCTCAGCCATGGAAATACCTAGTTTTCTTCAAATTCTCCAGGTGCTCACCTCTACTTCAGCCTGATTTTCCTCTTCATTTATCACTACAACAGAAAAACGGCTAAATCATCTGCTTGTTTCCCTGTTAAATCTTATAAGAATTAGATTGTTGGACTTAAAGAGACCATAGCTCAGCTGCAGAGGAAATGCTTATGTTTGGTAAAACTAGCATGACTTCTAGGAATTCTTGGGTTTATTTTTTTCAGTATGCTGCATCTTTCCTCACAGCCCAAAGCATCTCTGTATGCAAGAGTATTTCTTGCTAAAATTCAGGTGTAGATATGCTGTAAATATTTAGCAAAGTGTAGTAAACTGTTTAGTTAATATGCTGGCAAAGAGCTGCCAGCTTTGATTGCCGTCTAAACAGAATTATCCGAGTGATTGCATGGAGCAGGCAGCAGCATGTTCTGTTGCCACACATTACCAATGAGCTCTGGCTAGCAAGATCCTACCCCCAGGTCCCCGTGAGCACCAGCACAGAGGTGCCAGCAACATTCCTCCATACAGTCCATAAAAGAGACAGGTTGTGCCCCAGAACACCTACTCTTCACTCTTACCACCGGTCCCAAGTCATACTGCAGTCTCTGAATAAATCAGACCAGGAACAAAAAGGAGTTTCAGTGGGTTTAGGTTGGAAGTGGGTAGAAAGCTGCTCATGGGAAAAATTTGCAACCAGCTCTGCTGCCTAAAGGGAATTGTCAGTCACCCCTGACATGAGCAGAGAGCAAACAGCTTGACAGTGTGGAGAGCTCATGGGAGAAACAAACTGCTGCCACTACTGCTTCCCAAAAGATACCAGTGATATTTGGCACTGAGAGTTTTCTGTGAATCTAAACAGCTTATATGACAACCCATGGGGAATCACAGTTCATTAGTGTAAAAATTAAGACACTTGACTTAAATGCTTCAATACTGAAAACCTAATTACTGTGCCAACAATTTGTTACATGTAGAAACATCCATTAAGAACCAACAACCCAGGTTACAACAGGGCTTCAACAGGTTAAAGAAACCAAACCTGAAGAGCTTTCATTTCTCTATGGAAGTATTTGCCTTATCTCTAGGGGCTCCTTCAACAGCAGAAGGCATTGGATACTGCCCTCAACTGTCCTAGTGCAGATGCCCAGGGACCCCGCAGGCATTGCTGATTCTCTGGCGGAGTTCCTGCCAAGCTGCTTATGTGCCAGTGACATACTGACAGACATAATCTAACTGCCCATTCCCTGTAGGAAAGCCAACATTTATCTTCATTCCCAGTGACTCCACTCCTAGAGATAAATACACTCAGGAGCTGTCAGATGGAGGCAGCTGTAACATACCTCTGATGTGCAAGTGTTGTCCTGCTTGAGCAAACAGTAGTAATGGCACTCTGGAAACAAAAAGGACTCTGTAGGTATATCACATGTTCAGGTAGGACCCTGACAGGTACCTTGCAGTTGCCACAAGCTATAGTACTCAGGATCAGTCTTACAGTGGCTGTCCCTTCATGTTTGCCATAGCAATACTGCTTCCACTAGATGTACTGATGAACCCTAAACAGCAAAGGAGCAAGGACTTCTCAAGATCAGCCCAGATCAAGACCAATCAGAGGCACTGGGGAACCAGTTTCCATGGTGAACATGAGACCATCAGACCTCAATAGACAGGCAACCACAGGCACACCGTATTGCATCAGCCCTGTTTCCTTCCTTACCTAGGTAAACACACTGCCAGAACAGTGTCTTCTTGAGCTGATCAAGCACTATGGAGTAAGAAGAGAAAAACCAAAACCAATGCCTACTTTCAGTGGTTACGAGGAGGTTGTGCAAATGTTTATAAGGAAGATTAACTCTTCCAGAGGCATCTGGCACTTCTAAGCCAATTCCCCCAAAATGATTGGGACTGGGTATTTTTTTGCAGGTACTGGGTACTTTAATTGCAGTAAGATACACAAGAGGTCACAAGAACTGCCTCTCAGCTCACAGTCAGGAAACATCCACAGAATCTTTTTCTCATAGGCAGAAAGGCTCACCTCTTAAGTCATTAACCCTCTAAAAGACAGACAGTGGAGTTCAGACACCACATACTGCAATTAAAAGTCTCAGATTGTAAGCGGCGAGGAGAAGCAGACAGGCCAACCCAATATGGGTGATAAGCAACTTCTTCTTTATTTGTGACGCAGTTCACATATATATAGGAGTGGTATTCAGCCATTCCTCCTTGGCACAACAGTATTGGCTAGCCCCCACAGCTTCCTCCACATTCTCCTCCTATGTCCGGTCTCCGGTTACCTGTGGGGGCCACCCCCTGCCTTGCTCGCAAAGTCCTCCAGGGCTCTATGGTCCTGCTCTTAGAGTCATTCTGCAACAATTCCCCCCTTTTTCTTTGTGCAAGCAAGGCATTGTGGGTTATTCCGTTCACCTGTTTTATCACACAACTATAAGCAAGTCTAATAGCTACAATGATTAACCTAACAATGATACATAAGTGCAGTACTTTAAACAGCAGTGTTTGACTCAACCTGTAATGCCCTGTGAAGACAACCATCTAGTTATTCTTAGGATATTGCTCATTTACTATTGCTGGGTAAGCTGAGCCAGGGTTCTCAGCTGTGCGTGCATTGAATTAGCATAATCAGAGAGACTCATACAACACATTCCATCAAACTCTTCACATCTATGTCCCTGTTCCAACAACAAAAGGTTCTGCAGTGTTGCATGTCTTACAGAGTCAACATTAAAACAAATCAGAAATTGTCTTCGATGTAGAATTGTCTACTTAGCAACTCAGCAACCCAGTCTGCTTAGTTGAGCCAAGGCCCCGGCTGAAGCACTTACAGTGATTTGGCATATTATGATTGGATACATGTTTTGAAGACCCTTAGTGACTAAAATATAATTGGTTAAACACAGGTGTGAGAACTCAACCCCGAAAGCCTTCCAACAGTCCACAGTTCTCACCAACTCGGTGAACTCCAGCCTCTTATCTTGCCCGCTTAAGCTTCCTCGGGCCTCTCATGGCCTTGCTGTATCTCTCAGGACTATTCAAAGTTTATGTACCAATTATGCATTCTCCTGTGAGAACACTGTCTCCACATCTTTCCCTTTTATGTTTTATATATGGTTTGGATGACCCTACTTGATCAGGGGATCTGGGCTAGATTATATCTCCAGCATATGCCAACTACAGGCTGCTGGGCCTGCCCCTTTTTTCTGCTGTATGGCTCTCTGGTAACAGGCTGTATATCTCTCTGATCCTTCACATCAAGGTCTGGCATGGCATGTGTCCCCACCGCTCCACGCCTGCTGGGTTGCAGCCAGCAGCAGAGCTAAAGGTTCTTCTTGGTGGCAAACACAGAAGCCAACCCAGTCTTGCCCTTGATTATGGTAGCAGGCATTTGGTCAGCCTCAGTCCTTGCACCTTGTTGTCAATGCACAGTTTCACCTGCTTCATCCAGTAACAAGTTGCTACTACAGCAAGGCACACACAAATTTACATTAGCAGAGTAACTATTGCAGGGTGCAGCATCATGTTGAAGATGCTGATGGCAGTGAGGGACTAGCCAAAGAAATTTCCCACCAGTGGAATTCTCCCCCCCTCTTAAATTTGTTCCATCACCTGCTTTATAACACTACCATTGTATTAAAATTTTTCTAGCTTTTGCCTTAGCATTTTTCTAGCAGCTACTGCAAATTTCCATACTGTAACATCTCTTTTACAAGTGACAAATCTATACAAGGTGCAGTTTCTTATTAGCAGCTAGCTAGTAAATACAGGTGGTTTTATACACAAAATCACAACCTCTAATAATAGCTACTTTACAAGCACACATATTCAGGATGTTACTTTTCAGTTGTCCCCAAGTGATGTTTTGCAGTTAATCATTCTTTCTCTTCCTCTGTCTCATTCTGCTTGGGGTATTCACAGTCAGCTCCTGTAGATGAGGCATCAGGTTTTTCCATTCGTCTGTCCAGCTCATGGCAAGGCTTCACAAACTTTGCAGACAGTCGCCATGGACCTGTAGGCAGTAGGGCACAAATATACCCCCTCCCCCAGGTTATCAGTTCTTGAGAAGTAGACAGGTTAAAGTTAAATGTAACATCATTACTCTCTCTCTCCCCCCTCTTTTTTTTTTTTTTTAAGTCCATGCAAAAGCCATCATTACTCCCACTACAGTCCCACGTACAGAACGTGGCACAAGGACCCTGTGGAGACTAACAGCAAACCAGCTCCGAGAAGCATCATTGCAGTGCGAGGTGGCAGGCTCAACCTTAGCAGGCATCCCCGCAGAGGCTCTGCCTCCCCCACGTCGCATGAGGCTTGGGCTTTTATACTGACCAAAATGCACACTCATTCCGACACAGGTGGCCAGCCTGTGCTGGAAGAAGTGGCCAGCAGTATCTACAGAGGTCTCCCAGGGTTGATAGAAACCTGGACATACTTATTTTTACCAACTTCTAGTACATGAGTATCACAGAGAAACTGTATGGGCTCCCCCTGTCAATTGCAAGAAAAAATCATAACATATACAGCTTGAGTATAAGAGGATTTTAACGCATACGTGGTCACTCTTTGTCAGGCCTCCTTAACTATTTTGAGATCAAGAGCTTCCCACTCTTTAGCCCCCTGCTGTGTAGTAAACACAGGATATGCAAAGATGCCCACTGCAGAAAATTCCCCAGTAATGTTCACCTCTTTGGTTACCCATTGTTACAACTGAGCGTCTCCAGGGACAGTAAGTCTGAGCAGACCGACCCGGGAGACAGAGTCAGGGTCTGGAAGCAGAGGATATAAATCTGGCTCGGATTCAGGGGATTCGGGGGCTGATCCTGCGCCGAACTCGGGGTCTCCGTTGCTCGCAGCTATGTCTTTCTTATCAGATGTCTCTCATTCGGTATGTAGCCATCTGCAGACCTGGCTCCTCCGTAACTGAGTTAAAAACTTTTTCACTCTAGGGCATAGTGGGTTGGAGAGGCTCACGATTCCTTTAAGTTTTCTGCTCGCGCATGATCTCTATTTTCTACTGCGTACTTCAAAATGGCGCCGCAATCGATCCGGCGCCGAGGCACCGCCCTCTTTCTTTCGGATTCCTCGACTTTTATCATGTGTATACCTTCTAATATACTTTCTCTGTCCTTTTCAAAGTCCCTACTTTCGGAACTGGGGTGGTGGGGGAGCAGGGGGTTACACCTCCTCCGTGGCACCTTCTGATGGAGGGGGAGAAAAGAAAGGGTGGGGGGAACCCTGTGCTCCCACGAGTTGGGGGAAACGAGTTGTAATCTTCCCCCGGCTTCAACCGACCGGGGACGTCTGTTCCTAGTTTCTCCGTTGCTACCGCGGCAGTTTTCTTTTCCGCCTTGTAACCTTTTATACAGTTTATTACTTTTCTCCGTGGTTTACCGAGTTTCTCTGCCCTTTTATCATCATTAAACATTGAGTCAGATAGTTCATCACCAAACTTTCGCCACTCACTCTCCTCAAAAACTGTATAAGGATCTACAAAAAGTCCCTTAGCCTTCCATACAGCCACTAGACCTGCTAGCTGCTTTAGAGTCTCAGGCTCAATTCCCCGCTTTTATAAAAAGCACTGTAATAAGTTCAGGGCTCAATTCCCCGCTTTTATAAAAAGCATTGTAATAAGTTCAGGGCTCAATTCCCGGCTTTTATAAAAAGCACTGTAATAAGTCCAGGGCTACCTCTCGGTCCATTTTCATGGCGGCTTTTTCCGGATCATCTTCTCCTGGATCGTACTGTAACCTCAGTCTCCGGATTGGCCTCCCGACGCAGCAGTGTCTGGTTCGCCCCAGCGGCAGACTCCTTTCGGTTAGTCCAAGCACCCGGGTCCGTCACGCCACCGCAGCAGCATTGCCCGCGCTCCCTGGCCGCTGCCGCCGGCACCACTCACTCGCCGTTCCGGGTCCCTATTAACTGGGGCCCTGTAATCCGGGTCCCCGTTAACCGGGGCCTTGTATTCCGGGTCCCCGCTAGTCGGGGCCCTGTATTCCAGGTCCCCAGTGACCAGGGCCCTGTAGTCCTCGTCCCTGTTCGGGTGCCATTTGTAAGCTGCGAGGAGAAGCAGACAGGCCAACCCAATATGGGTGATAAGCAACTTCTACTTTATTTGTGACGCAGTTCACATATATATAGGAGTGGTATTCAGCCACTCCTCCTCGGCACAACAGTATTGGTTAGCCCCACACAGCTTCCTCCACGTTCTCCTCCCATGTCCGGTCTCCGGTTACCTGTGGGGGCCACCCCCTGCCTTGCTCGCAAAGTCCTCCAGGGCTCTATGATCCTGCTCTTAGAGTCATTCTGCAACATCAGGTGACATTAGGGGGAAAGACCACATTTCCTCCTTTCTTCACAGAGGAAATCTCTGATGCTTAGTAATACTTTCAAGAGACTTCAGATCAACCTACCAACCAAAACCAAAAAATCCACTTCAGGCAACTCCAATGCCCCTTGAGGCAGCATTCTCCACTGCTGCACCTCAGCACTTACAAGGACACAACCTCTCCCAGACCAGGAGCTGCCTTTCTCTCCCTTGCACAAAACCAGTGTGATAGATTTTAGCTTTAAGCTCCACCTGGTACACTGCACATCCATCATGCTGCCCTCATTCATGCTTAGGCATCCTCTGCTGCCTGATGCTCAAATTCAGCCGAGTGAAGCTGCTGTGCCATTGCCCCTTGGACAGAGCCATCCATTATGGTGCATGTGGGTCTGTCACCATGTCCCATTTGCTTCTCCACACCATATGTTAAACCAGTAGGATGAGAAGAATCATTTATCTTAGTTTTAACATCTATCCTTTTTTATTATCACTGTTAGCCTTTTCCTGTCCTTTAGAACACTTGAAAAATGCAGAGGGAGTAATGACATGGCCCAAAATCATGTTTTTGGGTCAATGCTGGTGAAAGGGTGCCATTTTGGGGATATTTTTGTGTGTGTGCTTTTCTTATTCTTTTAAGAACAGTGCTTCCCACTCCAGCTTCTAAGGCAACAAGTTTTCAATCATAGTGGCAACATTTAGGGTGAAGGGATATAAACACCACCATATTATTGCATGAACATGTAATTCACATGAGGCTATGAAACAGCCAGCTCCCAACATGAACTTTTAACACAAATCTATGTGATAAGAACATTTTTAAAATTGCTAAGTTTTTAAGCTTCTATTCCCTTAATTCATCTATGCAAAGCATGCAACAAGATTAAGGAATCTTACCTTACATTAAAACATAATCGTATCATGTTTGCTCTCTTTTCCCCTTTAATCTTTTAAATTAAATTAGCCCTTTAGGATTTTGACCTTCAGGCAGCAAATAGAGCAGGATGCCCAGAGAAGCCGTGGCTGCCTCATCCCTTGAAGTGTTCAAAGCTAGGTTGGACAGGGCTTTGAGCAACCTGGTCTAGTGGAAGGTGTCCCTGCCTGTGGCAGTGGGTTGGAACTAGATGAGCTTTCAGGTCCCTTACAACCCTAACCATTCTGTAATTCTATGAATTGAGTTTGAGAAATTAAAGGCATTAAGATGCTTTCTGAGATACGCAGAAGCCGTAACAGTGATTTCTAACCCCTTTTCTGAAAAGGTAAGATTTACCAGCACAGTGGGGGAATAAATCACCCTCAGGCCATTCTCAGATGCACATGTTCTTCATCTTGTTTGCTTCGCTCACTGTGTCATACATGCATCAGAGATTCCTACATACACTGGCAGACTGGTGTCAGTGCTTGTTGCTGACAGTGCATGCCCACAGGAAACCCAGGGCAGACAACAATAGCTACTCTTGCAGATTGCTGCTATGGAAATTGTATGGCTAAGGGCAATAATGTGGTGTTTTTTTTCCATTATGAAACAAAGTATAGTGTGATATTCTTTCCACCAAAGAAAGAGAGCAAAGCAGTCAGCACTGCCAGACTTGTACAGACTTAGCATGGGAGTGCTGCCAACATATTCTCCCCAGTCCCAAGGATGTGGAAATAAAAGGTTTGCTTCTCCCATTACCACCCAAAGACACTGAGAGAAGGTCAAGCTTGTAGCATCCCCCCCATCCTCACCACAACACCCCACATCAGAACAGGCCACCCCATTCCAGGGTTTTGCAGGATGGGATGCTATGAAACCAAGGAACATGAGTAAGGCTTCAAAGTAAATTATTTTACCACAGTTCACAGTCTCTGAAATAGCTCTTTTTAAAGTCAGCTGTTGAAGGAGGAGGCAGGGGAGGTGTGGAAGACAGCTGGTAGGTTAAGACGACCGAAGGTGTGACATGCCAACAGAGCTGAACCTACTCAAACTCATTTCCTGATTATCACCTTGCTTCCTTCCCCATCTGCCATTTATACTAATCAGTGTAATTTTGTTTTCTTTAGATCTTTCATTCTCACAACCCCTGATCTTTGCTTCATCTTTCAGCTATTTGGAAGTTTGAAACATCCTTTTATAACACAAGGGGAAAGTTCCAGATCCAGATGGGCTGGGTGGAAACATAGCTGGAATGCAAAACTCATGGAAGAAAACTAGTTTAATTAAGAGGTCACTTTTAGAAAGAGCCACACACTCTGCACCTCCCAGAACTCTCCTGATTTATCAGAGTAGCGAAGACTGAGCTGGCTCCACTAGGATTTGAAAGCCATCCTTTGACTACTGAGCCATCCTTACTTCTCTCACACATGGCAGTTGACAAAATCCAAATTCTTAGCTCACAGAATTAGTTCCCAGCTTGTTCAGTTCTCTTTCCAAAGAAGGATATAAATTTGGATTGTGTAACCTATATATTCTAGGCATTAAACCTGTGGAGACTATATCACCATAATTGCTTTCATACAGGTTATTAAAGCCAGATTCATAAGATTAAATTACAACAACCTATACAATATGTTTAAACTCCATTCATCCTATTAAAGAGATTTAAAACTCATCTCCTGTTATGAGATGTCAGTGATTCTTGATTTATGATTTGGTCATGCTTTAAAAATGAAAGCAATTGCCTCTCTTACCATGGTAAAAGCCCACTGCCTCAAGGTTGCCACAATGCATCTATAATTGAACAGCAACAGCTCTAATGTTCAGCTTGGATGACACAAGCATTGGTTATTGAAATACAGCCTACGATGGCATCTGCATACCAGGGAGCACTACATCAGCTGACAAGTTTCATCAGGAATGATTGCACCTCAGGCATCTCAGGATCCAATGTGCTGGGTGTTTCCTGGTAGTGGCAATACTTTCCATTTATGTATCCTAACACTTTTAAGAAACAGGGGAAAAAAAAACAAAACACCACCCTCTTGTTAATGTCCTTGCAAGAGCCAAGATCTTTTGTTTGAACGCTTTTTCTTTGAAGTCTGCATGACTTTTATTTCAAAGAAATTTTCTTTGAGAGTTCCTAGAAATATAACTCCATGATGCACAACACGCTTTGGTGTTGCACCATTTTGGAAATCCAGCTGATTCAAAACACAGCCATAAAAAGGCTAAACCAAAAAGGATCCCAGAACCAGTCTCTTTAGGAAAAAAGACCAAACTCACATAGTTGTCCCAAAGACACTGGAAATCTGACTTGTGCACAGATGAGTGCTGATGGCCAGATATGGACTCTGATCCAAGCAAATAAAATGTGACCCATTTTAGTTGTATCTATCTGTGCAATGCTGTGTCCGGACTAGTTAATTTGCAGCAAAACCAGGGGTTTTGATATCACCAAGATCTGAAAGTTCCCTGGAAGCATCCTCTTGATACAAAAAATACATACAAGTATTATAATGACTTTTCTTAGGCAACTATAAACAACAAAAAAAGAAAAACAAACAACAAAACAAATAATAAAAAAGAAAAACCCACAACAAAAAAAAACCAACAACCCAAAACACCTCATATACACCAGAGCATGCACTCATAGGAACATGGATGTTATTACCTCTCTTCTCAGGATAGCAGGGACTCAAACTAGCAAAATATGGAGATTCTCTAATATTCATGTATGTCCTAACAGTAAGAAGTCATTTTAATGGTCACATAGTCAAATTTAAAATACTTCAGTTTAGAAATATCTAAGCTTCTTTTTATGAACATTAAATTATAAAAAAGCAACTATTCCCTTTCTCCTCATCCCTATTTTTGGCCTCTACTAGTGAAAAATGGGCGCTTTTCTTCATTCCATATGCTTTTTCTTAAAAATGTTATCTTTGAAAATATGCCTAAATAAGAGTCATTATTTTGGGGCTTTTAATGCATCAGTTTCCACTGCTAGAACTAAACATCCTCTCTTCCCACCCCTAAAATAGCTTTGTATTAGCTTTATATGTAACCAAAGGAGCATAACACGTAGGCACTGGTCCTTGAGAGCACGAGCTGGCATCAGCATTGAGATCCACATGGGCATGTTGGCCAAAAACGCCCACAATTTATTCTGCAGTTCTCCCAGCCTCATAGTTTGGATTATTTTTAATGCAAATCACGAGCAGAAGAAATTTACCTCTAATATGACACATAATTCAATAATATATTACAACAGAATTATCTTTAAAAGACAAAATAAAATTGCTGTAGAAACAAAACCATAACAGTCTTTGACACCACAGTTATTGAGGCTTGCTAAAATACCTTTGTAGTTAGGTGAAGAAATGTAAAATGACTATTTAGAACACAAGGTTCCTGGGAACTAAAAGCAAAAATAAATCAAATCTTCTGTGCAAATGTTTAGTTTAATATGTCTGCAATATGCAAGATAACATTCCTATTAAGGGAGGGAAAAAAATTACATCGTATAGCCACAGCCAAATAACAAAGCAACAATTTAATCTTTAAGGCCCCTTCCAACCCAAACCATTCTATGAATTAAAAACTGTTACAAAGATTGCCATGCAAAACAGCTAACTAGCTGGTAAGAGGAATTTTGGTTGTATAATGTGCCTGAGGACAAAATTCCAACCCATCTAAGTGACACCTAAAATTGGGCGAAATGAAAAACAACCACCTCTGTCCAAGACAGAGATGGAGATAGGCTGACTGGCAGCAAGTTCCCTCACCCTGAAGGTAGCCAAAATTCAGAGATTGCCACCCCTGGCTCTGCATCCCATTGCACCCACCTTTCCTTCCAGCTCACAAGCTGCCTTTGAGACATTTGGGATCATGTCCTGCCTGAAACAAGGCACTGAACACCATCCTGCCCCTTTTTTCTAAAGGAGGTCCCTACCACCTTCCTCTTCAGTACTCTCCTACTATGGGAAAAAGGACAGCTTGGGAAGGGAGCACAAGGGGCAAGAGAAGACAGAATAAGTCACAATCCAGTTACTAAATATTTTATTATGCACTTTTGCTCACAAATACAAACAAAACAAAAAAAAAAAAGGAAGAAAAGGGCAGAGATATAGACATAGTTTCAGATTTTGAGTGAGAAACATTTTTGGTCCCATTTTCTCAAAGGAAAACACAGGTTTGTAATCAGGGATTAAAACCATATAAAACCACAAGGAGATAAAGCTCAGTAGCTAAAGCAGTAATCATGACAAGATGTACAGGACAGGAGGATTTCCATACCGAGGCACAAATTAAAATGGTGGGACAAGCATCCTCTGTGCATTAACAGGAGTCCTGCATTGATGTAAAAGATGCAAGGAGACAGAAGAGATACTATAGATGCAAATTAAACTATGATTTTATTCAGTTGACTGCAAGAGTACATCGCACAAGGAGGATTATGACAGAAGACTGGAATTTCTCAGAAAGGAGGGGGGGGGAGAATGCATCTACATTAAAAGCCCAGAATGTAATGACTTTTACTTTTTCATCATCAGAAAAGAAATACATCTTGTCAAAGCAAGGCACAGGACAGATGGCCAAACCAGGGAATGCAGGGGAATGAGGATTTCTTTCGAAATAGTGCAGCCTTTCAAAGCCTGGGGATGTGACAGGCAGTGCAAAAAGGGAGTAGGATAGGAAAAAAATAGATGAGCTGCCCAACCTCTTGGCATTGGTGAGGGTTTTATGGTATTGGGCACAGGGACAACCAGGAGCAGGGAGGGCACCTAACGCTCCTAGAATGAATTTAGGGAAAAGGAATGACCAAAATCTATCAGAAGATAAACACTTGACTCCAGTAAAGCCAATCTGAAAAATGACTCAGATGAGTGAGCACAAACTCTCCCCTGGAGCTTTCTGCCAGAGGCTCCAGGTAGGACCGTTCTCCCCAGCTGCAGTGTACAGTACATTTTTTACATCTGGCCCGGTCTGGACTGGTCCAAGGGCTACTGCATGAACTATCTCGCGTTTAATTTGCTCAAAGGCTTGTTGCTGCTCAGGGCCCCATTTAAAATCATTCTTCTTCCGGGTCACATGATAGAGAGGGCTTACAATCGAACTGTAATTTGGGATGTGCATTCTCCATAACCCCACAGCACCCAAGAAAGCTTGCGTTTCTTTCTTATTAGTTGGTGGAGACATTGCTGTTACCTTGTTGATCACATCTGTGGGGATCTGTCTACGTCCATCTTGCCATTTTATTCCCAAAAATTGAATCTCCTGTGCAGGTCCCTTGACCTTACTCCGTTTTACGGCAAAACCAGCTTTCAGCAGGATTTGGATTATTTTCCTCCCTTTCTCAAAGACTTCTTCCGCTGTATCGCCCCACACAATAATGTCATCAATGTATTGCAGGTGTTCTGGAGCTTGCCCCTGTTTCAGTGCAGTCTGGACCAGTCCATGGGAAATGGTAGGGCTGTGTTTCCACCCCTGGGGCAGTCGGTTCCAAGTGAACTCCACTCCCCTCCAAGTAAAAGCAAACTGTGGCCTGCACTCTGCTGCCAAAGGAATGGAGAAAAATGCATTGGCAATATCAATTGTGGCATACCACTTGGCTGCCTTTGACTCTAGTACATACTGAAGTTCTAGCATGTCTGGTACGGCAGCACTCAATGGTGGTGTGACTTCATTCAGGCCACGATAGTCTACTGTTAGTCTCCATTCTCCATTAGACTTTTGCACTGGCTATATGGGGCTATTAAAGGGTGAGCGGGTCCTGCTGATCATTCCCTGACTCTCCAGTCTACGGATCAGCTGATGGATGGGAATCAGGGAGTCTTGGTTGGTGCGATATTGGTGCCGGTGCACTGTTGTGGTCGCAATTGGCACTTGTTGTTCTTCAACTTTCAGCAACCTCACAGCAGAGGGATCTTCTGAGAGACCAGGCAAGGTGGACAGCTGCTCAATTTCCTCAGTCTCCAAAGCAGCAATACCAAAAGCCCACTGGTACCCTTTTGGGTCTTTGAAGTACCCTCTCTTGAGGTAGTCTATGCCGAGGATGCCTGGAATCTCTGGACCAGTTACAATAGGGTGCTTTTGCCATTCCCTCCCAGTCAGGCTGATTTCAGCCTCCAGCCCAGTCAACTCCTGGGATCCTCCTGTCCCTCCAGAAATAGAGATGGGTTCCACCCCTTGACAGCTTGATGGCATCAGGGTACACTGTGCACCGGTATCTACTAGAGCCTTATACTTCTGTGGGACTGATGTGCCAGGCCATCTGATCCACACAGTCCAGTAAATCCGATTGTCCCCTACCTCCACCTGGCTGGAGGCAGGGCCCCTCTAATGGTCATCACAGCGTTGGACACTTAAGTCGTGGTGAAAGCGATTATTCTTCGTTATCACAGGAGCTGGAGTAAAATCAGCTCTTCCACTCCATCTGGGAAACTGCTCACCAGAGACTGAAGCCGTAGCTCTCATGGGATGATCAGTCTTGGCCCTTGCTCCCCTCTTCAGTTCACTCAAAAAGCTATACTCAGTTCCTCCAAAGCTGAAGTAGGTTTTCCATCACACTTTGTCATGTCTTCTCTGTGATCCTGCAGGTAAAACCATAGGGTACCCCGTGGCGTATACCTCCTGTATCTCCTCTCTCGAACAATAGGACGCCTTTTGTTAATAGCTGCGACGTGTGTTGGTACACGTGAGGAGCTGGGTAAATCAGCTAGATCATCCCTCAATTGTTTGAGGTCCTGGGACAGTTTTTCCACAGCTGAGATGATGGAAGGGGTGAGATTGTCTTCGAACTCTCGGAGTTTATGAACCATTTCATCCACTGTTAGCGGTACTATGTCATTCAAGGTTACTGTTGCCAATGAATGGGCATATGATGACGGTGCATTCCGTGTAAGTTTTTGCCACATGGGTCGTGTACTTTCAACTTCATCTGGATCTATGGGTGTATCCCCGTTATTTGGCTTTATGTGATAGATCATCTCTGCGATGGCTGATTCCCTCAGAGACTGGATGCCTTTGTCTATAGTAGTCCACTTGGCCGAACGGCTCATAACATCGTCCTGGTATGGAAACCTTTCTTTCACAGCTGCCAAGAGCCGCCTCCAAAGGCTGAGGGACTTTTTCTCTCTTGCAATTGCTTTGTCAATTCCCCCTTCTCTAGCAAGTGATCCCAGCTGCTTGGCTTCTGTACCTTCTAGTTCGTGACCATCGGCCCCATTGTCCCAGCATCGGAGTAACCAGGTGATGATGTGCTCCCCTGGTTGACTGGTAAAATCTTTTCACATATTCCGCAGCTCGGTTGAGGTCCGAGGTCGAGAAGTTACCTCTTCTTCTTCTTCGTCATGTGATGATGAGTCCTGATCACATTCTGGACCGGGTGGTGAATACATTGTTTCTTCATCTCGCTTCACCCTTCTTGCCTCTTTTTTGCTTGTTCTCTTGCGTACAGGGGCAACCGATATTGGTACGAATTGGTCCTCTGGTTTGGCTGCAGTGATTATCACTGTGGTTTGAGTAGCGACTGTACTTGTTGCTGGGGGTGGTGTAGCTGCTGTGCTTGGAGCTGGGGTAACCATGCTGCCTGTTGCAATCAAAGTTTGAGCAGCTGCTGTACTTGCCGCTGGGGTAGCTGCGCTGTTCATTGCAGCCAAAGTTTGAGTAGCGACTGTACTTGTCACTGGGGGTGGTGAAGCTGCTGTGCTTGGAGCTGGAGTAGCTACGCTGACTGTTGCTTTGCCCTCAGATCCGCCGACATTCTTTTCCTTTTGACGGTACTGGATAGTGTTGAACAAGGCCCTGTAAGCATAGGCCAAGCCCCAGCACATTGCCATGATTTGTCCATCTCTGGTATGGCCAGAATGACCACACACCTCATTTAAGTGTTTTACTAATTCTTCTGGATCTTGCAGTTGTTCGGTAGTGAAATTCCAAAGTACTGGAGGGGCCCACTGACCTAGATACTTGCCCATGCTATCCCACACACCCTGCCACTCATGACTGTCCAGCCTCAAGGAAAATCTCTTGGTCCTCCTATATCGTCGTTTGACCCCAGACAAGACCCAATCCTGACTCGGCTTAACTCAAAATCAGTCGTGGGCAAAACACACTCTGTATGCGTGCCAACATGGTGATCCCCATCACGATCAGCAAACAAGTCTCGACAGCAGACCGGTGGTGCCGGTTCCTCCCAGCTAGCTTGGGTCAGGTGTCCTGTCTCTGCTTCCTCCCGGCTTCCCCTCCTCCCTGGCAGAGCATGAGCCTCACTAAGTCCTTGGTCAGGGTAAGCATTACTTAGCAAGAACTGAAAACATTGGTATCACCAGCACTGTTCCCAGGCTGGAAGTCAAAACACAGCACTGCACCAGCTACCAAGAAGGAGAAAAATGACTGCTACTGCTGAACCCAGGACCATACTGACGAGCAGTGCTTATTTTTCTAGGCAGTTAGACGTAGCGGCCAGAGGATGGCCTGGGTGCCTCAGAGCTGTCGCAGCAGTCGTGCTGAATATCCAAGAAGCACCCAAATTTACCTTGTCCCAGAAAATGACAGTGCTAGTGTCCCATACAGTGTCTGCAGTGTTGGAAGTGAAAGGCAGGCCCTGGCTTTCCCCTCAGAGGTTCCTGAAATACCAAGCCATCACTGTGGAACAAGATGATATAGAGATTGTGGTAACTAACATTGTCAACCCAGCTTCTTTCCTTAGTGGAAACGAGGGAGAACCTGTACACCATGATTGCCTGGAAACCATTGTAGCCACATACTCCAGTTGCCCAGACCTGAAGAATACCCCTTTCGACAACATAGAAACCTGCTTTACTGATGGGAGCAGCTATATGGCCAGTGGAAAGTGGCATGCTGGATATGCAGTCACCACCTGCAGAGAAGTAATAGAATCTGGACCTTTGCCAAGAAACACCTCCGCACAAAAGGCGGAACTGACCGCACTGACTAGAGCTCTGGAACTAGCAAAAGGGAAAAGGTTAAACATCTATACAGACTCAAGATATGCATTCGGAGTTGTGCATGCACATGGAGCTATTTGGAAAGAAAGAGGACTGTTGAATTCACAAGGAAAAAACATTAAACATGCACAATTGACTTCACGGAACTGCCAAGAAAAAGGGGGTATAGACATTTGTTGGTACTAACAGACACCTTTTCAGGTTGGACAGAAGCCTTTCCAACTAGAAGCGCACAAGCCCGGGAGGGAACAAAAATATTGTTACAGGAAATAATACCGCGATATGGAGTTCCAGCCACTAAATCTTCAGACAGAGGACCACATTTTGTTTCAAAAGTGGTACAACAAATTAACAAACATTTAGGTATTGATTGGCAACTTCATATTCCCTACCACCCTCAATCAAGTGGTCAGGTGGAGAAAGTGAACCATCTAATTAAACAACAAATTGTGAAATTGGGTCAGGAGGCCAGTCTACCTTGGCCCCAGACACTTCCATTAGCTCTATTGAGAATTCGAACTAAACCAAGAACTCAAGAAGGGTTGAGTCCTTTCGAAATTCTGTATGGAAGACCATATGGGGTCCAACAGAGAGCGTCTCTCCAAGTGGGAGAAGAGACTATGAATAACTATATAATAGAGTTAGGAAAACAACTCAGGAAAACTGAAAAATATGTGGCTGGAACTCGAAACAGAGGAGTGGACAGTCCCGTACATAATATACAACCTGGAGATTATGTGTATATAAAATCTTTCAGACCCACAGAGGAAGAAGATCTCAAACCAAGGTGGAAAGGACCGTTCCAAGTACTACTCACAACTTTCACAGCTATCAAAATTAGAGAACAAAACATCTGGATTCATCATACTTGAGTCAAGAAGGTTCCAAAGGCACCCTGAAAAATCACATCAAGCAGTAATAACAGACTGAAATTAAAACTAACTTGAGAAAGATAGAGTGATCCATGGGTGTCAACACAATGTTGCAATTGTAATCAGAATATAAATCCGGGTATCACTTACTACCTATAAGGGTAGTGTAGTGCAAGTGCTGCACATATTGCATGAAGCTTGGTCCAATTATAATAGACATATATACTTAAGTAGCATAGTTAAAATGAAGCAATTATTGATATTAATCCTTTATATCTGTACCATGGTCCAAGCCATAGAAAAAGAAGCTTCAGTACTGGGTTCGAATATGAATGTCTGGCTCACATGCGCAAACAAGACTGGGATTACTGATTTTTGTCTGACCTTGGCACAGGTGGGAAATCCCTTTCAAACGTGCCTAATTGGTATACCATACTTGAGCCACTTTGATTTTCAGGGATGGGTAAGGAATGACTCGATTCTAAATCTTACCACAGTGATCAAAATGGTCAAGAGAGCTCGAGAGACCGATTGGACAGTTGCATCAGCCCAAATGGGTGTAATAATAAAAAAACTTAAATTATTCCACTATTCCAATGCAAGAACTCCAACTCCTAGGATCTGGCAAAACTAATCAGAGCTGTATAACTTTTAATACATGGTCAAGCAAAGTCCCTGAGACCAAGGTAACTAGCAGGAAGACATGGTATCATAATATAACTGCTTCCTGCTCAGGATCATCTCCAATGTTACGATACAATGATAAAATACCTAAAGCTCTACCCCCAGGATATTTCTTGATATGTGGAAACCATGCATGGCCAGGAATTCCTTCCAAACCCTTTGGAGGACCTTGTTATCTAGGTAAATTGTCCCTGTTTGCAGCCTCCGAAAGGCATTTAGTCCAGGACATGAAGGACAGACTCCTCAGAGACACACGATCCATTGGGCAATTAGGCCCGAATTGCGATTCTACTTTAAGAATCTGGAATCACACAGCAAGATTTTTGGTGGCATTATTGGGGGGGGGGGGGGGGGGGGGGAAAGCATTGGCAGATATACATCCTTTGGCATGTTGGGCGGCTAAGCAATTAAATATAACTTCAGATGTGATATCCTCACTTGCCACAGGCACAGGTAGTGTAAGACATGCATCTTTACAAAACCGAGCAGCAATTGACTTTTTATTATTGGCCCGTGGACATGGTTGTGAGGATTTAGAAGGTATGTACTGCATGAACTTATCTGACCATTCTGAATCAATTCATGCTAAGCTGCGAAAATTGCAGGAAAATATGCAAGAGCTTAGACTTGTTGGAGGCAGATTGGATGACTGGCTAAATAACCTAGGAGTTACTGGATGGTTCAGGGAAATACATAAAATCATAGAATAGTTAGGGTTGGAAAGGACCTTAAGATCATCTAATTCCAACCCCCCTGCCATGGGCAGGGACACCTTACACTAAATCATATCACCCAAGGCCTGGTCTTGAACACTGCCAGGGATGGAGCATTCACAACCTCCCTGGGCAACCTATTCCAGTGCCTCAGCACCCTAACAGGAAAGAATTTCCTTCTTATATCCAACCTAAACTTCCCCTGTTTAAGTTTTAACCCATTACCCCTTGTCCTATCACTACAGTCCCTAATGAAGAGTCCCTCTCCAGCATCCCTATAGGCCCCCTTCAGATACTGGAAGGCTGCTATGAGGTCTCCACGCAGCCTTCTCTTCTCCAGGCTGAACAGCCCCAACTTCCTCAGCCTGTCTTCATATGGGAGGTGCTCCAGTCCCCTGATCATACTCGTGGCCCTTCTCTGGAAGGCCTTTTAATCTTAGCTATAGGACTACTCATTTTAATGATTGTACCTTGCATAACACAATGTTGTCCTGGGTTCAGCAATATCAGTCATTTTTCTCCTTCCTGGTGCAGTGCAGTGTTTTGACTTTCAGCTCGGGAACAGAGCTGATAACAATGATGTTTTGGTTTGGCCAAGGACTTTGTGAGCCTCGTGCTCTGCCAGGGAGGAGGGGAAGCCAAGAGGAAGCAGAGACAGTACACCTGACCCAAGCTAGCCAAAGAGGTATTCCATACCACAGCACGTCATGCCCAGGAGGTAACTGGGAGTTACCCGGAAGGGCTGGGAGTTGGCAGGGTTGGAGGTGGTATCGGTGGGTGCTTGGTCTGGTGGGGTGGGGCGAGTTATCGGTTGGCTGGTGGTGAGGTGATGTATTCTCTTCCCTTGTTATTTCCTTTAACATTGTTATTATTGGTAGTAGCAGTAGTGATTTGTGTTATACCTTAGTTACTAAACTGTTTTTATCTCAACCCGTGGGAGTTGCATTATTTTCGATTCTCCTCTCCATCCCTCCGGGAGTAGGGGGAGGGGAAGAAGGGGGGGAGTGAGTGAACGAGTTACCTGACTGGGTTTAAACCACGACAAATGTATATCAAAATCACTTCATAAATCGATAGAAGGAACATGGATAGCTCTGTCATAAATAATATAGTAAAAAAATTTACTCACTTTATAGAAAAAGGGGGGATTGATGCAAATGGTTGACCAATGTACAGGGGGGTGGTACCGGGAGGTTGTACAAGGGGGTTAGAGGAATTCGCTTATTTAAACAAAAGTATTGTCTGCTGTAAATGCCTGCTAAGCATGTTGGAAAAGGGCAAAGCCTTTATGATAAAACAATTATATAAAATAGTAGAAGTGATTATGTTTGAGAAATTTATAAATCAATAGTGGGGTTTTGTATTGGGGTTTTGTATATTAGAAAATGTTGTAACTTTGCAATTTTGTATCATGGCTGTTCTGTAATCAGTGTTGCAATGATAGTAGCAAAAACCTATGTATATGGGTGGATTCAGAAAGGCATGTACTGGAGACTATACCCAAGTAGGACCTATGCGTATAGGTGGATTAGAAAGGCATGTACTGGAGACTATACCCAAGTAGAATCTATGCATAAGGTAGCCAGAAGAGCATACCAGAAGCTGATAAGAAAATGCTAGCGTCCACACAAGGGTTGGGATATATCCAAGTAAGGAAAAGGTCCTGAGGAAGACTTCTTACTTCATCTGAGGAAGACTCCTTACTTCACTGGAACGACCACCAGACGACCTCCAGAGGGGCTGCGCAAGCGTAGAAGAGGCTGATGTCGTAACACTCCTGATGTGGCAATCCTTAATGCATATTCATTAGCTAATGTTGTAATCCATGCTAAATGTGTATAAATTGCGAATGTGATGTGACGAGGTTGGAACCAGATTTGGGTGCGTACCCCTGGTTTCCCAGCACTGCAATAAAGCACCTCATATAACCATTCCCGTGGTTATGTGTTTGTTCCCACGCTAACAAGCAGAACAAAGACATCTGGTTCTATTGATAAGGAAAAGCAGACACCTGGTTACATTGACAAGGAAAAGCAGACACCGGATTCTACTGATAAGCAGCTGTTGATAAGGAAAATCAGATGCCTGAATCTACTGATAAGGGGGAGAAGCAGATGGTTTGTGGCTGGGACACCGACCAAACCCTAAGGCCATACGTGAAGACTAAAAGGTGAAAAGTTCAAGAAGAGGAAGACTCATTTACTTCATCTTGAAGACCCCTGCCCATGACCAGAGGGGGCGCTGCGCAGGCACAAAGGACCTTCTAGCTCATCATAATACGAAGCGGGGATAGGACATGAATATGCATAAGCATATTGTGCATATAATCCATTCTTGGATTATAAAATGCTCTGCCTCGTCCCTGTCCTCGCATATTTCCTCGTCCTCTTCCCCTAGGGTTAGGGAAACCTTGTTCTGTTCCCTGTATCACTGCCAGTAAATTCTGTTGTTGTCTCCGGGAGCTCTCTTTTTCCCGATTATTATACACCTTCCAAGCCACCTCTAACAGTCTGTCCAGGTTATCTGCCCCTTCTAGTTTTTGCAGTTTCTTTCTGATATCATCTTGAGACTGCCCCAGGAAAATCAAGGCTAATTGTGCTTTAGCCTGTTCCATTTCCACATCTAAATCCGTATATTTCTATGCTGTCTCTTTAAGTCTCTCTAGAAAGGCAGATGGTGATTCTGCCTTCTCTTGTCTAACATTATACAATTTTGACCAATTTATCGTTTTGGGCATAGCATGTTGTACTCCAAAAACTACCCCGTCTTGAAATCTCCGTAAATTTCTCATTCCTCCTTGTGTGTTATAATCCCACATCGGGTCTTCCATCGGGAAGTTTTCATCTATATTTCCTGTAACTAATCCCTGTCTTATATCTTCCTGGACCCTCTCCCGAGCACTTTGCAGCACCATCTCTTTTTCTGTCGAGTCCATAAGGGTATTTAAAGCACTTGTATATCATCCCAGTCCAGGTTTTGAGTTTTCATAATCATTTTCATTACTCGAGCTACTTTATCAGGATTTTCTCTATATGTTCCTGCTGATTGTTTCCATATAACTAAATCCCCGGGAGAGAAAGGTACTTTAATGTACACTGGTCCCTCAGTTCCGACTCCTTGCCTTAAAGGAGCAAGCACTACACTAGCTGTTTGAGGCTGTGCTTTTCCTTCTCGCCCTCCCCTCCGGCGAGTTCTGTGTGAGACTGGGGTGACAGGGGGATTTATTTCTTGACCTCCCCTATTTTCACACACTTCCACACTCTCAAGATCACTATCGCTTTCCTCCTGCTCCCCTTTCTTCATTTGTCACTAGCGGAGCTACTAACAAACCGAGATCTTCCTCATCCTTTTGATGTCGACTATTCCCTAAGGCAAGGCATTTCACACATTCCTGTTCTCCAACACAACCCTTACACTCTCCAGCATTGCTTGCCTTAACAACCATTATTCCGCAAGATTTCTGCAATTTATCATTGTTTCTTAAGGTAAAGAAAAGATCCACATATGGTACTTCATCCCATTTTCCTTCCCTTTTATGATACAACATCAACTGCAAGATAGTATTATACTGTAAAGTTCCATTCTCAGGCCATTTTTCCTGATCTTCTAGTTTATATTGCGTCCACCAGACATTACAATAATCAATTAGTTTACTTTTCGGCATACTTTGCCCGAATCCACCCTCCTTCCAATGGTTTAAGATACAACCTAACTGAGACGACCTAGGAATCGATGGCATTTTGAAAATAAAAAGAGATCTCTAAAACAAGTCGTGAGCAGCGGAGGTAGGTCGCAGTTGATGGCTCCCCAAAAAACTCTCAGCGCCAGCTGGAGTAGGATCGAGACGCGATCCGCCTCAGCAATGCCCGCGAGGTCCCATCTGGGTCGCCAAAATGTTAGCGTGGGAACAAACACATAACCACCGGAATGCACAGCAGCGACACCACCCCCAGCAACAAGTACAGTCGCTACTCAAACCACAGTGATAATCACTGCAGCCAAACCAGAGGACCAATTCGTACCAATATCGGTTGCCCCTGTACGCAAGAGAACAAGCAAAAAGGAGGCAAGAAGGGTGAAGCAAGATGAAGAAACAATGTATTCACCACCGGGGCTAGCTTCTGATCAGGACTCATCATCACATGACGAAGATGAAGAAGAGGTAACTTCTCGACCTCGGACCTCAACTGAGCTACGGAATATGTGAAAAGATTTTACCAGTCAACCAAGGGAGCACATCATCACCTGGTTGCTCCGATGCTGGGACAATGGGGCTGATGGTCACGAACTAGAAGGTACAGAAGCCAAGCAGCTGGGATCACTTGCTAGAGAAGGGGGAATTGACAAAGCAATTGCAAGAGAGAAAAAGTCCCTCAGCCTTTGGAGGCAGCTCGTGGCAGCTGTGAAAGAAAGGTTTCCATACCAGGACGATGTTATGAGCCGTTCGGCCAAGTGAACTACTATAGACAAAGGCATCCAGTCTCTGAGGGAATCAGCCATCGCAGAGATGATCTATCACATAAAGCCAAATAACGGGGATACACCCATAGATCCAGATGAAGTTGAAAGTACACGACCCATGTGGCAAAAACTTACACGGAATGCACCGTCATCATATGCCCATTCATTGGCAACAGTAACCTGGAATGACATAGTACCGCTAACAGTGGATGAAATGGTTCATAAACTCCGAGAGTTCGAAGACAATCTCACCCCTTCCATCATCTCAGCTGTGGAAAAACTGTCCCAGGACCTCAAACAACTGAGGGACGATCTAGCTGATTTATCCAGCTCCTCACGTGTACCAACACACGTCTCAGCTATTAACAAAAGGCGTCCTATTGTTCGAGAGAGGAGATATAGGAGGTATACGCCACGGGGTACCCTATGGTTTTACCTGCGGGATCACAGAGAAGACATGACAAAGTGGGATGGAAAACCTACTTCAGCTCTGGAGGAACGGGTGAGCTTTTGGTATTGCTGCTTTGGAGACTGAGGAAATTGAGCAGCTGTCCACCTTGCCTGGTCTCTCAGAAGATCCCTCTGCTTTGGGGTTGCTGAAAGTCGAAGAACAACAAGTACCAATTGCGACCACAACAGTGCACCGGCGGCAATATCGCACCAACCAAGACTCCCTGATTCCCATCCATCAGCTGATCCGTAGACTGGAGAGTCAGGGAGTGATCAGCAGGACCCGCGCGCCCTTTAATAGCCCCATATGGCCAGTGCAAAAGTCTAATGGAGAGTGGAGACTAACAGTAGACCATCGTGGCCTGTATGAATTAAAACCACCACTGAGTGCTACCGTACCAGACATGCTAGAACTTCAGTATGAATTAGAGTCAAAGGCAGCCCAGTCGTCTGCCACGATTGATATTGCCAATGCATTTTTCTCAAAACCTTTGGCAGCAGAGTGCAGGCCAGTTTGCTATTACTTGGAGGGTGTCCTGGGTTCAGCAGTAGCAGTCATGTTTCTCCTCCTTGGTAGCTGGTGCGGTGCAGTGTTTTGACTTTCGGCTCGGGAACAGAGCTGATAGAGATGTTTTGGTTTGGCCAAGGACTTTGTGAGCCTCATGCTCTGCCAGGGAGGAGGGGAAGCTGGGAGGAAGCAGAGACAGGACACCTGACCCAAACTGACCAAAGAGCTATTCCATACCACAGCACGTCATGCCCAGGATGTAACTGGGAGTTAGCAGGAAGGGCTGGGAGACTGCAGGGTTGGAGGAGGTATCGGTCGGAGCTTGGTCGGGCTTGGGGGGCGAGTTATCGGTCAGCGGGTGGTGAGGTGTTGTATTCTGTTCCCTTGTTATTTCCTTTATCGTTATTATCATTGGTGGTAGCAGTAGTGATTTGTGTTATACCTTAGTTACTAAACTGTTCTTATCTCAACCCGTGGGAGTTGCATTCTTTTGGTTCTCCTCTCCGTCCCTCCGAGAGCAGGGGGAGGGCAAGAAAGGGGGGGAAGTGAGCGAACGAATTACCTGACTGGGTTTAAACCATGACAGTTCGTTTTGGCGCCCAACGTGGGGCACGAAGGGTTGAGATAACGACAGATTTGACTGGATTAATAGTCATTCGTCACAATGCTGATTTATTGGGTATCAGAGTTGTTTCTCTTGATCTCACAGCTTCAGAATGTTGTAACTTACGTAGAGCCGGTATTTGCTGTGATAGTGTTTATCAAGTGTGGGGCCTGGGCTAAGGTTCTTGTCTCACTGTGCTTTATGGCAATGGCTTGTAATACGGGTGGGCTCCAGCAGCAGGGCGGGACGGACATGGCCGTGGACTTGTACCTGGCCGTCCGGCTGCTCTTCACCGTCCTGGCCCTCGCCCTACTCTCCATCTTCGTGAGGCTGCGGGGAACTGAGGGGGAGCGGTCCCGGGAGCCGGCGGCTGCTGAAGCGGCCCGGGAGAGCGGCCCCGGGGACCAAGCGGCGGCGGGAGCGGGGCCGGAGGCCGCCAGGGGACGGCTGCCGGTGGAGGAGGTCGGGGCGGTCGAGGAGAGGAAGGAGGCGGCTGCCGAGCAGCGGGATAAGGCGGCGGAGGAGCCGAGCCCCGCGGAAGAGCCGAGGCCCCGCGGAGGAGCCCAGCCCCGCGACGGCCGAGAGCATTCCCCGGCAGCCACCCGCCGAGCCCCAGGAGGATGCAGGAGACCACGCAGCACTTCCCAGCAAGGCAGAGGAGGAAGAGCTGGACTCAGGAAAAGAGAAGCCGGTGGTGGGAGAGCCGGCAAGCACAGCAGCTACACCAGCCCCAGTGACAAGCACAGCAGCATCGTTTGAGAGTTCTGAAGGCTCTGAATGGCCTTTGGGTATCCTTGGGACCTGCCTGCTGATTGTGATGGGGATCAGCATGTTGGCACACACACAGGCTGTGTTCTACCCACCACCATTTTGTCTGATCTCAAAAGTTAAGCAGAGTCAGGTTTGGGTCTTGTCTGGGGTTAGACGACAATATAGGGGGACCAAGAGATTTTCCCCAAGGCTGGAGAGTCATGAGTGGCAGGGTGTGTGGGACAGTATGGGCAAGTATCTAGTCCACTGGGCCCCTCCAGTGCTTTGGAAGCGTCGGAGATGGAAGGCAGCTGTATGGAGTCCCCAGCAACAAGCTGCAGAAACTGCTTAAGGGGACAGTGAATTATTTTGAGCCTGGTGGGCCCATGGCACTTCAGGCCATCAGAGCAGAGATGCAACACAGAGATGGACTCATGATCAAGGGGTGGACTTAACAATGGACACTATTGCCCAGGTTATTCACGAGTGTGAACACTGCACACAGTCTCTCCTGCTCTGGAAGACTGTTACAAGAGATGGAGCCTGACATGGACCAGATGGACGCAGCAGCTTTATAGGGACTGGTCCATGCACTAAGATAAGAGTGCACCGAGATAAGAGTGACGGTATATTGAAAATGTGGGATCTGAGCATGACGTGAATGGTATGGAATAAGGGGTGGATAATGTCCTGGGTTCAGCAGCAGCAGTCATGTTTCTCCTCCTTGGTAGCTGGTGCAGTGCAGTGTTTTGACTTTCGGCTCGGGAACAGAGCTGATAGAGATGTTTTGGTTTGGCCAAGGACTTTGTGAGCCTCATGCTCTGCCAGGGAGGAGGGGAAGCTGGGAGGAAGCAGAGACAGGACACCTGACCCAAACTGACCAAAGAGCTATTCCATACCACAGCACATCATGCCCAGGATGTAACTGGGAGTTAGCCGGAAGGGCTGGGAGACTGCAGGGTTGGAGGAGGTATCGGTCGGAGCTTGGTCGGGCTTGGGGGGCGAGTTATCGGTCAGCGGGTGGTGAGGTGTTGTATTCTGTTCCCTTGTTATTTCCTTTATCATTATTATCATTGGTGGTAGCAGTAGTGATTTGTGTTATACCTTAGTTACTAAACTGTTCTTATCTCAACCCGTGGGAGTTGCATTCTTTTTGATTCTCCTCTCCGTCCCTCCGAGAGCAGGGGGAGGGCAAGAAAGGGGGGGAAGTGAGCGAACGAATTACCTGACTGGGTTTAAACCACGACAGAGGGGTGTCCAGTTCACTTGGAACCGTTTCCCCCATTTGTGGAAACACAGCCCTACCATTTGCCATGGATGGATGAAGACTGCACTGCAACAGTGGCAAGCTCTAGAACACCTGCAATACATTGATGACATTGTCATGTGGGGTTCTTCGGAAGTGACTGGCACTGAAGCACAGCTCCTCCTGGCACCCCGGTAACCCGTGCTGGGCTGGATGTTCAAAGGCAGGGTCTCCTCTACACATCATGCAACTGATGCTACATGGAGTAAATGGTCTGCACTAATTACACAACAAGCTCGAATAGGAAAACTCAATTGTCCAGGCAATCTAGAAGTCATCATGATCTGGCCAAAGGGCAAAGATTTCGGAATGTCACCAGAGGAGGTCATGATGCTTGCTGAAGAGTCCCCACCATATAATAAACTGTCAGAAAGTGAAAAGCAGTATGCCTTGTTTACTGATGGCTCTTGCCGTACTGTGGGAAAGCTTCGGAGATGGAAGGCAGCTCTATGGAGTCCTGGACGACAAGTTGCAGAAACTGCTGAAGGAGAGGGTGAATCGAGTCATTTTGCTGAGGTGAAAGCCATCCAGCTGGCCCTGGACATTGCTGAACGAGAAAAATGGCCAGTACTTTACCTCTATACTGACTCATGGATGGTGGCAAATGCCCTGTGGGGGTGGGTGAAGCAATGGAAGCAGAGCAACTGGCAACGCAGAGGTAAACCCATCTGGGCTGCTGCACTGTGGAAAGATATTGCTGCCAGGGTGCAGAACCTGGTGGTGAAGGTACGTCATGTAGATGCCCATGTACCCAAGAGTCGGGCCACTGAGGAACACCAGAACAACCAACAAGTGGATAAAGCGGCTAATACTGAAGTGTCTCAGATGGACTTAGATTGGCAACATAAAGGTGAATTATTTTTGGCCTGGTGGGCCCATGACACTTCAGGCCATCAGGGCAGAGATGCAACATACAGATGGGCTCATGATCGAGGGGTGGACTTAACCATGGACACTATTGCCCAGGTTATTCATGAGTGTGAAACATGTGCTGCAATTAAACAAGCCAAGCGGTTAAAGCCTCTTTGGTATGGAGGACGATGGTTGAAATATAAATATGGGGAAGCCTGCCGACACCCTGCCAGGCAAGCGCCATGTGCTTACCATGGTGGAAGCAACCACCCTGTGGCTGGAAACATACACTGTGCCCCATGCCGCTGCCCGGATGTCGTGGTTTAAACCCAGTCAGGTAATTCGTTCGTTCACTTCCCCCCCTTTTCTTGCCCTCCCCCTGCTCTCGGAGGGACGGAGGGGAGAATCGGAAAGAATGCAACTCCCACGGGTTGAGATAAGAACAGTTTAGTAACTAAGGTATAACACAAATCACTACTGCTACCACCAATGATAATAATGATAAAGGAAATAACAAGGGAATACAACACCTCACCACCAGCCGACCGATAACTTGCCCCCCCAGCCCCGACCAAGCACCGACCGATACCTCCTCCAACCCTGCAGTCTCCCAGCACTTCCGGCTAACTCCCAGTTACATCCTGGGCATGACGTGCTGTGGTATGGAATACCTCTTTGGTCCTTTTGGGTCAGGTGTCCTGTCTCTGCTTCCTCCCAGCTTCCCCTCCTCCCTGGCAGAGCATGAGGCTCACAAAGTCCTTGGCCAAACCAAAACATCTCTATCAGCTCTGTTCCCGAGCCGAAAGTCAAAACACTGCACTGCACCAGCTACCAAGGAGGAGAAACATGACTGCTGCTGCTGAACCCAGGACATTATCCACCCCTTATTCCATACCATTCACGTCATGCTCAGATCCCACATTTTCAATACTCTTATCTCGTGCACTCTTATCTTAGTGCATGGACCAGTCCCTATAAAGCTGCTGAGTCCATCTGGTCCATGTCAGGCTCCATCTCTTGTAACAGTCTTCCAGAGCAGGAGAGACTGTGTGCAGTGTTCACACTCATGAATAACCTGGGCAATGGTGTCCATTGTTAAGTCCACCCCTCGATCATGAGTCCATCTCTGTGTTGCATCTCTGCTCTGATGGCCTGAAGTGCCATGGGCCCACCAGGCTCAAAATAATTCACTGTCCCCTTAAGCAGTTTCTGCAGCTTGTTGCTGGGGACTCCATACAGCTGCCTTCCATCTCCGACGCTTCCAAAGCACTGGAGGGGCCCAGTGGACTAGATACTTGCCCATACTGTCCCACACACCCTGCCACTCATGACTCTCCAGCCTTGGGGAAAATCTCTTGGTCCCCCTATATTGTCGTCTAACCCCAGACAAGACCCAAACCTGACTCTGCTTAACTTTTGAGATCAGACAAAATGGTGGTGGGTAGAACACAGCCTGTGTGTGTGCCAACATGCTGATCCCCATCACAATCAGCAGGCAGGTCCCAAGGATACCCAAAGGCCATTCAGAGCCTTCAGAACTCTCAAACGATGCTGCTGTGCTTGTCACTGGGGCTGGTGTAGCTGCTGTGCTTGCCGGCTCTCCCACCACCGGCTTCTCTTTTCCTGAGTCCAGCTCTTCCTCCTCTGCCTTGCTGGGAAGTGCTGCGTGGTCTCCTGCATCCTCCTGGGGCTCGGCGGGTGGCTGCCGGGGAATGCTCTCGGCCGTCGCGGGGCTGGGCTCCTCCGCGGGGCTCGGCTCCTCCGCGGGGCTCGGCTCCTCCGCGGGGCTCGGCTCCTTCGCGGGGCTCGGCTCTTCCGCGGGGCTCGGCTCCTCTGCGGGGCTCGTCTCCTCCGCCGCCTTCTCCCGCTGCTCGGCAGCCGCCTCCTTCCTCTCCTCGACCGCCCCGACCTCCTCCACCGGCAGCCGTCCCCTCGCGGCCTCCGGCCCCGCTCCCGCCGCCGCTTGGTCCCCGGGGCCGCTCTCCCGGGCCGCTTCGGCTGCCGCCGGCTCCCGGGGCCGCTCCCCCTCGGCTCCCCGCAGCCTCACGAAGATGGAGAGTAGGGTGAGGGCCAGGACGGTGAAGAGCAGCCGGACGGCCAGGTACAAGTCCACGGCCACGTCCGTCCCGCCCTGCTGCTGGAGCCCGCCCGTATTACAAGCCATTGCCATAAAGCACAGTGAGACAAGAACCTTAGCCCAGGCCCCACACTTGATAAACACTAACACAGCAAATACCGGCTCTACTTAAGTTACAACATTCTGAAGCTGTGAGATCAAGAGAAACAACTCTGAGAGCCAATAAATCGTCATTGCGATGAGTGACTATTAATCTGGTCAGATCTGTCGTTATCTCAACCCTTCGTGCCCCACGTTGGGCGCCAAAAAGAACTGTCATGGTTTAAACCCAGTCAGGTAATTCGTTCGTTCACTTCCCCCCCTTTTCTTGCCCTCCCCCTGCTCTCGGAGGGACGGAGGGGAGAATCGGAAAGAATGCAACTCCCACGGGTTGAGATAAGAACAGTTTAGTAACTAAGGTATAACACAAATCACTACTGCTACCACCAATGATAATAATGATAAAGGAAATAACAAGGGAATACAACACCTCACCACCAGCCGACCGATAACTTGCCCCCCCAGCCCCAACCAAGCTCCGACCGATACCTCCTCCAACCCTGCAGTCTCCCAGCCCTTCCGGCTAACTCCCTGTTACATCCTGGGCATGACGTGCTGTGGTATGGAATAGCTCTTTGGTCAGTTTGGGTCAGGTGTCCTGTCTCTGCTTCCTCCCAGCTTCCCCTCCTCCCTGGCAGAGCATGAGGCTCACAAAGTCCTTGGCCAAACCAAAACATCTCTATCAGCTCTGTTCCCAAGCCGAAAGTCAAAACAATGCACCGCACCAGCTACCAAGGAGGAGAAACATGACTGCTGCTGCTGAACCCAGGACACCGGAACACTATCCTGGGCCTTGAGAAACAGATTTTGTGGCGACACGGCACCCCAGAGAGAATTGAGTCAGACAATGGGACTCATTTCTGGAATAACCTTTTAGGCGCTTGGGACAAAGAGCATGGCATTGAGTGGGTATATCGCATCCCCTACCATACACCAGCCTCTGGGAAAATCGAACGGTACAATGGGCTGTTAAAAACTACACTGACAGCAATGGGTGGGTGAACTTTCAAGCACTGGGATACCCACTTACCAAAGGCCACCTGGTTGGTCAACACCAGAGGATCTGCCAACAGGGCTGTCCCAGCGCAGTCAGAACATTTACATATTGTAGAGGGCGACAAAGTTCCCGTGGTGCATATGAAGAATTTTCTGGGGAAGACAGTCTGGGTTATTCCCGCTTCAGGTAAAGGCAAACCCACTCGTGGGATTGCTTTTGCTCAGGGACCTGGATATACTTGTTGGGTAATGCAGGAAGATGGAACCTGACATCATGGACCAAATGAACTCGGCAGCATTATAGGGATTGGTCCATGCAGTAAGAAAATGATCTCTTTCGCTTGGTCTGTGTGTATATGGATGTCTATATGTGGGAGAGCGATGGCATATTGAAAACGTGGGATCTGAGCATGACGTGAATGGTATGGAATAAGGGGCGGATTATGTCCTGGGTTCAGCAGTAGCAGTTATTTTTCTCCTTCTTGGTAGCAGGTGCAGTGCTGTGTTTTGACTTCCAGCCTGGGAACAGTGATGGTAATACCGATGTTTTTGGCTGTTGCTAAGTGATGTTTACCCTGACGAAGGACTTTGTGAGGCTCATGCTCTGCCACGGAGGAGGGGAAGCCTGGAGGAAGCAGAGACGGGGCGCCTGACCCAGGCTAGCCAAAGAGGTATTCCATACCACAGCACATCATGCCCGGGGTGGGGGGGTAACCTGGAGTTACCCATAAGGACACGGGCTTCTGGTTCAGACTCTTCTCTCAGCAGGTGGTATTGTATTCTCTTCCCTTGTTATTCTCTCTTATCACTGTTGTCATTGGTGGTAGCGGTGGTGATTTGTGTTGTACATTGGTTGCTGGACTGTTCTTGTCTCAACCTGTGGGAGTTGCACTCTTTCGATCCTCCTCCCCATCCCTCCGGGAGTGGGGAAGGGGAGAGCCTCCGAGGGGGAGGGCCTCAATTGCTCTCAGCCCGGCACTGCTCACTGGGAGTGACTGAACAAGCTGTCTGGCTAGGGTTTAAACCACGACACTGACAAAACCCAGTGAGATAAGCACAGAGATTATTAGTCCATCCTCTGGCAGCCATCTGATAAGTGATATGTGGCAGCTGCCAAGAGCACAGCAGCATTCCTCAACCCTGAAGGGTTGAAAGGGGCAGTGGTGGGAACATAAACAAATAAGTAGAATCACAATTTCCCATGAAGTGTCCTCCTCAGGTTGATGCAGAGGGTTGACCAATGTACAGGGGGGGTGGTACAAGGGGGTTGTACAAGGGGGTTGTACAGGGGGGTTGTACAAGAGAAAGAGATCATTTTCTTAGTGCATAGACCAATCCCTATAATGCTGCTGAGCCCATTCGGTCCATGATGTCAGGTTCCATCTCTTGTACCAATCTTTCAGAGCAGGAAAGGCTGTGTGTAGTATTGGATTGTTGCCTGCTGATGCTGATTGTTCCTTTACTGCAGAACTCATCCGGTTCTATCAAAGTTCATTCTCTGTTGGGCTGATGGTTGGAGGCAAGTCAAGGCTAGTCGCTGGTGACCTGAAGACATCTAGTTGATGGGCTGTTGTGGTCGCAATTGGCACTTGTTGTTCTTCAACTTTCAGCAACCCCACAACAGAAGGATCCTCTGAGAGACCAGGCAAGGTGAACAGCTGCTCAATTACCTCAGTCTCCAAAGCAGCAATACCAAAAGCCCATCGGTACCCTTTTGGGTCTTTGAAGTACCCTCTCTTGAGGTAGTCTATGCTGAAGATTCATGGAGCCTCTGGACCAGTCACAATAGGGTGCTTATGCCATTCCCTCCCAGTCAGGATGATTTCAGCCTCCAGCACAGTCAACTCTTGGCATCCTCCTGTCACTCCAGAAATATAGATGGGTTCCACCCCTTCACAGCTTGATGGCATCAGGGTAAAAGAATGTCTCCTTCACAGGTTGACCAACCGAGAAGGAGAAAAAAGATGTGCAATTGCTAAGCACTTCTATTATATACCTCCCAAAGTATAAAGGTGGTGACCACACTGGGAACATAAGCCAGATCGGTTTCATGATCAATGATTCTATTGTATTACAAGTCATTACCATAAAGTACAACGAGACAAAAACCTTTGCCTAAGCCCCACACTTGAAAAACACTAGTACAGCAAATACCGGATGCAAGTAAGGTACGATATACTGAAACTGTGAGATCAAGAGGAACAACCTTGAGAGCCAATAAATCAGCATTGTGTCGAGTGACTATTAATCCGGACAGATCTGTCGTTATCTCAACCCTTCATGCCCTACGTTGTGCGCCAAAAAGAACTGTCGTGGTTTAAACCCTAGCCAGACAGCTTGTTTGCTCACTCCCAGTGAGTGGTGCCAGGCTGGAAGCAATCGAGGCCCCCCCTGTGTCTCTCCCCTTCCCCACTCCTGGAGGGATGGGGAGAAGGATCAAAAGAGAGCAGGGTGCTGGGTCAGGCATCCCGTCTCTGCTTCCTCCTGGCTTCCCCTCCTCCCTAGTAGTGCCTGAGCTTCACAAAGTCCTTGGTCAGGGTAAACATTACTTGGCAACAATTGAAAGCGTCAGTATTATCAGCACTGTTCCCAGGTTGGAAGTCAAAAAAACAGCGCTGCACCAGCTAACACGAAGGAGAAAAATTGACTGCTACTGCTAAACCCTGGACAGTCAGATATAGTTCTGGTCCTCTTTAGATGACCCTTGTACAGGTGCTGTTCTGCATTATTTATTTAAGCTGACTGTTCACCAGAGTACCATGCTGAGGGGAAACTGTGTCCGGTTATCAAAATGCTTTTTCACATGAATAGTAGTCTTAAGGTCTCAGTAGTCTTAAATTCATTGGTGAAAATTTTGTTTTGATCTTCCTGGGAGTGAATGCTTCTGCATCCTTAAACAGAAACTCCTGGGCATGTAAACACTTTAGTGCAGTTTGGTAGACCAAATAGCCAGTTTCTGTAAAAATAGAATTGCCATGAAGTAGCAGGAATTGTAAAATTCTTGCCTCTGTTATTCTGTGTGCAGTGAGAAGATTTTATCCTGTTAACTTGGTCTTTTCATTCTTGATGTGGGACTTGGCATTTCTGATGTTAGTTGATGATAAATGCTCAGTTACATTCAGTTACAGTCAGTAGTGACTGCCTTTCCTATAATAAGTCTTTTGACCGTTCACAAAGTTTTGGTTTTGACATACAAGTAGGGAGGGAGGAATTCTCTATTTCTTCCCTATAGAGACTTAACAAGTGTTTGAATTTTGATTTGAAGGGTAATGTTTCTCTGGATGTCAATAACAGAACTGAAACTTAAATCAGACTTGTTTTGATAAAAGCTGGGGACAAACCCAGTGGCAGGCACAGATAAACACTGCCTTTTATATCCTTCTTAGGGTTGCTACATCCATCCCTAGTTGGGAAGTGGCAGAGTGCTCAACAAGTTGGACGAGGCCTTGGGTGATATGGTTTAGTGTGTAACTTATTTGAACTGTTGTTTTCATGATCTACTTCTCAACAGAATAAAATTGTTCATCAAGTAGTGGTATGTTTATCCTGATCACAGCACTTCTTTCTCAGTGGTAAAGATGCAATTTAGGAGATGAGAAAGACTAGAACTACAAGCATAACCAGAATAAATTTTCATAATGTAAACCATTTACAACAAATGTAGCAACAGACTTGGAAACAGTAAAGTAAGATGAATATTAAATGTATTTCACATTTGTCTGTCAGACATTTCTGTTTCATTTTATCCTCTTTTGGGCAAATGCCCATATACACAGCAAATCTAGCTGTTGCTGACAGGACTGGCAAGACCATTAGTCTCATTAGTTTCACTGACATTTTAACTTTCTCCATAGCAGTCAATTATACCTGTGTGTTCAGAAATATTCATACACACATATATCCAAATAGAGAAAACTTTAAAGCTTGGGACTCCTTAACTTTTTGTTTATAATTGTTTTCCTGGAAAGTCTCAGAGATATATATGTATTCTATAGTCTACTGGCACCTGGATCCTGCTGAAAAATGCACTTGACATATCAGAGTGGGAGGTAAGAATCTGGATTTCCCCTTGGGAAGTTTAGAGATGGTGGATGGAGCACCCATCCCCTACTAAGAAAGCCAAGAGAATGTGAGACCAAGTCTTCATATGGCCCCAAGATCACTACCTGATTTGGGAGGCCAAACTGGTGTGTTTTCTAGTTGGTCATTTAAAAGCTATGCTCTTTATTTCTTTGATCCCTTTGCCAAAAACAAGCAAACAAGAAAAAAGCCTGTTCTTGCCAGGTTAAAACTGAATAATCTACAAGACCAGAATAGTTTTCATTCTTTCCCCCAACCCCAAGTGAAATTTCAGGGAAATAAAAAGCCATTAAAAACCTGCCCTTTTATTTCAGTGGAACTGTGCTGTCTGACAGCAGATCGCTATGACAGATCTGATCAACTCGAGGAATGGCTGTGCAGAAGGAAAAGCCACATCAAGGCTGCCAGACTTCTAACTACAATAACAAGCTGAGAAGTTTTTCCATTCAAATGCTGCTCACAAAGTCCAGGCAGGAAGAGAGAAGGAAAGAGCAGGCTTGTTCTCAGGTAAAAAGTCTGCTCAGCAGGTTAAAATTCAGCCAGGAGCAAGGTCTTCTGTATTTTTATCACTTCACAGTCCCCTGAAAAGCAAGGCTGACAGTGCCAGCTCTCTCATACACTCACCACTGCAGCATAAATGACACTCCAGTAATGGGGATTTATCATAATCAGCCTGTCAGATTTATGTAAAACCTGACAAGTAACTGACTCTGCTTTTGTCTGCCAGAAACCTGTGACCTATATAAATTACTCAAAACACAACGTGTCTACATGCTGATGAGCAGAGAAACTGTACTCTCACCTTGCTGAGGCAGTGACGTACTTTTGACAAATGCTAGCAGCCAAATGGACTTCAGTGTGTGAAAAAGGATCACACAGCACAACTGTAAGGAAATCCCCACAGCCCCTGGAACAGAGCATGGCTCTGGCATGAGAGCATGCAGCAACCAGGCTGCTATCCTTCCCAGAAATGGCTGCAAGTGGCAGGAAGTTACCTAGATTTGCAGAACGGGGTTTATTTTTCACCGATTTCTGTATTTCTCTGGAAAGCTGTGCTTGCAGTAACGTATATTTGTTGCAACCTGTCATTTCTAGTAGTGTATTCTTTTTGATGGGAGTGCTTCCACAGCCTGGCATGAAATAAAACAGTGTATCTTGCCTGATCAGGACTGAGCATGCATCACCTCTGCAGGTAACCCTTGTCCTCTAGACAAAGGAAAGACACAAAATAAATAGATCATGAGTAATCCCACAAGCCAGATGCAGCAGTAAAGCTGCCTGATTGATAACCCTTCAGTGGGGAAAAAAATAACATAAATCGTCTTCGAACAACGTGTAGTCTGAGAATTGAACAATTCATTTGGTTGATGTATATGATTTTATGTTGTATTATATCATTTGTGCTATGGAGCCCAAAGGTGTCACTGAGATCTGGACTTTATGGTGCTACACACTTGGCTAAGTGCATACTCATAAGGACAAAGCCATTACCTGAAGCGCATGGTGCACACTGTGGCATCCTAGCATGTGCAGGGTGGCACATCACTGCTGGAAGACAGAAGTTGTGGTGCAAGGGATAGTCCTGAACAAGTGAAATGAGGTGGGAGGGCAGAAGTGACATTGTACTATGGTAAAGGGAAAATAAGGAAAAAAAAGTTCTGCCCCAAATCACCCAAGGCAGTCTGTGTGAGAGTGCTCCAGCACTCTCACAGAGGCTGAATCTCACCTCTCATAAGCACTGAATGCACCAGAATAACAGAAGGGTTTGGGTTGGAAGGAACTTTAAAGACCATTTAGTTCCAAATCCGCTGCCATGGGCAGGGACACTTTCCACTAGACCAGGCTGCTCCAAGCCCCATCCTCTGTCTTTCCTGTCAGCCCCTTTAGTCACTGGAAGTCTGCTCTAAGAGAGCAGCTGTCTCTGGAAGACCTAGACCAGCCACATTCTCCATGCTGAACAAGCCCAGCTCTCTCAGTCTGTCTCCATAGCAGAGGTACTCCAGGCCCTGGAGCATCTTTGTAGCCTCCTCTGGACTTGCTCCAACAGGTCCACATACTCCTTATGCTGGAGGCCCAGAGCTGGATGGTTTATAATTTTTATATAGGACTTAACCAATTGCTAAAAAGGCAAAGCTGAAGTAAGGGCTTAGTGTGAGATGTAGAGCATTCAAATGCAGGAAGCAAGGAGCTAAAGAAATAAATGTTTTCAGCAGCCTATTGTTCATTGCCGTGTTTCAGATAAGCCTCGTAAAATGCCAGACTTTTAGCACTTTGGGAACAATGCCATTTCCATTTCCAAAGGCTTTGGTTAGTGCTTATAAGCAGAACAGAGTATGAGTTTTTTTTCAGATGACTAATTTACTTGCCTAAAAAAATAAGTTTGTTAATTCAGGCTGCATTCTGGTTTTGTTATTGTTAAAACAGTGATTATTTTCTTGAAATTTCAAAATCTTTATTGCAGTCTTTATACAGATAATCTCATAAAAATATCAAATTTGATTGAAATTTCTAATCTTTAACTCAGAACGTGGTATGAAGTGGTTTTGCCTTTTATTTTCATAAATAAGTGTATTTATTTCCTGCTCCTTGTTAACCAGATTTTTCCTGCCTGTGACTTTTGGTTCGTCTTCTAACTGAAAACTGCAACTATTTGCAGAGTTCTCACTGTCACTGAAAGTGCAGCCCTGCATCCATGCCTGACAAAGGCACTACCGGTGAAGAGTATTAACTCCAGGCACCTCATCCACCTCTCAGCGAAGTAAAGGAGATCTTCCAGGTGGTGACTTACACCATTTGGGCTAAGCCTCACCCTCTGAGGAATCTTCCTTGGTTACATAGCATCCCGGGGAGCCTGACTTTCTGGCTTGGAAATTATGTCTTCCTTGCAGAGGAAAGGATCCCCTCAGAGGTGGAACATGACAAGCAGCAAACTGTAACGAATCGTTAGTCCAGCTACGTTTCAATAGCGATAGACTACCTTCTGGTGATATCCGTGTCAGATCTGACAATCCAACATTCACGTCGGGTTTCTCCAAGGTCAGCTAATCCTTATTGATGTTCTGACATGCCAAATGTGATACTTTGGGTCATAACGAACACTAGTAACAGTGGGCTCTGGGTACAAATGAATTGCAGGAATAATGGGACATGCACGGATGGTTTGCTGAACAGCAAGGGGGGATTCTTTTGTGCTCTTGCTTTCACTGCTTGGGATCTACTGGTTCATAAGTAAAACCAGCACCAGTATATAGCTTCTGAAGATGAGTAAAACATAATTCACTTCTAGATGGAAGAGTGGAGGAGGTATGACTGGAAATGAAATTGAAAAAGAAGGAAAACTAAAAACCAGGCAGAAAATCTGAAGTACTTTGTTATTTCTCATCTGAAGCTGTTTCCATTTAGATTTTCCTCAAAAGCCAACACAACTGAAGCTTGGTAAAGGATCTGCAGCCCAGGAGCACCGACTGTAGTTTAGCAAATAGGATTTACATGAACTAAAAATGAGTTAACAGAGGAAAAGGTACAGCAACAGCGAGAAAACATTTTAGCTTCTTGAACTCATCCTTAAAAATATCAGCTTTTTATATCACACTTTGCTAGGCAGAAAAAGATACTTCTCAGAGTGGGAAGGTTTAGCATTTAACATCTGGGCTTACAGATAGTTTCAGCAACATTTATGTTGAAATTCATCTGTAAATGTTATTGTGTCAGATACTATGTAAAGAAATAGCCTATACCATGTAGAGTTCACAATCCAGACAAACATTGAACTGTAGGAATCATTTACAACAGAGAATCAAAGGAATTACAGGGTTTTCCAAAAATGCACATGGAGCTTCTAATGGAGAATTAAGAAATTACTCTTGTTTTTTCAGGACCTATGTCAGTGTCTTCATTACCAAACCTTCCTGTCTCAAATCACACCTCTCCAACACCAAAGCTGGGTGGAGGCCAGCACCTCATGCTCAGCAGGAATGGCTTTCTGAAAGCCAATGATCTGCCTGTGAATGCTACTACTTGCTTTAGTACTTCGCAAACTAAGTAAAACAACCTCAGCTGCCATTCTGAAATGCAGGCTACACTGTAAGTTTCCCAAATGATTTCTCAAAAGTTGAATAAATGAATGTACAATACAATCATAACAATTTTGTCATAGCCGTTTTGAGACAGTCCACAGCTGTGAGGAACAGATTTGTTCAGGAATTAATTAATTAATTAATTAATAGAGGCAGGCTAAGCTAAGTAAAGGCCTGAATTCAGCCGAAACCAAAGTCCTGTTGAAATGAATGAAGCTGGAGTAAATTTTGCTGTTCTCCTGAAAAAGAATGTTCCCAGAAGAGATTTGGTCTGCTTTGTCAGTTCATATTTGTTGAATTTAATTTATTTAGTGGGCTAATCACATCAGATCAAAGGTCAGATTTTAAGATTACTTATTAACTCCTTAATTTGATCTTTATATGCAGTGGTTTTGTTGCATGTTTAGAATTTTTCATTTCTAACTGTTTTCTTTGTCCTACAAGAAACTTAAGTGCTCTTCCAGCTGTTGAGAACATTTTACTGCTCTGTTCAAAACTGATCATGGCAGTCTTCTGGCTTTCTTCTATTTTTAACCTTGACTTATAAAGTAATCTTATGTAATATTGTTATCCTACATTTAAAAAAAAAAAAGTGGTTGGCTTTTCTGACGTGTAGTGTCATAGATGTTCAGCTTGGGTTTGAGAATGTGTCATTCTCCATTCTTATGGTTCATCACCCAGGAAACTAAAGACCAGTCAGTCTCACCTCTGTGCCTGGCAAAATCTTGGAGCAGATTCTCCTGGAAGGCATGCTAAGGCACATGAAAAACAAGTTGATTGGTGACATCCAACATGTCTTCACTAAGGGCAAATCCTGCCTGACCAATTTGGTGGCCTTCTATGATGGGGCTACAGAACTGAGGGATGGGGGAGAGCAGTTGATGTCATCTACCTGGACTTGTGCAAAGTGTTCAGTACTGTCCCACACAACATCCTTGTCTCTAAATTGGAGAGACATCAATTTGATGGAGAGACATCAATTTGATGGGTGGACAACTCGGTGGATAAAGAATTGGCTGGATGCCTGCATGCAAAGACTTGCGGTCAACGGCTCTATGTCCAATTGGAGACCGGTAATGAGTGGTGTCCCTCAGGGATCAGTGTTGGGACCGATCCTGTTCAACATCTTTGTCAGTGACATGGACAGTGGGGCTGAGTGCACCCTCAGCAAGTTTGCCAACAACACCAAGCTGTATGGTTCGGTTGATACGCTGGAGGGAAGGGATGCCATCCAGAGGGACCTTGACATGCTTGGGAGGTGGGCCAATGCCAGTCTCATGAAATTCAACCAAGCCAAGTGCAAGGTCCTACTAATTCGGAGAAAACTCCAGGAAAAAACTTGCCAACAGTTTTCAAGCTGACAAGCAGGTGTTCTTTATTGCGGAGCCGGGAGACACGGGGGATAGCTCCTCCTAACATGTGTCCCTATATTGCTATACAAGGCGCCCTTAAATAGTCCCTGGGCATACATACATATTCATGAGGCTAGGTATGGATTACATAATTTTCCAGAAAGTTCCCCACATGCGTACAGAATTGTGGTGGTGGTCTCTGAGGGTCATTTACTTCTTCCAACAATCTTCATCACTTCTGGCAGCCTTTGAGCACGCGCAGTAGATGCTTATACCAGCTTAATTGGTTCGTTAGCACCAGAGACATAATAATCTTCCTGTTTTCCTACTTATCAGTTAGTTTAACTGTAGCCCATCCTGGACACCTGCAGTTCCCAGATACTCCTTATCCCTGTGTCCTGTTCTTCTAGACTGTTTTTCTTAAAAGTATGTCAACTGTAATGATTTATCTTGTAAAAGAATTCTCAGTATGTCCTCTAGCTGTAGTCTACTTTTTTTTCTGTGTGTCATGCACCTCAGTAATTTTCCATTGCTACTGTTACAAAGCCATCAAACTTAACATTACTTAAAACTGATTCTAAAGGTTTATATATTCCATTTTGTAATTTTGTGCCCCCCCCCCCCCCCCCCCCCCCGTCTCACTACACCCAGGTCAAGTCAGTCCCAGGCACAGCTACAGGTTGGGCAGAGAAGAGATTAAGAGCAGCCCTATGGAGAAGGACTTAGAGGCGTTGGTTGATGAGAAAATGGACATGAGTCAGCAGCGTGCAGTTGCAGCCCAGAAAGCCAACCATATCCTGGGCTGCATTAAAAGAAGTGTGACCAGCAGGTCAAATGAGATGATCCTGCCCCTCTACTCTGCTCTTGTGAGACCTTATTTGGAGTTTTGTACACAGTTTATATTGGGGGCATGATATGCTGTGGTATGGAATACCCCTTTGGCTTGTTTCAGTCAGTTGTTTTGTCTCTGCTTCCTCCTGGCTTACTGTGTCCCTCCTCACTGGCTGAGCATGAGAGACTGAAAAGTCCTTGATGGGGGTAAGCATTACTTAGCAACAACTAAAAACATTGGTTTGTTATCAGTGTTGTTCCCAGGCTGAAGTTGCAAACACAGCACTGCACTAGCTTCTAAGGAGAAAAATAACTGCTACAGCTGAACCCAGGACATCTTGTGAGATCCCACTTGGAGTACTGTGTGCAGTTCTGGTGTTCTCAACATACAAAGGTCATGGAGCTGTTAAAGCAAGTCCAGAGGAGGGCCATGAGGATGATAAGAGTGCTGGAGCACATTCCATATGAAGACAGGCTAAGGAAGTTGGGGCTGTTCAGCCTGGAGAAGAGAAGCTGCGTGGAGACCTCATGTCAGCCTTCCAGTATCTGAAGGGGGCCTACAAGGATGCTGGACAGGGACTCTTCATCAGACTGTAGTGATAGGGCAAGTGGTAGTGGGTTCAAACTTAAACAGTGGACGTTCAGGCTAGATATAAGGAAGAAGCTCTTTACTGTGAGGATGGTGATGCCCTGGAACAGGTTGCCCAAGGATGTGGTAAATGTTCCATTCCTGTCAGTGTTTTTGGCCAGGTTGGACAGAACCTTGGGTGGCTTGGTGAGGTGTCCCTGCCCATGGCAGGGGGCTGGAGCTAGATGATCTTAAGGTCCTTTCCAACCCTAACTATTCTATGATTTTTCATTTTGAAAGGAATTCCTGCGGATTTAATGTCTTGACCTAAAATTACTTAAGACTTTTGATTTGTTTATCAGAACATGTTCTGAGAGATTTCTGTAGGTAGAAATAATGTTAGCTGAAATTCTCTGGGGTTTTGGAGTGAGAATTCATTGAAAAATACTTCATATTTATATTTTCCTCAATGTTTTGTGTACTGTACTTAGAAAAGCATGTATTGGTCTATTGAGTTCTTTAAAACTTGGGCCATCTTTAAAGACAAACCATTTTATCTGAGACTTGCTTCTCTTAAATGTGTTCAGGCATAAATGAGATGATCGCTACAACTGAAATGGCTTAAAATATGTCTGACTTAGAGTGGAAAGATTGTAGCAGGTCCACAGAGACAATTTCTACTTTATGTTTAGAAAATATACAAGGATTTACAGAAGTGTAGTTTCTTCAGCTGGGATAAGGAGTCCAGCCTAGAAGAAAAGCCTGAGGGAATAATTTGGAACTCGATGGAATGTCCGGCTGTACTACTCTAGTGCTCGTCACAGAGAGAGCTCTGTTTAAGAAATTATTTTCTCTAGCTTCTGGTGCATCCCTTGCCTGATTGGATAGGTGCTGCAAGTGAAAATTAAAAATATTTTAATTAAAAAGGGGGGAGATATCTTTGTGTAAACTATGGAACTGTGAAAGCAGACAAAGCAGGGTGAAAATGCTCAGAGTAATAAAAGTTCCAGGTAAAATGTCAGTGAGAAAAATGTTGCTGATTTCACATACTTCTCTTGAAGTTTTTCCGTATGACTTTATAGGAAGAATTTCTAATAATACAGGCTGGTATAAGCTGCCCTGAACGTTATAGATCTAAAATATATGTAGAATTGCAAGATTGCTGTGAAAAGACTTAATAGGGTCTTAATCATACTTATTTTAAAACTACAGAATAATTGTGTTCTTTTCACAGTAACATTCGTAACAGTGAGCAAATTCTCTTAAGTGGCAGTTGTCTGTATGACCGGTTTTATTTATTTGCCCTGTATCAATTTGCCTTAATTTTACACAGATCTGTGACAACATTAAACTGGGAGAAATAGACTCTATAGGAAATGTCAGGGGAGTTAAGGGAATCAGCCCCTTTTCCTAGCTAGGTTATAACTCTTACTTCATGGCTCTATAAGTACTTTGAATGAGATGCTGACAGTGTTTCTAACAGTCATTAACCCTGGCCTTCCCTGGAGTAATAAAGTGATTGCCAGAAGCAAACACTAAATATGCTTGAAAAGCCGCCATGCTATTATAGAAATGAGTACACATATGCTTCAGACGTAGACTTTTGTTTGAAGTAGTACTCCTTTGCATAGGAACCAGTAATACTCTCAGCAGAAAACCTAGTGAGCTTCTACTGCATTACTAAGCATGTCATGAGCAAAACAAAATGCTTCTGTAAATTTTTTTGTTTAAAACGTTTTCCAAGAAAAACTAACAAAACTGACCTCAGTAAAAAAAAACAGAGTTTGACCCTGCAAATGTGTTACTGTATTTAAGTGAGCAACATGTCACTTATTTCTGAAATATCAAGTTTGTTTTATTTTAGCCTGCAAATTCACAGAGAAGCATGAATGGATATCTGTTGAAAATGGCATTGGAACAGTAGGAATCAGCAGTTTTGCACGGGTATCAATCCCTCCCCCCCCCCCGTCTAAGTCCACAATATTTATTTATGTGTACCTGCTCTTGTCCTTGCTCTTTGCACAGGTGTTTTTACTGTTCTGACTGCATATGCTCTCCACTGGGCATGATTTTTGGACTTGGTTCTATCACAATTTTTTGTGAAATGAATGCTACTTCAGCATCCTGATAAATTCTTAACCATTTCAAATTGAGCCTATGGAGAGCTGAACTTGATGAGAAACTTGGTGGTTCATCAGAATTCAAAGCCTCCTTTATTACTTGAGTTCTTACAGGCCTGAGGAGGTCATGACTATGTAGAGGATATTGTTCACTTTTTTGGTCAAATTTCCCTTGAACATGAATACGGTGCAGTCCCTCTGGCTAAAGAGCAATTGTGAATAGTAGTACAACATGGTATATATTTCTTACTCTAGGATAAGAATTCCTCTGGATTTTTTTGTTTTGTTCTTGCACAAGTACTTGATTTGGAATAGTTGTAGGCAAATTCAGGGTAAGATTCACTGTGAAACTTCAGAAAATCTAATGTGCGAAGCTATTGATAAAGTGGAATTAGTATTTTGTAGGACAAGCAGTATTTCCCATGATCTCCATTTTCTATAAGTAACACTAATACTCCGTAAGATCCCTAGACTTTTGTGAGATGGGTTACATTTGTTAGTTAAGAGGCAGATGCCTGTTCTGGTTGAGCTGATCCTTATGATGATAAGGCTCCTTATTAAGTCAGGACAAACTGTCCAGCTGTCCATGTCTCTGGAGTGGAAATTCTGCATTTTCTTTCAAATTGCACTGGAAGTAACAAAAAGCAAATTCCCTCCAGTCACTGGGAATGGTGTCCTTTAAAACAGTTGTTACTCTAGCTGATGTAAAGAAGATCAGCCTATGCATATATACCTTGTAACTCATTGTGAGGGTTATTAGCACCGTAACATATAAACAATAATTTGGCATTTGGGGCATGATAACAAACCTTTTCCAAGTTAAATGTTTAAAAATAAGAAGTGAAAAACATGTAGGCCTTAACGAATGAGAACTAAATTTGGAGACAGATTACTTATATACAGATTGTAGAGTTACTGTATCAGATCTCTCCTACATATAGTTTCTTTAATGCATGCTTTGATCCTTTTGTTTTTCTTTTAAGGAAGCATTAGGAGATGTTGTTTACTGTAGTCTTCTAGAAATTGGGACAAAATTGAGTAAAAATGGTAAGTTTCAGCTCTAATTTCTAATGAAGTCATTATTCTACTCATTCCACTCTCCCTTTGCAGAGATTAATTTTACAAAGTAATCTTTATGTTCATTAATACCATTACAAATCTTCTGGATGCAAAACACATTTGGGTATTTCTACAAGAGACAGATTTATTTAAAGTTATCGCTGTCAGACCATGTGTGGTAGCAGAAAATACCTGCCTATTAAACTGTGAAGACATTTATTAAAAAAATTTTAAATATCTTTTTGTAGTAATTTTACCTATGCTTTGTTTTTAAAATATTTATGCTTTGATTTGGACTTACTAGTGTTCAGGCTGACTTATTTGTAATTCTGCAGTTAAGCATTTCATGAGTTGCACAGTGTGAAGCATCTAATTGATATCAAGCTCTAATTTTTCTGTAAACATACAGACTCAGTAATTTGGGGGGGTATCAGATGTAATCATAGATTTCTGCTCATTAGTGTTGTACAAACTGTTACATTCTTAATTATTAAGTTGTGTAGTTTTCCATGTTAAAGAAGGGTGGGCATTAACAGGTAGAAAGTAAAAGTTTATTCCTGTGCTTACAGAGAGAGCTCTTTTGCTAGTATATGAAGAGGTTGCAGAAAAAGAACATAGAGTTACTGAGGTAAAGTAGCAGGCCTTTCTTTTTGCCATCCTCCTTTGTGGAATAGGTTCATAGTGAACTGTTTTGGCCAGTTCTAGTACATCACATTGAATGGTGAATGTTAAAGAAAAGGTCTTTCTGTTTAGGGTTTTAATTAACCAACTTGTAGTTGTAAAGAATACAAGAATGATTTGTGTCAAGAACTTAGAAATCATTGTTACCAATGTACCTGTGACCAGTGTACCATGTGTGAAATGTATAAAAATGACCTTGATTATAATAAATGTTGCTGTCAATGTAATGATGGGAAAGAAGAAGAAAGAAGGGAATAAGCTAGTCCCCTCTTTAATCATTTAGACTGTTAAAACAATAAGGAACGCTTTTAGCTTTGTTTAGCTGCTTGAATGCTTTAAGGGGGTTAGGTAACCAAGGAGACACATCCTGTTAAATATGCGGGTCTAAGATTGTGGTTAAGCTTGTGATAGACATCTTTCTGTTAATGTATTACCGAGAAGTTTCAGTATGTTTCCTTACCTGGAGAGAAGACCCCAGCAACAGGACAGAAACAAATGAAAAGGAGCCACATCGAGTTTCAGGCAAAGAAGACAACAGGACTGGCTGAAACTCAAAGCCAGGAACTGAAACCCTGGACCAAGAAGTATAAGAGACTGTACCCCAAAAACCCTGGTGTGCGTTGTTGGCGCAGCGGAGACTCCCCACGCAACCAGCACTGCTTGATTATTGCCTCTTGATATTAATCAATTGTAATAAAATAATTAAATCAGATCATGGCCAAGGCTAAATTTTTATAACATAGTTTTATCTGAAGGAATTAATTTCCATTTAGTTATTTTCTACACATTCTGGCTTTAGTCTAATTCCAGGCTTTTGCAGAACATGTTGTTCTCTGATTCCTTGTGCTGTTGATGCCTGTCTACTCTTCTGACAGCTCTGTTCCTCCAGCCTCTGTCTTGTTTCCTTGTGGCTTGGAGTTACTCAGGACTAACATTGCTCCAGGCACCATTTCCATAACTGCCTACAAAGCAGAAAAAAGGGAAGAGCAGCTGGGTGATTCCCATGTGGTGCTTCTGAATACTAATGAACATTTTCTGAATGCAAATGTAACACTTGATAGTGTTTCTGAAGAAAAACTGTAATTCCTCAAATAGTGGCTGTGTATTTTGTAACCAAATTATGTATTAAAATGTTTCAATTGAAGATAAAAGGCTTATTTAGGTCTTTTGCCCCAAGAGCTGAATGTATTTCCTTCTAACCTTATATCCTACCATAATCTGTAGGGCTTTAGGATCAGTCTAAATGTAAGAAAATTCTGTCCCTTTTGTAGTGGCCAGCTAGCTAATGTTATGCAAGTTCCCCAAAATAATTCAGGAGCATAAATATAAAACTTAACTGCTGATCATTGTCATAAAGTTGATGACTTCAGTCTCTGACATTTTTCCTTGCTCAAGATCAAGACACGTCTTCAATAGCTAGGTCATCACCAGAACATCTGACTAAAAAACTAAGTGCTTTATATTATCATCTTAGAATATGATGGAACGCTTTTGTGTTTCAGATGAGTTTGGAGCTTTGGAAAGAGTGAAAGCTGTTAGTGAACTCTCCTCTCCTCTCTCAGGAGAAGTGACTGAGATTAACAATGCCCTTGCAGATAATCCAGGGCTTATCAATAAATCCTGTTATCAAGATGGTAAGAGATCATTTTTATCTTTTGATAATGAATACCACGTGGATTATTGCTAGCACAAATGGCTCTTCAATTCCTAGTTCTTTCAGTTTAATGGTGTGGAGGTGTCATGGTTTAAACCTAGCTGGTAACTCAGAACCATGCTTGCTCATTCCCCACCCGCCCGGCAGGATGGGAAGGAGAATTGAAAGAATGTAAATCCCACAGGTTGAGATAAGAACAGTCCAATAACTGAAGTCTAATATAAAATTAACAATAATAATAAGAACAATAAGGGAAATAACAAGGGGAGAGAATATAAAACTAAAAGGGGAAGGGAAAAAACAAACGGATAAACACAAGTGATGCACAGTACAATTGCTTACCACCTGCTAACTGATACCCAGACCCACCCAAGCAGTGATCTGGGCCTTCCAGGTAATTCCCCCCAGTTTGATTGCAGGATATGACGTGCTGTGGTATGGAATACCCCTTTGGCTAGTTTGGGTCAGGTGTCCTGTCTCTGCTTCCTCCTGGCTTCTCATGCCCCTCCTCACTGACAGAGCATGAGAGACTGAAAAGTCCTTGATCAGAGTAAACATTACTTAGAGATATCAGTCAGAGCTTGCTCGGGCTGGGGAGGTGAGTTATCGGTCGGCTGGTGGTGAGATGTCGTATTCTCTTCCCTTGTTATTTCCTTTATCATTATTATTATTGGTGGTAGCAGTAGTGATTTGTGTTATACCTTAGTTACTAAACTGTTCTTATCTCAACCCGGGGGAGTTGCATTCTTTTCAGTTCTCCTTTCCATCCCTCCGGGAGTAGGGGGAGTGAGGAAGGGGGGGAGTGAGTGAACAAGCTGCATGGCTGTATTTAAACCACAACACATCTCTATACCTGCAAGGGGTTTTTATTCTACTGTCTGATTTACGTAACTTCAGGATGTTCTCTATAATATTTTGGGAAACAAAAATTTATTTGCTAAAATATATACTTTCCAAGAAAGATTTGACAACCAAGTTTAGTAACAACAGCCTCAATATGTTAAGTCTGTAGTTGGCACATGGCTATTCTCATAACCTGGACTAGCACTTTCCCTGAAATACTTTTCTAATGCTCCCAAGATACTGAAAAGTGGTGTCTCCCTAATCTCCTAATATTTTTCCTAATTATAGTTGTAAAGATGATACCAAAAAAGGAGCCATATCAACTATCTCTTTGATTTTTACTTCTTTACAGAATTTATTAATCCTTTGTTTTCCTTTTTCACTTTACTATGTAATCAAATAGTTCTGTCTTCTGATTTATATGCTTTCTTAGTACACAAACTGTGATGAGAGTTTATCAAGTTTCTATAGTGGATTGTTTAGGCTGTATTATTTTTGTCTAGTAAATACCTATGTCACAAGTAATTAAGGAATTCTACACCTTGTGCCGAGCAACTGTGGTGATTTCGGAAGAGTAGGTACATGTGAAAATTGTGTGATCAGTCATAGTTTGACATATATCCATGTGTGTCAGATTGAGCAGGCATACAGTTGTAAGGACATTATGGGCATGAAACTAAAGCTTTCACTTGGCAAACCATTAAACTGAAGCAGCTGATCCCATTAGACTTAATGAATCCACAAATGTGCGTCCAAAGTTGATGTGACATCTAAGGCTATGGTTGAGTTACACATGAGTGTGGCTAAATGACAACTTTCCAAAGGAAACTACTTAAAACAGAATTCACCCTTTCTGGTGCACAGTTGGAGAATGGACATTATTTTGCTTGAAAAGGAGAACCAGGAACTTCTGTCCCTACTCCTTTTAGGGTTTTTATATGACTTTAAAGTGATTTATTAAATTTCCTGATTTCTCTTAAGATGGTGACATTAATACTTAGGTGCTTTTCTTTGTGTGGTTTAGGCTGAGAGCTCTGGTGTTCTTCAGTTATTTAGGCTGAAGGATAGTTGTTGGAGCAAATATTTTTATCTCTTTCTGCACTCAACTACCTGAATTATTCTGCCAAAAGAATGTTTTCTTCCTTGTATGATGTATGCTACTCAAGCAGAGCTCCTACCTTTCAAATAATCCCATAGCCTCACCACACTCAGCAGCAGCAGGCAGCCTCAGGTAGGCCACCATGCGAGACTTTGCAAGAGCAGGCATGCAAAACTTGCCAATGTGGATCCATAATGAATGCCTTTCCTCAAAGTGAAAAGATGGAATGAATGTGTATTAGCTTTGGTCTATGACACACTTTGAAAAGCTTCTGTATAAATGATGGGGGAGAACTTAAAAGTTGTTCACCAGTGTGTGCTCCTACAGAAAATTAATAAAGGAGATGTTTTTTTTACAAAATAACCATTTATCTCTTCTCTCTTAAGTCTTGATCCTGAGCTTAAGAACTAAACACTCACAATTGCTGGATACTAGACATTACAGACTCAATAGAGGGATTGGTTTTATGGCAATTATGATTTCTATACTTTACCCACAACCAATAATTATTTATCTGTATTACCTAGGAGTTAATTAGAGAATCATAGAATCATAGAATCATTAGGGTTGGAAAGGACCTTAAGATCATCTAGTTCCAACCCCCTGCCATGGGCAGAGACACCTTACGCTAAATCATATCACCCAAGGCCTCGTCCAACCTGGCCTTGAACACTGCCAGGGATGGAGCATTCACAACCTCCCTGGGCAACCTATTCCAGTGCCTCACCACCCTAACAGGAAAGAATTCAATTCTTATATCCAACCTAAACTTCCCGTTTAAGTTTTAACCCATTACCCCTTGTCCTGTCACTACAGTCTCTAATGAAGAGTCCCTCTCCAGCATCCCTATAGGACCCCTTCAGATACTGGAAGGCTGCTATGAGGTCTCCACGCAGCCTTCTCTTCTCCAGGCGGAACAGCCCCAACTTTCTCAGCCTATCTTCATACAGGAGGTGCTCCAGTCCCCTGATCATCCTCGTGGCCCTTCTCTGGACTTGTTCCAACAGTTCCATGTCCTTTTTATGTTGAGGACACCAGAACTGCACACAATACTCCAGGTGAGGTCTCACAAGAGCAGAGTAGAGGGGCAGGATCACCTCCTTCGACCTGCTGGTCACACTCCTTTTGATGCAGCCCAGGATACGGTTGGCTTTCTGGGCTGCGAGTGCACACTGCCGGCTCATGTTCATTTTCTCATCAATCAACACCCCCAAGTCCTTCTCCACAGGGCTGCTTTGAATCTCTTCTCTGCCCAACCTGTAGCCGTGCCTGGGATTGCTCCAACCCAGGTGTAGGACCTTGCACTTGGCATGGTTAAATATATATCATTACATCATCACATTAATTCTTGCTAAAACTTCCTTTCCATTCTACAAGAACCAACCCCTTTATTTCTCAATATATCTAACTGAATAAAAAAGCTAAACTTGGAACTAATTTTTTCCATCCATATTTAGTTTTCTAAGATTACCATCATCAGCCCTGGAAAGATTGCATACCTAAAATTTGGTCTGGTTTTCAATCAAGTGCTGCCTCCCCTTGTGAATTTTGACCTGTCATTTATATGAATACAAATCATGTAATTGTTACTTTTCACCACAAGGGAAAAATGAATTCTGTTAGAACAGTAGAAGTACATAAATAATAACACTTGGAAATGTTTTGATGAGCATAAAATAAAGCCTATGTCAACTTTACTCATTACAGTAGCAGTAAGACAATTACTTAAGCAGCTCTGATGACTGGGTTAGAAGTGCAGCAGATCTCAGTTTCTACTGCTCACCTTCACTGATGTGTCCAGACAGTGGATGTCCTGTGGATAAGAATTATAGCATAATTAGGGTTGGAAAGGACCTTAAGATTATATAGTTCCAACTTCCCTGATCTGGGCAGGGACGCCTCACACTAAACTGTGTGTCCCAAGGCTCTGTCCCACCTGGCCTTGAACACTGCCAGGGATGGAGCATTTACCACTTCTTTGGGCAGCCCATTCCAGTGCTTCACCACCCTCACAGTGAAGAACTTCTTCCTTCTATCTAACCTGAGCTTCCCCTGTTTAAGTTTGAACCCATTACCCCTTGTCCTATCACTACAGTCCCTAATGAAGAGTCCCTCCCCAGCATCCCTGTAGGCCCCCTTCAGATATTGGAAGGCTGCTATGAGGTCTCCACGCAGCCTTCTCTTCTCCAGGCTGAACAGCCCCAACTTCCTTAGCCTGTCTTCATATGGGAGGTGCTCCAGCCCACTGATCATTCTCATGGGCCTCCTCTGGACTTGCTGCAACAGCTCCATATCATTTTTATGTTGAGAACACCAGAACTGTACACAATACTCCAAATGAGGTCTCACAAGAGCAGAGTAGAGAGGCAGGATCACCTCATTTGACCTGCTGGTCACACTTCTTTTAATGCAGCTCAGGTTGCAATTGGCTTTCTGGGCTGCGAGTGCATGCTGCCGACTCAGGTTCAATTTCTCATCAACCACCTGATGCAAAGGGTTAACCAATGTACAGGGGGGTTAGGGTTAAGCCACTTCTCACAATGTTACTTCTCATTCATGCTTATCGTACTCTCCATGTATGCTATAACAAAATGTAAGGACATGGCTATTGTTAAGAGGTAGGGACCGTGACTTGGTTCCCGTCCTTTGGATGCCCAGGCCTGCTGAAATTGGCTCTGCACTTTGGGCAATAACAAAGCCTCCAGGGAGCATGGTAACAATTAAGGGTGAAAAGTTCAGGCTTGAGCAAGACTCGTTTACCGTTGCCCACGACCACCAGGAAGCACTGCGCAAGAACAAAGGACCTTTTAGCTCATTATAATATGAAGCGAGGATAGGACATGAATATGTATAGGTGTGTTGTGCAACCTCATGCATATGTATAACTTTAGAGGATAAATGTAAAGGGGAAACGACAATGAGGTGCGCATGCCTTTTGATTAGCTATCCCCCATGCGCCTCAGCACTGAATAAAGCATACCTACTTTGCGACTTTAATGAGTTGTGGAGTCTATCTGCGTATCACAACAACCCCAAGTCCTTTTCTTCAGGGCTGCTCTGAATCTCTTCTCTGCCCAGTCTGTAGGTGTGCCTGGGATTGCCCTGACCCAGGTATAGGACCTTGAACTTGTCATGGTTAAACTTCAAAAGGTTGGCATCGGCACACCTTTCAAGCATGTCAAGGGTAGAGAGTGAAGGTGATAAGATTTGCATGAAAAAGACTTTGGGAATGAGCTCTGAGGCCTTGGTGCTTGGACAAGCCCTGGGGCCATGACTTGGAACACTGAAGGACAGGGAAGGTATACAAGCAAGCCTTTGGAGTGTGAAATACAAACTCACCCCTCTAAAGGAGATAACAAGGTTTTATTGAGGGACAAAGTCAATAAAGCAAACAACAGAGCTCGGTGCATGACAGTAGCCAGAGGCACACTGATTAGCATTTGTCACAGGTTTATATACTTTCATTATTGCATTAGTCTTATACATATTCATAATTCCCGCATATAGGCAGGGAATATTATAACTGGCTCCAGGAATTTGTTATCATAAGTCTCCTCCTCTTGGAATCTGTGCACTACTCTCAGGTGATTGTGGGCAGGGGTCCTGAGGATAAAGTAAGCAGTCTTCATCTTGTGAGTAGGGGTCTTCAAGATGAAGTAAGCAGTCTTCCTCGGGGTGTACTTTTCACCTTTGGCACAGTTGGATGCCCCAGTAATCACTGAACTGCCTGAAACCAGCCATATCTGTAATTCTTCTGATAACTAGCAAAGATTTAGAACAGTGCAACCTTCCTGCAAAATCTATTGCAGGACGGGCAGACAAGGAGTATCCCAAGCTAGCAGATGTTTGGGAGGCTCTGTCTCTAAACTAACTGATAAGTAGGAGGATGGTGTGAAATAACTCATTCATGTTAAGTGGGGCCACTAAATCCTGTTATCTCACCACAGACCTACAACACAAACATTGTTCTTTAAAGCTAAAGATACTTTAGAAGACTGGTGTGAAACAATTAACTCATGTTTAGTGGGGCCACTACATTCCACAGGCTTACAACATACACATTGTTCTCTTTCTACAACCTAAGCTAAGCTAAAAAGTACTTTAACTCTATGTTTTCCAGGCACTAGCTTTTCTTATATCAACCCCCCCCCCCTTTTTCTTTCACCTTTACAAACTCTTTTGCTATGTGACTGTTTTGCTCAAGAGTTCTGACCCTTTTTAACTTGATGTCTAATCTTGTGTCTTTAGCGAGCTTTGTTTCTGTTATTGTAACCCTGTACAGTTACATCCACATAACCACACCTACCGTGGTTTCTTGCCCAGCCAAAAGAGAACATTTGTGATGCAGAGGATTGACCAATGTACAAGGGGGTTGTACAAGGGGGTTGTGCAAGAGGGGATAAAGGAATTTTGCCTGTTTAACAGAAAACATTGCTTGGAAATACCTGTCAAGCTTGCCATGCAGTACCAGGACAATAGGCTATTGATAAGGGGGAGAAACAGAATGATAAGGGGGAGAAACAGACTGATAAGGGGGAGAAACAGTTACTTAGTTCCAGTGAAGACCAGCTTTGTGGTTTGGACTTTGACCAGACTCCTGAAGAGCATGTGTGACGGCTAGAGGTGAAAAATTCAGGCTCGTGGAGAAAAGTTCAGGCTCAAGGAAGACTCATTTACTTTACCTTGAAGACCCCTACTCACAAGAGGAAGACTCATTTACTTCATCTTGAGACCCTCGACCACAATTGGGGGGGCACTGCGTAGGCACAAAGGACCTTCTAGCTCATTATAATACAAAGTGGGGATAGGACATGAATATGTATAGGTGTATTGTGCAACCTTATGAATATGTATAACTTTAGAGAATAAATGTAGAGGGAAACAGCACTGACGTACGCATGCCTTTGGAGGAGCTATCCCCATGCGTCTCAGCGCTGAATAAAAGCATACCTACTTTACAACTTTAACGAATTGTGGAGTCTGTCAGCGTATCAATTGGGCCAGCCAGGCAGGAGATCTCTGTCAACTGCAGGATCGGCTAGGGGTGGATATCCTAGGCGCCCCAGGCCGTTTGCCTGAAGGAGCTCCCCTTCTTGTCCACTCACTGCGGGGGCAGACAACAACCTGTGCCGGCTGTGGAAAAACGGTGTGCTTGAAATTTATGTTGGTAATTTTGGGGGTCTATAAGTCGTGCGCGTGGCCCGGGGCTGGTGGTAAGGCGTGCAGAGACGTCTGGCGCAAGGCGTAGCTCCCCTTGGCAGGTAGGGCTTGCAAGCAGAGGACTTGCCAACCAATAGAGCGGCTTCTAGCAATCCTGAGAGTGGATCGGGTGAGTCCAGGTTTTCGCTACATCCCAAGTTCTGGGAGCCAGCACAGACCTGCTAATGACTGTGTAGGAAGCAGGTGAAGGGTAAGAGCAACCACTGTGTGGAGTGTGTCTGTGGGATCCTGTGTGGGTGTGAAAGTGTTTTGTGTGTGTAATAAATTGGGACCACAACGGATCATAATCCAATTGAAATTTTATTAATTATAGCAAGTAGAATATGAGCAAAGACAGCGCTGGGCGACAGGGGAGTCTATGTTCCACCAACTGCCGCGCCGAACAGTTCTAACAGTCCCTTTTTATCAGTCCTCCAGTTCCGCATTTGTATCTTCAACGGAGTACTCTGCGCATGCCCCAGTTGTTGTTAGGGGGTCTTTTTCTGCCTCCTGGTGGTCCTTGAGGCTGAAGGCTTGAAGTCCTCCTCGGTTACCTTTAGATATCCTTTTCCATATATGGTCTTCAACTTGCTGTGCAATAATTTTTAGAATTGTTTTGCAAAAGCCCTTAGTAAGCGTCCTGCGGTTTGTAAGTAATTTTGTTGTCAACTTATGCAAGTAAAGCACTTAAGCAAAGCAATAGTTGCCCCCACCCATATGTCTGCCAGTTTTTTTAGAACATCTTGCAGATATTTCCTCAAAACTTGCAGATATTTCCTCAAAACTTGCGCAAGCGGTGTCTGGTTTAGTCTGCACAAGCGACCACGGTTATCTTTTCTTTTGTTGTCTAATCTTTACATCAGGCTTAGCATAAATCTTAATAAACAATACCATAGTCCCTAGTTTTTCACATGTGGCTGAGACATGGCGTAGCTCCAAAGCGAGTGTGGAGTCCTGATCCTCGGTTCCGTGTTCTCCACGAGGAGAGCTGAGAAGAGTGGCTGGAGACAGACAGTGTCTTTGTTTTGTGTTGTGTCTAAGTGCTTTGTGTGTGTATATGTCTGTCGTTAGTGTTAAAGATTACAGTGTTTAAGCAGTGGGGGAGAAGCAGACAAAAGTAAACCGTGGCTAATGGGGGGGGGGGGTAAGTACTGTTCCCTCTCTGCACCTCAGTGGCTGTATAAGAGAAGTATAACCTCTAATATATGCAGTCCTGCTCTTGAGACCTGGACTTTACACTCCGTAAGAGGCTTGTAGCCTCACATACGGGTGCCTAATAACTTTTGAACAGTGGAACCTGCCGTGGATACTAGGACAGTGTAAATTTTGCTGGAACCAAAACTATGATCTAACAACAGGGGAGTTGATCTGCAGAACCCAGAGATATTATTTTACTGAACCCCCTGAGAATATCATAAAACTTGTGCATAGGTGTGATACAGGGTTAACCAATGTACAGGGGGGTTGCACAGGGGGGTTGTACAAGGGGGTTAGAGGAATCTGCTTGCTTAAACAAAAGTATTCTCTGTGCCTTTCATGCCTACTAAGCAGAACAAAGGCACTAACCATTGATAAGGAAAAGCAGACACCTGGTTCTATTGACAAGGAAAAGCAGAGGCCTGATTCTACTGAGAAGCAGCTATTGATAAGGAAAAGCAGATGCCTGATAAGGGGGAGATGCAGATGGTTTATGGCTGGGACACAGACCAAACCCTAAGGCCATACGTGAAGACTAAAAGGTGAAAAGTTCAAGAAGAGGAAGACTCATTTACTTCATCTTGAGACCCCTGCCCATGACCAGAGGGGGCACTGCGCAGGCACAAAGGACCTTCTAACTCATTATAATACGAAGCGGGGATAGGACATGTATAGGCGTATTGTGCAACCTTATGAATATATATAACTGGAGAATAAATGTAGAGGGAAACAACACTGAAGTACGCATGATTTAGAGGAATTATCCCCGTGTATCTCAGCGCTGAATAAAAAACATACCTACTTTACAACTTTAACGAGTTGTGTAGTCAATCCACGCATCAACCTCACCTTTTGTCACTTCTTTTGCCTCTATCTGCCAGTTCATTTCCTTCTTCTAATTCTGAGCTCACCTTCTTGTGTGCCTTAATGTGCATGATTGCTACCTTCTCAGGGAGTTGTACCGCTTCCAACAGTCTCACTATTTCTTGTGCATGTTTGATCTTTTTCCTTTGTGAGTTCAACAGTCCTCTTTCTTTCCAAATGGCTCCATGCACATGTACAACCCCAAATTCATATCTTGAGTCCGTATAGATGTTTATATTCTAAGGCTCTAGTCGGTGCTATCAGCTTTGCTTTTTGTGCAGAGATGTTTACAGGCAAAGGTCCAGACTCTATTACCTCTCTGCAGGTGGTAACTGCATATCCAGCATGCCGTTTTCCACTGATAACATAGGTGCTCCCATCAGTAAACCAGGTTTCCGCGTCATTTAAAGGGGTATCTTTTAGATCCGGATGACTGGAATATGTGGCCTCAATAGTCTCCAGGCAATCATGGTGTACCGGTTCTCCTTCGTTTCTGCTGAGGAAAGAAGCTGGGTTGTCAATGTTAGTTACCACTACCTCTATATCATCTTGTTCCACCATGATGGCTTGATATTTCAGAAACCTTTGTGGGGAAAGCCAGTGTCCACCTTTCACTTTCAGCACTGCGGACACTGTATGGGACACCAGCATAGTCATTTTCTGGCCCAAGGTGAATTTGCGTGCTTCTTGGATGTTTAGTACAACTGCTGCAACGGCCCTGAGGCATCCAGGCCATCCTTCAGCTGCAGAGTCCAATTACTTAGAAAAATAAGTAACCGCTTGCCGGTACAGGCCCAAGTCCTGTGCTAGTATCCCTAAGACAATTCCTTGTTTCTCATGGGAGAAAAGAAAGAATGGTTTGCTGATGTCTGGGAGTCCTAAGGCTGGTGCCGACATCAAGGCGTTTTTTAATTGGTGGAAGGCTTGAGTGGCTTCCTTTGTCCACTGAAGATTCTTGTTGTCTTTTATGATTAGTGCATATAGAGGCTTAACAATTAGTCCATGATTGTAGATCCACAGCCTACACCATCCTGTCATACCATCCAGGCCACACAGGCCTCTTCTGTCTGGGTAGATATTAGGATGTCATCTATGTACTGCAATAACTTCCCTTCTTCCGGTGGGGCTTCCCCAGACTCTAAGTCTTTTGAAAGTTGTTCTCCAAACAGGGTGGGACTGTTCTTAAATCCCTGAAGCAACACCATCCATGTGAGCTGGGTTTTGCGCCCACTCTTAGGGCTTTCCCATTCAAATGCAAAGATTTTCTAGCTGGCTTCCTGGAGAGGGAGGCAAAAGAAAGCAACCTTCAAATCCAGAATGGTAAAACAAGTTAGCTCTGGTGTTAAGTATGTTAGCAAAGTGTATGAATTTGCTACTACAGGGTAAGGATACTCAGTTATTTTGTTAACAGCCTGTAAGTCCCGTACCACCCGGTATGACCCATCAGGTTTACAAACAGGTAAAATAGGGGTGTTAAAATCAGATTGGCACTCTTTTAGCAGTCCTAGCTGTAGGAAATATTCAATCATTGGGCAAATTCCTTCCCTATCTTCCCTTTTCAGGGGGTATTGTTTAATCCTGACTGGCTGTTTTCCCTCCTTGAGCTTAATCTGTATTGGGGGTGCATTTTTTTGGCTTTTCCAGGTACATTTGTGGCCCATACTCCTGGGAATACCTGATCCAGTATATCATCCTGGACTTCTCCCTCGACGTGATTAATATTTCTATATACTATTGGTCGTTTACTTTTAAACCGCGCATCAGGTGCTCTCTTATTTTTATAAATGCATTTGCAGAGCACTGGGAAAGAGAGGATATAGAGTTTTGTAAAAGATTGTTTGAAATGGGAGGCGGTCAAAAGAAGGAAATTCTGAAGAAAAGCCCATTGGGTTACATTTTGGCACATTGGAAAGAACTGGGAGGGTCTTCTGGGGGCTCAGTAAACAAGAAAACATTGGTAAAATATTGTAACCAATGGTAGCCTTTACATACTTTGGAAGATCAGGAGAAATGGCTTAAAAATGGAACTCTGAATTATAGCACTGATTCGCGGATTGACTCCACAACTCGTTAAAGTTGTAAAGTAGGTATGCTTTTATTCAGCGCTGAGGCGCACAGGGATAATTCCTCAGTCATGCGTGCCTCAGTGTTGTTTCCCTCTACATTTATTCTCTAAAGTTATATATATTCATAAGGTTGCACAATACGCCTATACATATTCATGTCCTATCACCGCTTCATATTATAATAAGTTAGAAAGTCCTTTGAGCCTATACAGTGCCCCCTCTGGTCATGGGCAGGGGTCTTCAAGCTGAAGTAAATGAGTCTTCCTCCAGTGGGTAGGGGTCTTCAAGATGAAGTAAATGAGTCTTCCTCTTCTTGAACTTTTCACCTTTTAGTCTTCACGTATGGCCTTAGGGTTTGGTCGGTGTCCCAGCCATAAACCATCTGCATCTCCCCCTTATCAGGCATCTGCTTTTCCTTATCAATATCTGCTTCTCAGCAGAATCAGGCCTCTGCTTTTCCTTGTCAATAAAACAGAAGGACTTGTTTAAGTATTTCCTTGAACCCTCCAGTAACTCCTAGGTTATTAAGCCATTCATGCATTCCATCTCCAACAATTCTAAGCTCCTGCATATTTTTCTTCAATTTTAGCAGCTTAGCATGAATTTGATTCAGAATGGTCAGATAAGTTCATGCAGCACATACTTTTGAAATCCCCACAACCATCCTATAACAATCTTTGTTACCTCCCGGGCTTGTGCGCTTCTAGTTGGAAAGGCTTCTGGTCAACCTGAAAAGGTGTCTGTTAGTATTAACAAATGTCTATACCCCCTTTTTCTGTCCTTTTGCAAATTCTTTTGCAACATATTTTCATCCAGTCTTTTTTGAAATAGTTTCTTGTTTCTATTTGATATTTAAATTTCATTTCTTTTTTTCAATTTTCGTCATTTATCATAGATCATTTACAATTCCAGGAAGAAAATTTTGTTATACCACAAGTAATCAATATTAAAACAATTAATAGTAATATTCCTGCAACCAGTTGTCTTAACCAGGAGAGATCAGGTAACCATGAAGTTAACTTTTTCCATATTTCCTCTATGGTTGCTGAGATATTTATGATTGCCTGTTTCAGGAAGGCCCTGATCTTCTCCTGATTCAGGCAACTGTGCACACTCCCAACAGTCACTACAATTAACAACTTTAGTAACATTCTGCATTAATTTCAGATATAAGTATTAGTCCCAAGATGGTATGTCAGTTATCACATAAATCCAAATTATGACTGATATAATTTCATATGCGAGGGTCCTGAAGGTTCAATCCGCCATGTCTTCTCTGGTTCTGGTGCTTTCTTTATTCTTGCAAGCAGGTTGTTCCTTCATCTTCACTGCTGTAAAGGTGGTCAATATTGTCTGATACAGTCCTCTCCACTTCTCCTGTAGAGGATCTCCTGAAAAATTCTTAACATACATAAACCCAGTCTCTGGATCTAAAAGGGTGAGTCGCGTAATCCATGCCTCTCACTCTTGTCCTCAGTATTCTCTTATTTCTTCTAATTGTTTTCCCAGATTGACCAGAAATTTTGGGAGATAACCTTCTCCCACTTCCAGAAGACTTTCTCCTTTAAACTGGGACTGATATGGTCTTCCATATAAAATTTTTACATAGGATAGCCTCTTCTTTCGACCGATGTTTAGTTCAAATTCTTAACAGAGCCAGTGGTAAGGCTTGGTATTAATATCTTGACATATTTTACTAATCTGTTGTTTGACCATCTTTTCTATTTGCTCACTGGCCTGAGGCCTGTACAGAACATGTAGTTGCCAATCAAGCTCTAAGTTTTGCTAATTTCTCGTAACTATTTTGCACTAAAGGGTGAGCCTTGGTCAGAAGAAAGTGCCTCTGGTACTCCAAAACCTATAAGGGAATGCTTCTGGCCACCCTAAAAAAGTATTCGTTAACACCAACAAATATTGGTAAAAATGTATTTGTCTAATTGAACTATGATATATAGATTCCTTCCTTCAATTTGTTCATCTAAGTATTTATACAAAGACTTGCTACCTCAATGAGTTTTATTATGTTCCTCCTGAACTAGCGTCCAGAGTTGGTTATAGGGGATTATAATTCGCCCATCAGGTATCTGAACCCAATCTTCTTTGTTTTCCTCTCCTCCTCCGAGATCTTCAATAAATTTTCTATCCTCCTTTGAATATCTAGGTTTAGATTTCTCAATTGTTAGTTTGCCATCAGGGATTAAGGGAATGAGTTTAGATTGTTAAAATCAGCCAAATTACACCTTGTTGATATCCTTGACAATACATAATAGCTACTTCCTCAGGTAGCTGAACAGCTTTCAGTAGTTGTAGCATGTTTATTCTGTTTCTCCTGTGTGTTCAAAGGTCCTCGTTCTTTCCAGATGGCACCATGTGCATGGGCCACACCAAATGCATATTTAGAATCAGTCCAAATATTTATCCTTTTGTCTTTAGCCAATTCCAGGGCATGTTCCAGGTTTCTTTCAAATCCTGTCATCTTGAATATACAGTTTCATGTTAATAGTTGCTGGATTGACAATATTAGTTACCACAATTTCTATATTATCATGTTGCACAAGGGTGGCCTGGTATTTTAAAAAAACATGAAGGAGATAACCAGTGGGCTTCTTTCTGTTCCAGGAATGCTGATACAACACAGGACACTAGTCCAGTAATTTTTGTCCCAAGGTAAATATGTGGGCCTCTTCAATATTCATGACAACTGCTGCCACAGCTTTTAGGCATCCGGGCCATCCTTTGCTCGCTTCATTCAGCTGTTTTGAAAAATACATGACTGTTCTCTTACAGGGTCCTAGTTTCTGAGTAAGGACCACCAAAGCTATTCCCTGTTCTTCATAGGAATATAGCCAAAAGGATTTAGTCACATCCAGAAGTCAGAGCCGTAGCTCTCATTAGCTCTGCTTTTAAATTTCTAAAGCCCTCCTCTGCTGAATCAGTCCATTCCAAAGAGAGAGGGGTTTCTTTTAACAGTTCATATAGGGGTCTTACCAGAACACCATAATCATGCATCCAAAGTCTGCATCATCCAGTCATTCTTAGGAACGTCTGGAGCTCCTTGATGGTTGACAAATGGCTTCTTTTCTAGCAGTTCCAAGTTTTTTCTGTTATCCTAGGTAGGAAACTCGGGTTTGGATTAGTTGGGCCTTTTGTCTGGTTACCCAAGACAGTCCCAGAAAATTCAATAATTCCACCATTCACTGGACACATTCTTCCTTTGTTTCTGTGGCAATTAATAAGTCATCCACATATTGTAACAGAGTCCCTGTCTGAGTGGGTGGTTTCCATGATCCTAGTTCCAGTGCTAACTGATTTCCAAAAATCGTTGGACTGTTTTAAACCCTTTAGGTAATACTGTCCAAGTTAATTGGGTTTTCCTTACTGTGTCAGGATGTTCCCATTCAAAAGCAAATAAATTCTGGTAAGCAAAAGAAAGAGTCCTTTAAATCCAAGACGGCAAACCATTTCTGATTTGATTTAGTCAATACGGATTAGCTATTACTGAATATCCTCTATAAATTTGTTGATTCCTGAGATCTTGAACTAATCTGCAACTTTTCTTTACTGGCAAAATAGGAGTATTATATTCCAATTCACATTCAATTAAGAATTTATATTTTAATATTTATCAATGATTTTTTAATTCCCTTTCCTGCAATTTTAGGGGCTATGGTTTTATTTTAATTTGGCAGGCCCCCCTTTTTATTTCTACTTTAACAGGCAAAGCATTTTTCGCCTTACCTGGAACTTCAGATGCCCATACTCCCAGGTATACCTGGATTAAGGATTTCTTCTATTTCAGGGAGGTCCTCCTGTTCGCTTTTTCTGTTGAATTAAAGATAAACTCAAAACTGCAATTAATTGATTTTTAACTCTTTAATTCCATATTGCCTTCTTTAAATGTTGCTTCTTGTCCTAATAAAGATTTCGAAGAATTAAGTATGCATAAAAATTTTATGCATTCCTATTTGTTTTTCCACTTTGTGCCTCTTTTTGCCTTTTTTTTTGTTTGTTTGGTTTGGTTTGGTTTGTTGTTTTTTTTTTTCTTTTCCTTGGTGGCCAGTAGCTCCCACATCTGTAACAATCTCTTTTCCCTCTGAATTAACACCGAATATGTTGCTCCTGTATCCACTAAAATTCCACTTTATTTCCTCTGGTCTCCAGTTTTAATTTAACCGTGGATCTACTAGGGTAGATTCCCCAGGTCCCTTGTCAGTCTAGTTTCAATTCAGTCACGGGAGCCACTCCATGGCACTTTCCCCCAGGGCAGTCTCACTTCCAACGTCCAAAACTCTCCACAACACACACACAGATCCGGTCCCATAGGAGAAGAACCCACTTCCCCCACCTTTGTCCGACATTCCTCCTCCATTAGTTTCAAAACATTCAGCAACCCCTCAGTCCCGTCTATCAACATGTCTGTTCCCACTTGTTTGCCTGTCCCAGCACCCATCCCGTGCTCAAACACAGGAGCTGCGCGAGCTCCCCTCCTTTCCCTTTGGTTTTCCCTTTTTTTTTTTTTTTTCCTCACAGCTGCTCACCCTGCTCTGCAGGGGTTACAGATGCCTGCCTCTGCAACAGCACTTCTGGTTTAATGTGAATGTGCTGCTTGTTGCCAGTGACAAAATCTCCTCCTCCTTATCAATATCTGACAGGACAGATACACAGGATGCTCCTCTCAGAGGTATCTGTGATATATAATTTTTCTATTTATTTTCCTGATTATTGGCTTTTCAACTTTTAAACATCATTTCCCCAATATCACAGGCTGAACAACATCTCTCCAGATTAGCTTTCTGGTTTCCAAAGCCAAAATTAGGGATCTGGCAGAGCTATATTAATTTCACATTCTGTCTGCCACTCCGGGTGGTTTCTTAAAGTGAAAAACCTATCTGTATATAGTACTTCATCCCATTTTCCTGGCCACCTCAAAACCAACATTAATTGTAACAATGTATTATAATTCAAAGTTCCATTTTTAGGCCATTTCTCCTGATCACAGAATTGTAGAATTAACCGGGTTGGAAAAGACCTTTAAGATCATCAAGTCCAGCCATTACCCCAGCACTGCCAAAACCACCACTAAGCCATGTCATTAAAGGCCTCATCTCAATGTTTTTTGAACACTTCCAGAGACACTGATTCCACCACTTCCCTGGGCCACCTGTTCCAATGTTTGATCACCTTTTGGTGAAGAAATTTTTCCTAATACCCAGACTAAGCCTCCCCATGCCCAGCTGGAGACATGTTATTATGAGATTAAAATGTGGTGGGGTTTTTTTTTTGTTTTTTATAAAATCTCTCTCCTACAATTCAACCATTTTTATTGCTTTATATAATTAAATTCACTAAGAGTTACCAGACAATGGGATCTGTAGCCCCATTTTCTGGTCTGACAAATTTAAAATAAATAAATTATACATGTACACACTGCCATAAAGGATCCTCTGCCTTAGGCATCAAACATCCTTAAAGAACTGCTATCAAACCCTAACACATGACAGACAGAAGGAGGAATCCAAGCCAGGGAAAATTCCATATAAAATTGGAAAAATGCTTAGCAGTCTCCAGAACAATCCAAGTCTGGAAAGGCAAATCAAACACATATAGATGATGACCATGGGAAAGAGTCATTTCATTGACACACTGTTCTCTTTCCATATCATTCCTGAATGTCTTACGGGTTTTTTACGGATAAGCATGTAATAAATAGGGGGGCTAATACCTGTCCTCTGGTACTCAATTTCAGAGACTTCACACCAAAATCCCAAATACTTTCCCCAATCTCATAAACAATCACAAGATTGGCAATTAATTTTTCAAAAGTAAGCTTTTTACACTCACAATATTTTTACAGATACAATTCATACACAGAGAGGAACATCACAGTCTTCATAAAAAGATACACCTGCACACAAGACCTGTTATTTCATACAAACACATCAAGTACTCAACTTTATCCAGAGAAGTTTCCTATCAAATTTTACAAGTTAAAAATAACAGGGGTGTACATCATGCAAAATTACAGGAGTGGAGAATTGTAACTTTTAAGTTGACAACAGTCTAACTAAAAACAGACATTGGTTACAATATTTTATCAACGTTTTCTTGTTTACCGAACCCCCAGAAGACCCTCCCAGTTCTTTCCAATGTGCCAAAATGTAACCCAATGGGCTTTTCTTCAGAATTCCCTTATTTTGACCGGCTCCCATTTCAAACAATCTTTTACAAATCTATAGCTTCTCTTTCCCAATGCTCTGCAAATGCACTTAAAAATATGAGAGCACCTACACACAAGTTTTATGATATTCTCAGGGGTTCAGTAAAATAATATCTCTGGGTTCTGCAGATCAGTTCCCCTGTTGTTAGATCATAGTTTCGGTTCCAGCAAAATTTACACTGTCCTAGTATCCACGGCAGGTTCCACTGTTCAAAAGTTACTATGCACCCATATGTGAGGCTACAAGCCTCTGGTACTGAGTGTAAAGTCCAGATCTCAAGAACAGGACTACAGATATTAGAGGTTATACTTCTCTTATACAGCCACTGGGGCACAGAGAGGGAACTCTTCTTAACCCCCATTAGCCACAGTTTACTTTTGTCTACTCCTCCCACACCGCTTAAACACACACAAAGCACTTAGACACAACACAAAACAAAGACCCTTCGTCCATCTCCAGCCGCTCTCCTCGCGGAGAACACGGAACCACAGATCAGGACTCCACACTCGCTTTGTAGCTATGCTACGTCTCAGTCACACAGAAACGCAAACACACATGGGATCCCACACACTCACACTGTGGTTCCACCTTACCCTTCTCCTGCTTCTTATGGCAGCAGGTCTGTCCTGGTTCCCAGAATTTGAGATGCAGCGGAGACCTGGTGGGTTCACCTACCCTTCACCTGCTTCCACTGCGGTCATTAGGAGATCCTTCCTGGCTCCCAAAACTTGGGATGCAGCGAAAACCCGAACTCACCCAATCCACCCTCAGGATCGCTAGCGGCCCCTCTACCGGTTGGCGAGTCCCCTGCTTGCAAGCCCTACCTGCCAAGGCGAACTACGCTGTGCGCCAGACGTCTCTGCATGCCTTACCAGCAGCCCTGGGCCACACGTACACCTTACAAGCCCCCTAAGTATCAAGCATACCGTTTCTCTGCAGCCGGCACAGGTTGTTGTCTGTCCTCGCAGTGAGCGGACGAGGAGCGGAGCTCCTCCAGGCAAGCGGCCTGGGGCGCCTAGGATGTCCGCCCCTCAGCCGATCCTGCAGCCGAACAGAGACATCCTGGCTAGCTCACCAAATTGATGCGTGGATTGACTACACAACTCGTTAAAGTTGTAAAGTAGGTATGCTTTTTATTCAGCGCTGAGATGCACAGGGATAATTCCTCTAAATCATGCGTACTTCAGTGTTGTTTCCCTCTACATTTATTCTCTAAAGTTATATATATTCATAAGGTTGCACAATACGCCTATACATGTCCTATCCCCGCTTCGTATTATAATGAGTTAGAAGGTCCTTTGTGCCTGCGCAGTGCCCCCTCTGGTCATGGGCAGGGGTCTCAAGATGAAGTAAATGAGTCTTCCTCTTCTTGAACTTTTCACCTTTTAGTCTTCACGTATGGCCTTAGGGTTTGGTCTGTGTCCCAGCCATAAACCATCTGCATCTCCCCCTTATCAGGCATCTGCTTTTCCTTATCAATATCTGCTTCTCAGTAGAATCAGGCCTCTGCTTTTCCTTGTCAATAGAACCAGGTGTCTGCTTTTCCTTATCAATGGTTAGTGCCTTTGTTCTGCTTAGTAGGCATGAAAGGTACAGAGAATACTTTTGTTTAAGCAAGCAGATTCCTCTAACCCCCTTGTACAACCCCCCTGTACAACCCCCCTGTACAACCCCCCTGTACATTGGCTAACCCTGTATCAAGGTAATTATTGAAGGAGCTTTAATTTCTGATGGGAAAATTTCCCTTTAAGGTAAGCCAAATTACAACAAAGATGACCAAAAATTAATCACAGACCAAGAAGGAATATTCAGTGAGGAGCAGTGAGCCAGCACATCACAGGGAAGAATAATTGTCCCCTACTCTCTATTATGGTCACTAATAAGGAACAAACATCAAAAAAATGCACTGGGCGGTAGATGTCTTACATAAATATTTGACAAGCAAAATTATGGCTAGAAATTTGTATGCTACTATCCAACAGGTAATCCACCAATGTGATCTCTTCCTCCGAACAAACCCCCAAAATAATCCTAAACCCAAAACAGGTCAAACTGGGAGGGGCAATGGACCAGGACAACAGTGGCAGATCGACTTTACAGAACTGCTAAGTAAAAGGGGGGGTATAGATATTTGTTGGTATTAACGGATACCTTTTCAGATTGGTCAGAAGCCTTTACAACTAGAACTGTGAAAGCTCGAGAAGAAACGCAATTGATGGTAAGGACATATGCCTCAATACAGAACAAGGCCTTTGTGTCCTGGGTTCAGCAGTAGCAGTCATTTTTCTCCTTCTTGGTAGCTGGTGCAGTGCACTGTTTTGACTTTCAGCTCGGGTACAGAGCTGATAACAATGATGTTTTGGTTTGGCCAAGGACTTTGTGAGCCTCATGCTCTGCCAGGGAGGAGGGGAAGCCGGGAGGAAGCAGAGAAAGGACACCTGACCCAAGCTAGCCAAAGAGGTATTCCATACCACAGCACATCATGCCCAGGATGTAACTGGGAGTTAGCCAGAAGGGCTGGTAGACTGCAGGGTTGGAGAAGATATCAGTCAGAGCTTGCTCGGGCTGGGGAGGTGAGTTATCGGTCGGCTGGTGGTGAGATGTCGTATTCTCTTCCCTTGTTATTTCCTTTATCATTATTATTATTGGTGGTAGCAGCAGTGATTTGTGTTATACCTTAGTTACTAAACTGTTCTTATCTCAACCCGTGGGAGTTGCATTCTTTTCGATTCTCCTCTCCGTCCCTCCGGGAGTAGGGGGAGGGAAAGAAGGAGGGGAGTGAGTGAACGAGTTACCTGACTGGGTTTAAACCATGACACTTTGTCATTTTGAAATCCATCCAGACATTACTCAAAGGACTGTACTTGTATATATATTGTACTTGTATATATTTTATATATGTGTGTGCTCAAGAACTGATTGTGCTTTTGTGAGGATAGATAACGATAATGAAAACGTGATTGTTAAGAATCATTCTAATTTTTGTATTTGTAATTTTGCTAACATTACTGGGTGTGACTTTACATATTCATCACCAGCTGTATCCCACCATCTGATAAAATCCAATTACCACAAGCTATTACCTACCCCCATTGGAATGGACTTTACGTTGGTAAGACAGTTAATAGAACATCCAGACCTGATAAATATAATAAGAGGGGTCCAGGAAAACGGAAAGAAAACTTTAATTACCGTCCATCATGACAAGGAAGAAATAAGCAGATTTCTATTAAGGGTAGGACAAGATACAAGCCACCACTGGTGGGATGTACTTTTTGGATGGTCACCAACTGCAACTGGTATACTGAATACTTTGTGTCACCCTGTCGTGGTTTAAACCCAGTCAGGTAATTCGTTCACTCACCTCCCCCCCCTTTCTTGCCCTCCCCCTGCTCTCGGAGGGACGGAGAGGAGAACCAAAAGAATGCAACTCCCACGGGTTGAGATAAGAACAGTTTAGTAACTAAGGTATAACACAAATCACTACTGCTACCACCAATGATAATAATGATAAAGGAAATAACAAGGGAACAGAATACAACACCTCACCACCCGCTGACCGATAACTCGCCCCCAAGCCCAACCAAGCTCCGACCGATACCTCCTCCAACCCTGCAGTCTCCCAGCCCTTCCGGCTAACTCCCAGTTACATCCTGGGCATGACGTGCTGTGGTATGGAATAGCTCTTTGGTCAGTTTGGGTCAGGTGTCCTGTCTCTGCTTCCTCCCAGCTTCCCCTCCTCCCTGGCAGAGCATGAGGCTCACAAAGTCCTTGGCCAAACCAAAACATCTCTATCAGCTCTGTTCCCGAGCCGAAAGTCAAAACACTGCACTGCACCAGCTACCAAGGAGGAGAAACATGACTGCTACTGCTGAACCCAGGACATTATCCACCCCTTATTCCATACCATTCACGTCATGCTCAGATCCCACATTTTCAATATACCATCACTCTTATCTCGGTGCACTCTTATCTTAGTGCATGGACCAGTCCCTATAAAGCTGCTGCGTCCATCTGGTCCATGTCAGGCTCCATCTCTTGTAACAGTCTTCCAGAGCAGGAGAGACTGTGTGCAGTGTTCACACTCGTGAATAACCTAGTCAATAGTGTCCATTGTTAAGTCCACCCCTTGATCATGAGTCCATCTCTGTGTTGCATCTCTGCTCTGATGGCCTGAAGTGCCACGGGCCCACCAGGCTTAAAATAATTCACTGTCCCCTTCAGCAGTTTCTGCAGCTTGTTGCTGGGGACTCCATACAGCTGCCTTCCATCTCCGACGCTTCCAAAGCACTGGAGGGGCCCAGTGGACTAGATACTTGCCCATACTGTCCCACACACCCTGCCACTCATGACTCTCCAGCCTTGGGGAAAATCTCTTGGTCCCCCTATATCCTCGTCTAACCCCAGAAAAGACCCAAACCTGACTCTGCTTAACTTTTGAGATCAGACAAAATGGTGGTGGGTAGAACACAGCCTGTGTGTGTGCCAACATGCTGATCCCCATCACAATCAGCAGGCAGGTCCCAAGGATACCCAAAGGCCATTCAGAGCCTTCAGAACTCTCAAACGATGCTGCTGTGCTTGTCACTGGGGCTGGTGTAGCTGCTGTGCTTGCCGGCTCTCCCACCACCGGCTTCTCTTTTCCTGAGTCCAGCTCTTCCTCCTCTGCCTTGCTGGGAAGTGCTGCGTGGTCTCCTGCATCCTCCTGGGGCTCGGCGGGCGGCTTCTGGGGAATGCTCTCGGCCGTCGCGGGGCTCGGCTCTGCCGCGGGGCTCGGCTCCTCTGCGGGGCTCGGCTCCTCCGCCGCCTTATCCCGCTGCTCGGCAGCCGCTTCCTTCTGCTCCTCGACCGCCCCGGCCTCCTCCACCCGCAGCCGTCCCCTGGCGGCCTCCGGCCCCGCTCCCGCCGCCGCTTGGTCCCCGGGGCCGCTCTCCCGGGCCGCTTCAGCAGCCGCCGGCTCCCGGGGCCGCTCCCCCTCGGCTCCCCGCAGCCTCACGAAGATGGAGAGTAGGGTGAGGACCAGGACGGTGAAGAGCAGCCGGACGGCCAGGTACAAGTCCACGGCCACGTCCGTCCCGCCCTGCTGCTGGAGTCCGCCCGTATTACAAGCCATTGCCATAAAGCACAGTGAGACAAGAACCTTAGCCCAGGCCCCACACTTGATAAACACTATCACAGCAAATACCGGCTCTACGTAAGTTACAACGGTCTGAAGCTGTGAGATCAAGAAGAACAACTCTGATACCCAATAAATCAGCATTGTGACGAATGACTATTAATCCAGTCAAATCTGTCGTTATCTCAACCCTTCGTGCCCCACGTTGGGCGCCAAAAAGAACTGTCGTGGTTTAAACCCAGTCAGGTAATTCGTTCACTCACCTCCCCCCTTTCTTGCCCTCCCCCTGCTCTCGGAGGGACGGAGAGGAGAACCAAAAGAATGCAACTCCCACGGGTTGAGATAAGAACAGTTTAGTAACTAAGGTATAACACAAATCACTACTGCTACCACCAATGATAATAATGATAAAGGAAATAACAAGGGAACAGAATACAACACCTCACCACCCGCTGACCGATAACTCGCCCCCCAAGCCCAACCAAGCTCCGACCGATACCTCCTCCAACCCTGCAGTCTCCCAGCCCTTCCGGCTAACTCCCAGTTACATCCTGGGCATGACGTGCTGTGGTATGGAATAGCTCTTTGGTCAGTTTGGGTCAGGTGTCCTGTCTCTGCTTCCTCCCAGCTTCCCCTCCTCCCTGGCAGAGCATGAGGCTCACAAAGTCCTTGGCCAAACCAAAACATCTCTATCAGCTCTGTTCCCGAGCCGAAAGTCAAAACACTGCACTGCACCAGCTACCAAGGAGGAGAAACATGACTGCTACTGCTGAACCCAGGACACACCCCATTGTTGTCCTTCTAATATTAGATAATATTAGTTTCGTATTGTCTATTGGATTATTTGTTTGGAACTGGCAAATGTTACAATGCATAATAATTTTGATCTCTCTATCAAATGCACATGGTAAGGCGCTGAAAGATACCTTCCGCAGGAGTTGGTCGAAAGAGGAACTTGCCTGCAGAGTAAAGGAATTTACTCACTTTGTAGAAAAGGGGGCATCTGTGATGCAGAGGGTTGACCAATGTACAGGGGGGTTGTACAAGGGGGTTGTACAAGGGGGGGTTAAAGGAATTTTGCTTGCTCAACAGAAGGATTGTTTGCAAATACCTACCATGCTTGCCATGCAGTACCAGGACAATAAGCTACTGATAAGGGTGAGAAACAGACTGATAAGGGGGAGAAACAGTTACTTAGTTCCAGTGAAGACCAGCTTTGTGGTTTGGACATTGACCAGACTCCTAAAGAGCATGCGTGACGGCTAGAGGTGAAAAGTTCAGGGTCAAGGAAGACTCATTTACTTCATCTTGAAGACCCCTACTCACAAGAGGAAGACTCATTTACTTCATCTTGAGACCCTCACCCATGACCAAGGTGGGCACTGCTCAGGTGCAAAGGACTCTTCTAGCTCATTATAATACAAAGCAGGGATAGGACATGACTATGTATAGGCGTATTGTGTAACCTTATGAATATGTATAACTTTAGAGAATAAATGTAGAGGGAAACAGCACTGAGGTGCACATGCTTTGGAGGAGCTATCCCCATGTGCCTCAGCACTGAATAAAAGCATACCTACTTTGCAACTTTAACGAGTTGTGGAGTCTATTTGCATATCACTGTACCTATCGCCTTAGCATCTCCCTCCTCCCCTAGTTTACTCTTCCCCTTTTTTGCAGCACGTCTAAAATCTGGCCTGGTGGGGAAGGGGTGTGCATGGACAGGCTAAAATGTTACCAATTTCCAAACATGATGCCAGCCATTAGAACAACAGGAGCCTTTCAATAACAGAGCAGAGATTGCCTGGGAGCTTTAGGAAGAAGAGTCTTCCACCAAAGTCACAGGTGAAACTGCTTTAACATTAATGAAGCTGCATCAAGCATAGGGAGACTGCAAAAGCCATCTATGTGACACACTGCCATTTCTGCAGACAAATGTGTTTAAATGTGGTGAAATGTGACTGGACTGATTGAACACTGAACACCCCTGGGCAAGCCATATGACCTCATGGCTTTAAAACATTGCTCCTGAGCAATGTCCATCAGTGTAAATTATCAACATGATATGCTGCAGATGGCACAGACGGGCTTTGAGAGTACCCTCAGTGTAACTTTCTCCACTTTCCCCATGTTACTTGAGAGACAGTCTTAGAGGAATGGTCCTTGGCAGGAGAATTTAACCTGTGGTATCTGGATTGGTTAGAGTTTGCCTCACAATATTGATATCCCTCTCTTCCTGACAAAACATAATTTAGCCACTTGATCTATTTTAATGCAGTACAAGCATCCTACATCCTCTGCTATTAGGCTGTTTTGTCATTTGTTTATAGTGTTTATTTATGCTATTGAATGTATTTTTCTTAGAGATGTATTTTAATGGAGGTAAAGCACTTGTACCTTTCTCTAACCATGAAAATCAATCCACAAGATAGGATGAGTCTGCACTTCTTAGGACTCAAAAGCACTTCTGGTTTTCAGCCATCAACCCTTTCCCTTCTTCACTGCTAAAGTATTCTTGGTAACTCCTGTCTCTTCTGACAACCCCCACTTGTGCCACAACTGGTAATGCAAAGCCAGTGATAAAGCTCGTGCAGCATCACTATTGCACGGCTCTTTTTTTTCTGCAATGTGTTATCCTCATCTACAACTGAAACACTATTTTGTCTACTTCCCATATCTTCCATAGGTGTAACAAGTAACTGAAGGACATCATGGTCCTTTAATGCATGCCCCTGCTTCTATGCAATCTAAAGTAGAGGTGGTCATCCTGAGGCCAAAAAAAAAAAAAAAAAAAAAGCTTGGGAACCATGGCTCTAGACCATGACAACAGCTTGAGACTTGGGATGAGGTTGCATGAGAACCCGAGCTGATCTCACTGCTCCCTGCTGCTGAAAGAGCAAGCTCTTGCTCTCTCCCCCTCTTCTTTGTACTCTCACTTCTCTCTGCACCTGACCCTCCTCATTCCTGCTGCCTCTGCCTGTCACAGGGGCTCCCTGTTTGAGATGGCCTTAGCATTCAGTATGGTCCAGTCCCCTCAGACAATTCAACTCAACAGTCACACCAAAAACTGTTGGTAGATTCCAGAAAGTGCCCAGAGAGGGACATTAACAAATAGGGATTATCATCATCATGGTTAGTAGCACTACTATATGAATACTTCACACATTTTAACACTTGTTATTAATAAGTCTCTTTCTACTGTAATTCTGATTAGTAGTCAGATGAATTACTGTAGCATGCAAGAGTGAAAAATAAAGAAAAATTAATCCAAGACTAAAGAACAATTTAAAATAATTATTCTTTTTTTTTATTTTTTATTTTAGATCACCATGACTTCATTATAATCTTCACCCAAAACTGAGCAGTTTTAAATTCAAAGCCTCACCAAAAAGAGAAGCGAAATTACATTTTTTGATACTAATTATTACAGTCTAATATTTATATAATGACACCCTCAGAAAGCAATTCTGGATTCTTTCATTTATGAGAGTTAAGCGTTCAGTTTTACTTGAACAAAAAGATTAGATAGAAGTTAAATCAGAAAACATTCCCTCTGGGAAAAAAAAATGAAATCAGGGGCTATGTTTTAATTACTTCACCTTTCCAAAGAAACACATGAAAACATAATAATAATAATGAGAAAGCTAAGCAGATGTTTCTAAAAGAATATAGAAAAATAAGTTGTATTAATTACATGAGAACAAACATGTAACATTTTTTTCTTCTTATGGCTATATGGCTTTTATCTGTATTACAAAAAAAGGCTTAAAAAGAATTGTTAAAGAAAAGCTGGAAACTGTTCTGGCCATTGTAAGGTAAGATGATATCTACAGTGAAAGACTGAAAACTAGCACATTATAACAACTCAAGAAGCAAATACTTTGAACTCAGCAATTAGCAGAAAAAGAATATTTGGAAGAGTCCTTACAATTCATACCTAGGTAGACTCAATTCTGCCTCACCACTGGAGGAAGTCATGCTTGTTAACGAAAAAGCTTGCCCACAGTTTCTGCTGCATATACACAGAACTTAGGAACCTTCCTCCTAGTCCTTCAGCACTGAAAAATTTAAACTGGGGTTTTTGGTTTTGTTCTGTTGTTTTTTGTTTTGTTTTTCTTTTAAGAAATATCACAGTTCTTTTCACATATCCCACATCTTCCCTCACATCTATCCCTCCCTCCTTTCTGGAAAGACTGGTGCTCCTGTACATTCTAGCACTGGCTTTTGGCAGCTAAATGTTGAATTGCACTTAAGAACGTTTCAATTGTTACTAGTGACTGTCACAAAGCAAAGCTGAGAAGGAGTAAAACCATGACCAGCTGAAGTATAGATATCCCTTTCTGAACTCCACACTGCTAGACCATGTCTGAAAAGATACAAGACTGTAAAGACAGCTCCATACATCTACGCTCACTGATAATCTCATCTTCTTGAAAGATGGTTACACTTCAGAAGACCAGATTGCCAACATAACTCAGCATACTGCACCTTCTATAGAGAACACTCTCAATGGAGACTGCCTGAAATCAGTTGGCTGAAAAATCAGGCTCAAATACTGGATATTTTTCTTCAAAAGTGCAGGTACATCATGTCTTCACACATGCACTATGGATGAATAGAACATAATTGTTTCAGATCCTCAACAAAAAAGATCTCATGGTTTGGCAGTTAAAAAAAAAGGTTTATATTCGGACATGCTCACAATTTGTATCATTAATCTTTCATGACAGTTAGAATCTACAGGTTTATATTTTTTCATAATTGTGACAACCAGTGACTAGATGTGGTTTTGGTGGAAAATCATCTGAAATACTGCAAGGCTAGGCAAATTACAAAGCATTATTATAAAACATTAATGTTGAATTTTTGGTGATATTACATTACTTTTACAAACATTAGAAACAGACATTACTTAGTGAAATATAAACATTGCAGAAGAAACTACAACCCAAAGTAATTTACTAGTTAAATACACAGTTAAGAAACAACTTTTCTTTTTAAACAAAGTCAAGGTAAATAAAAAAAAAATCAATAAAAACTGTCTTCAATGGACAGCATCTCTATTTCAGAGAGAAATAGTTTGTGTAACACTGTAAGGGAGGAGTTGAGTTTCTTTAAATCCAAGAACAGTAATTTTCTGTGTTGTGGTTTAAGCCCAAACCAGTAACTCAAAACCACACAGCCGCTCGCTCACTATCCCTCCCCCCCCCGGAAGAATAGGGAGGAGAATCGAAATCCCACAGGTTGAGATAAGAACAGTCCATTAACTAAGGTGTAATACAAAACCACTGCTACTACCACCACCAATAATAATAATGATAAGGGAAATATCAAGGGAAGAGAATATAAAACCCAGGATCAACTTTAAAATGCATGAACCTCACATCAGGGTGCACCTCCATGACGCCAGTTGCAGGATGTACACAGATGTTTATTATACTACAGTTTAGAAACTGGATTTAGAGTAATCCCAACTGATTTTAATTTTAATACTTTTCAACATACTTAAAAACATATATATTAGCTCTTTGAGTTTTAAAGTATAATACAATTTGGCATTTAAAGACACAAAGACAAAAAAATTAAACCACACAACAGTAACACAACTTTTTGTCCTAAAAGTGATAAATAGTAAAGTATAACGTGTGAGACTTCATTACCCAATTTTATGAAATATTGTCTTGTTACTGTCATTCAAAAGACTATGATTATGATTTAGTGAAGTCAGATCAGACAAAAAAGAGCCTAAGGATATAACACTATTTAAGACATACAGTTTCCTTAATGACACTTTAAACAGAATATTCTATAGACAACACACCGATAAATCAACTATACCAATCAAGTTAATCTCTAAAAAAAACAGGTACACCATAATATTGCATAGAAAGAAATCCCTGGCATTAATACACTTGCACCGGAGAACAGGACTTTCTCCCAGACTTACTAAATCAAAGCACACACATTTTATTAAAGCACATCTCACATTTGCCATTTTTCTTAACTTTATTCTTTGGAAAAGCTAGTGTATGACTTATTTCAAGCACACTTTTATTCTGCAGGCTATTTAATATTAAAAACCTAAAACTGAAAGGAAAATGGTCTTCCTACCTTCTCCCCTAAAAATATAATGTAAAATAATCTTCCTATGTTACATAAAAATAAAATGAGACCTTTCTCAAACAACAGAAAGCTCAAACAAAACCCAGGATAGCTGAATGAAGGGGATATTCATACATGATAGGGAAATCCAGGGTCAAAAATCCTATCTGTAGGATACATTTAAAAGATGTATTTATAAGCTGGCTAAAGAAAGAGTCCAACCAATAGCCCATGGTTTTATAGCTCAGTGTTCACTTTGATCATGGAAGACATACATTCAAGTCCATACACTGATTTAGGAAGTACTCTTAATGCTTAACTATTTTAGGGCAATTCTCTCACATAAGCTGAAACTGAGAAAACCTTCCTATTGACAGGTATGTTTCCCTGAACACATTTCATTTTGAGATATGTCACCATCTTCCATTTAAAAAAAGAAAAAACAACACTGATCAGATCCACATAAGGCTAGGGTTCTTTATTTTACAGCACAACTGACTATATTTACCTTCTACCTTAATTACTTGTTTAAAAAACCTTATTTTCAGTGCTTAAAAATATTTTCATTTCAGTAAGTAATCCTGTATTCAGAACAAGTACACGTGAAGTGCATACAGGAAACAGAATTAAATTATTAAGATTTGCCAAAAAGTCATGCAGTATAATTGGAAGGTAAAAGCCATTTTCTTCAGATATTCCTTACATTGAGCACTTTTATCTCATGTTATAAACTGTGCAGACAGTTTAAATTCATCCAAAAGCTTTAACAGTATGCCTTATGCAGCAACAGAAAAATAACAGTAAAAGCTGAAAAGTCCATGTCTCCACAAATAGAGTTCATAAACTAGAAATTCTGGTTTCAGATAGAGTATATATTCATAATATCTGTGTAAGAAGTGAATATATACAATAAACAAATTTTGTTATAGTCACAGTTTTTTACTTGACTACATAACTGTAGAGGTGCACCAGGAAGACAGATTTCTAAATGTAATTTCTTTCACTGTAAGATAGGAAATATTATCAAATTCTTCTGGCTGTTAAAGATACAGGATTTCTGGCACAGCTGAAAATGTATCAGGAATTAGAATTGATTATTATATTTTTTGTACAATTTTCATTTTAATAAGAAAAAAAATATTGGACTTTTTGTGAGAGAACCAAGGAACCCATGAGATTTCTTCCTAGGAAATGTTGAAAGGCACATAAAAATTTCAATATATATTTGATATTATGCTAAAAAGCAGGTTCTGAGTATTTCTGTAGGTTACATTAAAATATAGAATTATCAGATGTTTGCCTGTTGGGGCTATGGAAAAACATTTCATGTATCTGTAAAGAGATCATGCATATGCATGAACAGACATTTGTTCATTCAAGTGATACATTTTCCCCTCATATGCTGAAACAACAGAGTGTGCACTTACTCTTGTTTACCGAGATAACTAGGCACACAGATCCACATCAAAAAGTTACTTGCAAATGGTAAAAGAAGAAAGAAAATAATTTACCTGAAAGTATGTGCATTTATTGAAAATGAGTGCGACAGTTTCAATTACTGATTTTATGCTAATAAATAATAATATGCTTAGCTAGCTGAAATTCCATTTACAGTCACTTAATAGTTCTGATTCCTTTTAGGATTTCTAAAAATAAAGATAGATTTCAGAAATATTGTCATGAAAGGCACAGAATCATATGCAAAACCCTACTAGTTTAAGTGTGAAGCAGCAAACATCAGTGTATACTAGTCGTACAGTACAATTTGACTCACTGTATAAAGTATCCTTATAGTGCACATAAAACACTGTGGCACATTTCATAAAGCTACAACTTTGCACAATGACAGACACATTTTTACATAAGCATATGAATAACTAATTCACTTAAAAGTGAAGTATATAACCTAAAGATTATTGCCTTGCCTAAACCATTCTAGTATCAGTTGGAAAGGAAGGTATCACAGGCTCTATTCATGCATATAAAAATACAAAGAGCTAACATATTTTCCAGAAAAAGGTTGGTTTGAAAATTTTCAAATATTTTGCTTTGCCTGTGACAGTTCATTTTGTGGAACTATATTCTTTAGAAATGTGATTTTTAAATGTTGGTTTGTTCCTGCTCCCATTAAAATGATTGATGTCCTGCCAACTTGAAAATTATCCTCTTCAGGTTTTTCTCCTCAAAGACATAATTTATGCAAATATTACATCATTATTATTTGGGATTTTTATTTCATCTCCACTGATTACAATGCTTTTAGCAAGCCACACATAGCATCAGATTGAAGTCTAAAGGATTGGAAACTTCATGAATACTGTCAGCGGAAAATACACTCACAGTCATTGCAACTGAACATGTTTTTGGAAATCTGAATATATCTCACTTGGAAATAAGTTAATGTGGTAGAAGTGAAAATGTGCAATCAAAGTAGTGCAGCTTTGGCATATACCACTGATAAATTTTTATTAAAACACATCAAACTTCTTCCACAGACGTCATCAATGGCATCCTCTAGTCAAAGCTGACCTGGCACCAGCTTACCTTACCAGGCTTTAAAAAGTAGGTGTTTATAAATGCTTCCAGGAGACCATGTCTTTTCCTGGACTTGCACATATCTCATCGATAATCTGTGATCATGTTCAAACCCATATAGTTACTCAGAAAATTTAGGGATGAGAACAGGCGGAAGACACGGGGGATAGCTCCTCCTAATGTGTGTCTCCCCATTGCCACACAAGTGATCCTTTTGTAGCCACTGGGCATACATACATATTCATGAGGCTATGCATGGATTACATAATTTTCCAGAAAGGTCCCCGCATACGTACAGAATTGTGGTGGTGGTCTCTGAGGGTCATTTACTTCTTCCAACAATCTTCATCACTTCTGGCAGACTTTGAAGCATGCACAGTAGATGCTCATACCAGTTTAATCGGTTTGTTAGCACCAGAGACATAATAAACCTCCTATGCTCCTACTTATCAGTTAGTTTCACTGTAGCCCATCCTGGACACCTGCGGTTCCCAGATACTCCTTATCCCTGTGTCCTATAATTCTAGACTGTCTTCCTTAAACTATGTCACAACTATAATTATTTATCTTGTGAGAATTCTCAGTATGTTCTCCAGCTGCACTATATATAATTTTTTTTCTCTATGTATCATGCACTTCAGTAATTTTCCATTGCTACTGTTACAAAGCCATCAAACTTAACATTACTTAAAACTAATTCTAAAGGTTTCTATATTCCATTTTGTGATTTTGTGCCCCCTTGTTTCATATTCCCCCCTTTTTCTGTCCTTTTGCAAATTCTTTTGCAACATTTTGTATATTACCATTACCATCAAAATTCTTTTTGAAATAATTTCCCATTTCTACTTGGTGCTTTATTTCATTCCTTTTCCAATCATAGACCGTTTACAACAACAGAGGGAACACTGTATCTTACCACAAGTAACCCATATTAAAATAATTAAAATCAATATTCCAACCTGTTGCCTCAACCAGGAGAGATTGGGTAACCATGAAGTTAACTTTTTCCATATTCCTTCAAAACCCCAGGAGGTGTCAACCATGGCCATTTCATGAAATATCTTAGTTTGTTTCCAAATTTCCTCCAGATCTGTTTCCATTCTGCCACTTTGGTCTATATAGGAACAACAGCTTTCCTTGATTATGGAACAAACCCCTCCTTGTGATGCCAATAACATATCTAGAGCCATTCGGTTTTGTAATACCGCTTTAGAAAGGCTGGTTAAAACTGCGTATTACAGCACCTAAGGTGCATGCCCCCTTCCATTTGGGGGGTAGAGTCTTATAAGCATTTTCTCCACATAGCCAATAACATCCTTTCCCTTTAGGAAAAGGCCACCACTGAACTACAATGCCTTCTATATTAATAGTATGATTACAATTTGAATGGTGACCTACATCTGTGGCATTTAAACAAACGAAATTTCTTACCCTGGGTCCTGGTGTAATACATCTTTGTGCACAGGTGTAATATTTATTTCCTGGATTAGGATTAACTATTCCAAATTTTAACCTTTCCTTCGAATACAGATTGCTAGTGTTCACCCACAGATTTGTCCATGAGGCAGTGTTAGGAATTGGAACTCCAATTAATGGGAGATCAGGCTTTCTCCTGATTTAGGCAACTGTGCACACACCCAACAATCACTACGATTAAAAACATTAGTAACATTCTGCACGAATTTCAGGTATAAATTCTGGTCCAAAGCTTGTGCGCCAGTTATCATATGAGTCCAAATTATGACTGATGCAATTTCATACGTAAGGGTCCTGAAGGCTTGATCCGCCATGTCTTCTCTGGCTCTGGTGCTTTCTTAATTCTTGAATAATGTATCCAAGCAGGTTGTTCCTTTATCTTCACTGCTGTAAAGGTGGTCAGTAATATCTGGTACGGTCCGCTCCACTTCTCCTGTAGAGGATCTCCTGACAAATTCTTAACATAAACCCAGTCTCCAGATCTGAAAGGGTGAATCAGATAATCCAAACCTCTTGCTCTTGTCCCTACTTTTCTCTTATTTATCTCCTCCAATTGTTTTCCCAGATTGATCAGAAACTGTCGGAGATAGCCTTCTCCCACTTCCTGAAGACTTTTTCCTTCAAACTGGGACTGATATGGTCTTCCATACAAGATTTCAAATGGACTAACCTCTTTTTTCGACTGCAGTTTAGTTTGAATTCTTAATAGAGCTAGTGGTAAACCTTGGTACCAATGTAAATTCATTTCCTGACATATTTTGCTAATCTGTTGTTTAATCAGATGGTTCATCTTTTCTACTTGCCCACTGGCCTGAGGCCTGTATGGAACATGTAATTGCCAATCAATTTCTAATTTTTTTTGCTAATCTCTTGTAACACTTTTGCACTAAAGTGTGAGCCTCGGTCAGAAGAAATTGCCTCTGGAACACCCAAAATAAGTTATTATCTCTTTAAATAATGTTTTAATCACTTGTTTTGCGTTATTTATCCTACAAGAGAATGCTTCTGGCCAGCTTGAAAAAGTATCCATTAACACCAACACATATCAATAACCCCCTTTTTCTTGGCAATTCAGGAAAATCTATTTGCCACTGCTGTCCCGGATAAATTCCTCTCCCAGTTGTCCCAGTTTGATTTCTGTTTTCAGTTTTAGGATTATTCTTAAGACATAACTGACATGGTTTTGTCACTAATTGAACTGCGGTGTATAGAGTCCTTCCTACAATTTGCTTGTCTAAGTAGTTATACGAAGAGTTGCTACCCCAATGAGTTTTATTATTTTCTTCCTGAACTGACTTCCAGACTTGGTTATAGGGGATTACAATTCGCCCACCAGGTATTTGAGCCCAACCCTCTTTATTTTCCTGTCCTTTTAGATCCTCAATCAATTTTCTATCCTCTTTTGAATACCTAGGTTTAGATTTCTCAATTGTTAGTTTGCCATCAGGGATTAAGGACATGATTTGAGATTGTTCAGGTGCTCATTTGACTTCAAAATCAGCCAAATTATTTCCAGTTTCCTGATCAGAGTCACCTTGTTGATGTCCTTTACAGTACATAATAGCTACTTCTTCAGGTAGCTGAACAGCTTCCAGTAACTGTAGATTTTCTGTAGCATGTTTAATCTGTTTCCCTTGTGTGTTCAAAGGTCCTCATTCTTTCTACATAGCACCATGTGCATGTACCACACCAAATGTGTATTTAGAATCAGTCCAAATATTTATCCTTTTATTGTTAGCCAATTCCAGGGCTCTTGTTAATGCTATTATTTCTGCCTTCTGGACAGAGGTGTTCACGGGTAAAGGTTTAGCTTCTATTACCTGTGAAGTGGTGGTAATTGCATATCCTGCCTTTCGTTTACCATTTTTCATGAAGCTACTACCATCAGTAAACCAAGAATCAGCATCTTCCAGAGGGTTTTCTTTCAAGTATGGTCGGCTCACATATACAGTCTCTATGGTGGTCATGCAGTTGTGTGTTAGTGGTTCTGTCGATTGTTCCTGAAAAAAGGATGCTGGATTCACAGCGTTAGTGAGCACAATTTCTATATCATCCTGTTCTACAATGGTGGCCTGGTATTTTAAAAAACATGAAGGAGATAACCAGTGGGCTCCTTTCTGTTCCAGGACTGCTGATACCACATGGAACACTCGCACAGTAATCTTTTGTCCCAAGGTGAATTTGCGAGCCTCTTCAATATTCATAACTGCTGCCACAGCCCTTTAGGCATCCGGGCCATCCTTTGCTCTCTTCATCCAGCTGTTTTGAAAAGCACGCCACTGCCCTTCTGTAGGGTCCTAGTTTCTGAGGAAGGAGCCCCAAAGCTATTCATTGTTTTTCATAGGAATATAGCCAAAACAGTTTAGTCACTTCCAGAAGTCACAGAGCGCTGCAGCTCTCATTAACTCTATCTTTCACTTTCTAAAAACCTCCTCTGCTGCATCAGTCCAGTCCAAAGAGGGAGTTTTTCCTTTCAGCAGTTCATATAGTGGTCTTACCAGAACACCATAATCATGGATCCAAAGTCTGCACCACCCAGTCATTCCCAGGAATGAGGAATGCCAGGAATGTCCAGGGGTCCTGAGACGGGGGGGGGGGGGGGGGGGCAGAAAATCACAAAATGGAATATAGAAATCTTTAGAATTAGTTTAGTTTTAGGTAATGTTAAGTTTGAGGGCTTTGTAAGAGTAGCAATGGAAAATTACTGAGGTGCATGATACATAGAGATAAAAAATTATATAGAGTGCAGCTAGAGAACATACTGAGAATTCTCACAAGATAAATCATTATAGTTGGCATAGTTTTAAGAAAAAACAGTCCAGAAGAACAGGACACAGAATAAGGTGTATCTGGGAACCGCAGGTGTCCAGGATGGGCTACAGTTAAACTAACTAATAAGTAGGAGGATAGGAGGATTATTATGTCTCTGGTGCTAACGAACCAATTAAACTGGTATGAGCATCTATTGCGCGTGCTTCAAAGGCTGCCAGAAGTGATGAAGATTGTTGGAAGAAGTAAATGACCCTCAGAGACCACCACCACAATTCTGCACGCATGCGAGGAACTCTCTGGAAAACTATGTAATCCATACATAGCCTCATGAATATGTATGTATGTCCAGTGGCTACAAAATACGGCTTGTGTGGCAATTGGGGAGATACACGCTAGGTGGAGCTATCCCCCGTGTCTCCCGGCGCCGCAATAGAGAATACCTGCTTGTCAACTTGAAAACTTTGTTGGCGACTTTGTTCCTGGAGTTTTCTCCGAATCAATTTGGTGACCCAGATGGGACCCTCTCTGCTCGGCTGCAGGACCCGCTGAGGACAGGGCTCCCTCGGGCCCTCGGGAATTTTTCCCGGAGGGACCCCTCGACTCATTCGGATCGCTGCGGGAGCAGACAAGGACCTTCTCATAAAAGGTATTCTTTCCTTTTATATAGTTTGTAAGGTGCAGGGGGCATCTCGGTTTGGTAAATTGGTTTGGTAAGCATACGCATGGTTTGGAAGCCTTCCGTAAATCAAGATAGTAAATCTCATAGGTAAAGGTGTATACCTGGCTGCTAGCATCCGTTTGGTATACACACACAAGAAGCAGGGGGCTTCTTGTGGTTTGGGTCCTGCAAGACGCAGGGGGTGTCTTGTAGAAAAGTTTTTGGATCTTATTGGAAAAAGTATTCGAATTGGTATTCGATTTGTTTTGTGGCTTGTTACAGCGCTGATTTTGGTCTTGTAATTTTGGTATCGGTGAACTGTATTATTAATTGTGGTCTGATAGAATTTTAGTCTCTGTATCTGTTTCAAGTGTTGTAACTGCGTGGAGTGTGTCTGTGGGATCCCTAGTGTGTGTGAGTGAGAGATTAATAATGGGAAATCAGCAAAGTGAGATCATGAAAAAGAGTCCTTTAGGGTGCATTTTGGCACATTGGAAAGAACTGGGAGGGTCTCCCGGGGGCTCAGTAAATAAGAAAACATTGATAAAATATTGTAAACAATGGTGACCTTTGTATACTTTGGAAAATCAGGAAAAATGGCCTAAACATGGAACTCTGAACTATAATACATTGTTACAATTAATGCTGTTTTTGAGGCGGCAAGGAAAATGGGATGAAGTAATATATGCAGATATGTTTTTCACGTTGCGAAATCACCCGGAATGGCAAAAAGAATGCGGAATTAATATAGCACCTTCAGATCCTTTAGTTTTAGCTTTAGAAAAAGAAAGGAAGCAGGCAGGGAATAGATTGGAAAGATGTTCTGGTTGTGACATTGGGGAAATTTGTTTGAAACTTAAGAAACGAGCTGAGGATAACAGGGTTGAGGATAGAATAGAGGATTATGTTTCCCCCAAAGTACCGGATCAGAGACCACCTCTGATTGAGGAGGAATCCTCTGATTCAGATGAGGAGCAAGAACAAAGTATAAAGCAAGAATAAAGGGTAAAACCAAAACAAAGTGTAAAACAAGAACAAAGTGTAAAACAAATTTCCTCCACTCCTGTTGCTGCCCAGATTCGTAGTAAAACTAAGACTGTCCTGCAAGCCCCTCTGAGGGAAGCAATGGGTCCGGAGGGACGTACCAAAATAAAAGTAAATTTTTCTCTAGGAGATTTGGATAAGTGGAAGCAGATTGCAAAAGAGTATCAAAATGACCCTATAGGGGTAGCAAAGAAATCTGAGATACTGGTAAAAAGCCAGGATCCTGACTGGAAAGATATAGATGTAATCCTGGATGCATTAACAGAGACAGAAAAACAATTGGTTATAAAAACTGCTTGTACTCAGGTAAATGCTCAGATTATTGCAGGGGCGATAGAGGGGAGGGTTGAAGATCATATTCCCCTCTCAGTTCCAAATTGGGATTGCGATGATGATGAAGATTATGCATCTTTGAAAAGATATCAGAATTGGATTAAATATGGGCTTGAAAATGCTATACCTAAAGCGGTAAATTGGTCAGTGATGTTTGAAATAAGACAGGGTCCGAGGGAGTCGCCGACAGAGTTTCTGGATAAGCTCAGAGAAGCTATGCAAAAATGCACCACACTGGATCCTTCCTCAGAGGAAGGAAAATTACATCTTGCACATTCCTTTGTGGGGCAGTCATCGGAGGATATCAGGCGAAAGCTTCAAAAGTTATCTGTGACTGAAATAAGAGATATGGAAAAGTTACTGGAAGTGGCTTGGAAAGTGTACAGGAATAGAGAACAAGCTAAAGAAAAGAAATAAGGAAAGGTCGTAACAACAGCTATGATTGCAGCATTGGGGCAAGTGAATGAGGGATATAGTGGCATGAGAGGCAGAGGTCGTGGCCGAGGAATGGGAATGAGAGGCAGAGAGGGGGGTTACAGGAGAACTCCCCTTAGTCAGTATCAGTGTGCAAACTGTAAAGGGTTTGGACACTGGAAATGGGCATGTCCACAGGGAAAACAACAAACTCAATTGACCACTGAATTGGAATTAGATTGACGGGGACCTGGGGAATCTACCCTAGTGGATCCACTGGTTAAAATCAAGCTAGGGGCCACAGAAAAAGAAGTGGAATTTCTTATAGATACTGGGGCAACTTATTCGGTTTTGAACCAAGATTTGACATTAAAAGGAAAAGAGTCTGTAAGGGTTCTGGGAGCTACTGGCCGTCAGGAAAAAGCATTCTTTCTAAGACGTTTAAAATATAAGATAGGAAAACAAATTGGGGTACATAAATTTCTATACATGCCAAATTCACCCAAATCATTACTGGGAAGAGATTTATTAGAACATTTGGAGGCAATCATAACTTTCAAAAGAGGTGAAATAGAACTAAAAGTAAAAGAGGAACAATTAATTGAAGCTATGAGTGTGTCATTAATTCAACAGGAAATCGAGAAGTCCAATTCACCTGAAGTAGAAGAAATCCTCAATCAGGTATATCCAGAAGGCCAGGCATCAGAAATTCCAGGTAAGGCAAAGAATGCTTTGCCTATTAAAATTGAAATAAAAACGAGGGCCTGCCCAGTTCGAATAAAAGAGTATCCTCAAAGAATACAAGATAGAAGGGGAATTAAAGAAATAATTGATAAATTTTTAAGATACGGGTTATTAGTGGAATGTGAATCGGAATATAACACCCCCATTTTATCAGTAAAGAAAGCAGATGGGAAAAGCTATAGCCTAGTTCAAGATTTAAGGGCAATAAATAAAATAGAAGAGCACATCCACCCAGTGGTGTCTAATCCATATACTTTATTGACCAAACGAAAATTAAATCAGAAATGGTTTGCCGTCCTGGATTTAAATGACGCTTTCTTTTGCTTACCATTAGCCAAAGAAAGCCAAAATCTATTTGCTTTTGAATGGGAGAATCCTGACACAGGAAGAAAAACTCAACTAACTTGGACAGTATTACCTCAGGGGTTTAAAAACAGTCCAACGATTTTTGGAAATCAGCTAGCACAAGAACTAGAATTATGGAAGCCACCCACTCAGATGGGGACTCTGTTACAATATGTGGATGACCTATTAATTGCTACAGAAACAAAGGAAGAATGTATCCAGTGGACACTGGAATTATTAAATTTTCTGGGACTGAATGGTTATCGGGTATCCAGACAAAAGGCTCAACTAATCCAAACCCGAGTTTACAACCTAGGATATGAAATAACAAGAGGACAGAGAGAACTTGGAACTCCCAGAAAAGAAGCCATTTGCCAGACTCCACGACCATCGACCGTCAAGGAGCTCCGGACATTCCTGGGAATGACTAGATGGTGCAGACTTTGAATCCATGATTATGGTGTTCTGGTAAGACCACTGTATGAACTGTTGAAGGGAAACCCTCCCTCTTTGAACTGGACTGATAAAGCAGAGGAGGCTTTTAGAAATTGAAAGATAGAGTTAATGAGAGCTCCAGCTCTGGGACTTCTGAATGGGACTAAACCATTTCGGTTATATTCCTATGAAAAACAAGGAATAGCCTTGGGGGCCCTTGATCAGAAACTAGGACCATACAAAAGGGCAGTGGCATATTTTTCAAAACAGCTGGCTGAAGAGAGCAAAGGATGGCCTGGATGCCTAAGGGCTGTGGCAGCAGTTATGAATATTGAAGAGGCTCGCAAATTCACCTTGGGACAAAAATTACTGTGCGAGTGTCCCATGTGGTATCAGCAGTCCTGGAACAGAAAGGAGCCCACTGGTTATCATCTCCTTCACTTCACAACAGGATGCGTCAGTCATAATTTGGACTCATATGATAACTGGCACACAAGCTTTGGACCAGAATTTATACCTGAAATTAGTGCAGAATATTACTAATGTTTTTAATCGTAGTGATTGTTGGGTGTGTGCACAGTTGCCTAAATCAGGAGAAAGCCTGGATCAACCAGTAATTGGAGTTCCAATTCCTAACACTGTCTCATGGACAAATTTGTGGGTGAACACTAGCAATCTGTATTCGAAGGAAAGGTTAAAATTTGGAATAGTTAATCCTAATTCAGGAAATAAATATTACACCTGTAATGAAGGTGTCGACCTTAATGAAGTCAGGTCGACGGAGCAGTTTGCCTTAGTCGATGAGGAATGGGTTAGAGACCAGTTGAGCAATCTGGACATCCATAAATCCATGGGTCCAGATGGGATGCACCCGCAGGTGCTGAGGGAACTGGCGGAAGTCATTGCTAGACCACTCTCCATCATCTTTACCAAGTCTTGGGAAACGGGAGAGGTGCCTGAGGACTGGAGGAAAGCAAATGTCACTCCAGTCTTCAAAAAGGGCAAGAAGGAGGACCCGGGTAACTACAGACCGGTCAGCCTCACCTCCATCCCTGGGAAAGTGATGGAACACCTTATCCTTGGTACCATCTTAAGGCATATCAAGGATAAGAAGGTTATGAGGGGCAGTCAACATGGCTTCACCAGGGGGAAATCATGTTTGACCAATCTCTTAGCCTTTTATGAGGAAATAACACGGTGGATGGATGATGGCAGAGCGGTGGATGTGGTCTACCTTGACCTCAGCAAAGCATTTGACACAGTCTCCCACAGCATCCTCACGGCTAAAATGAGGAAGTGTGGACTGGATGATCAGGTAGTGAGGTGGACTGCGAACTGGCTGAAGGAGAGAAGCCAGAGAGTTGTAGTCTATGCGGCGGAGTATAGTTGGAGGCCTGTAACTAGTGGAGTGCCTCAAGGGTCAGTACTGGGACCGGTATTATTTAATATATTCATCAATGATTTAGATGAGGGAATTGAGTGTACTATCAGCAAGTTTGCTGATGACACTAAGCTGGGAGGAGTGGCTGACACGCCAGAAGGCTGTGCTGCCATCCAGCGAGACCTGGGCAGGCTGGAGAGTTGGGCAGGGAGTAACTTGATGAAATATAACAAGGGAAAGTGTAGAGTCCTGCATCTGGGCAGGAACAACCCCAGGTTCCAGTATAGGTTGGGGAACGACCTGTTAGAGAGAAGTGTAGGGGAGAGGGACCTGGGGGTCCTAGTGGACGACAGGATGACCATGAGCCAACACTGGGGTGTATTAGAAGGGGGGTGGTTAGTAGGTCGAGAGAGGTCCTCCTTCCCCTCTACTCTGCCCTGGTGAGACCGCATCTGGAGTATTGTGTCCAGTTCTGGGCCCCTCAGTTCAAGAAGGACAGGGAGCTGCTGGAGAGAGTCCAGCGCAGGGCAACGAAGATGATTAGGGGAGTGGAACATCTCCCTTATGAGGAAAGACTGAGGGAGCTGGGTCTCTATAGTTTGGAGAAGAGGAGACTGAGGGGTGACCTTATAAGTGTCTATAAATATATAAAGGGGGAGTGTCACGAGGACGGAGCCAGGCTCTACTCAGTGGCAAACAATGATAGGACAAGGGGTAATGGGTACAAACTGGAACACAAGAGGTTCCACTTAAACTTGAGAAGAAACTTCTTCTCAGTGAGGGTGACGGAACACTGGAACAGGCTGCCCAGGGAGGTTGTGGAGTCTCCTTCCCTGGAGACATTCAAAACCCGCCTGGACGCATTCCTGTGTAACATTATCTAGGTGTTCCTGCTCCGGCAGGGGGATTGGACTAGATGATCTTTCGAGGTCCCTTCCAATCTCTAACATACTGTGATACTGTGTGTGATACTGTGATACACCTGTGCACAAAGATGTATTACACCAGGAACCAGGGTAAGAAATCTTGCTTGTTTAAATGCCACAGATGTAGGTCACCATTCAAATTGTAATCATACTATTAATATAGATAATATCATAGTTCAGTGATGGCCCATTCCTAAAGGGAAAGGATGTTACTGGTTATGTGGAGAAAATGATTATAAGACTCTACCCCCCAAATGGAAGGGGGCATGCACCTTAGGCGCTGTAATATGAAATTTTACCATTATCAACAGGTATCCTTCCGGGACCTGGATTAGATGTTTTGCTAAACAGATTAAGTGAGGGTTTAACCCTATTATTGAACGGCACACCTCATTTTATAATTTTGTTAGAGGGCTAATTCAATCTTTGGGAGTAAGTGAATTAGAGAAGGCAACTGTAAATATCTCAGCAACCATAGAGGAAATGGAAAGTAAAAACATTGATATAATCTAGGCAGAACAACAAGAGATAACGAGCCTGTCTAAAGTGGTATTACAAAACCGAATGGCTCTAGACATATTATTGGCATCACAAGGAGGGATTTGTTCCATAATCAATGAAAGCTGATGTTCCTATATACATCAAAGTGGCAGAATTGAAACAGATCTGGAGGAAATATGGAAATAAACTAATGTTAGCGGCGAGGAGAAGCAAGACAGGCCAACCCCATATGGGTGATAAGCAAGCTTCTGCTTTATTTGTGGCGCACTTCGCTTATATCTGCGTGGTGTTTAGCCACGCCTACTAGTCAGAACAGTATTGGTTAGTTCCGCACAGCTTCCTTCACATTCTCCTCCCACATCCGGTTTCCGGTTACATGTGAGGCCTACACCTTGCTTTGCTCCCACAAGGCCTCTAAGAATCCATGGCCTTGCTCTTGGAGCCATTCTGCAACAATTCCCCCCTTTTTCTTTTGTGCGAGCAAAACATTGTGGGTCATTCTGTTCATTTGTTTCATCACACAACTATAAGCAAGTCTAACAACTACAATGATTGAAATAACAATGATACATAAGCGCAGTCCTTCAAATATCAGTGTTTTAAGCCAACCTGTAATGCCCCATGAGGACAACCATTTAGTTATCCCTAGGTCATTGCTCACTTGCAATTGCTGGGTAAGCTGAGCCAGGGTTTTCAGTTGTGTGTGTATCGAATTAGAATGATCAGAAAGATTCATACAAAACATTCCATCAAACTCTTCACATCCATGTCCCTGTTCCAACAACAAAAGGTCTATAGCGGCTCTGTTCTGCAGTGTTGCATGTCTTACAGAGTCAACATCAAACAACAAATCAGAAATTGCCTTCGATGTAGCATTTGTCTGCTTAGCAAGCCAGCAGCCTAGCTTGTTTAACTGAGCCAAGGGCCCGGCCGAAGCACTTACAGTGATTTGGCATATTATGATTGGATTCATGCCTTGAAGACCCTTAGTGACTAACATATAATTGGTTAAACACAGGTGTGAGAACTCAACCTTGAAAGCTTGCCAACAGTCCACAGTTCTCATTAACTTGGTGAATTCCCGCCTCTTATCTTGCTTGCTTAAGCTTCTTCGGGCCTCTCATGGCCTTGCTGTATCTTTCAGGATTATTCAGAATTTATGTACCAATTATGCATTCTCCCGTGAGAACACTGTCTCCACATCTCCCCCCTTTTGTTTTATATCCAGTAACAAGTCGCTACTACAGCAAGGCACACAAATTTACATTAGCAGAATAACTATTACAGGGTGCAGCAGCATGTTGAAGATGCTGATGGCAGCGAGGGACTAGCCAAAGAAATTTCTTACCAGTGGAATTCTCCCACCCTCTTAATTTGTTCCATTACCTGCTTTATAACACTACCATTGTATTAAAATCTTTCTAGCTTTTGCCTTAGCATTTTTCTAGCATCTACTGCAGATTTCCATACTCTAACATCTCTTTTACAAGTGACAAATCTATACAATACAAGGTGTAGTTTCTTATTTGCAACTAGCTAGTAAATACACGTGGTTTCATACACAAAATCACAACCTCTAATAATAGCTCCTTTACAAGCACACATATTCAGGATGTTACTTTTCAGTTGTCCCCAAGTGATGTTTTGCAGTTATTCGTTCTTTCTCTTCCTCTATCTCATTCTGCTTGGGGTATTCACAGTCAGCTCCTGTAGCTGAGGCATCAGGTTTTTCCATTTGTCTGTCCAGCTCATGGCAAGGCTTGACAAACTTTGCAGGCAGTCACCATGGACCTGTAGGCAGGAGGACACAAATATACCCCCTCCCCCAGGTTATCAGTTCTTGAGAAGTAGACAGGTTAAACTGCATATTTGCAGCATCATTACTCTCCCCCCGCCCCCCTTTTTTTTTATCCCTGCAAAAGCCGTCCTGCTGGGCAGCAGCTATAGCGGCCTGCCTGCTTCAGCAGCAACCATAAATACCTGCCGGCAGCCGCACCTTTAAGTTAACCCTTTCATGCCCGAAATGTTAAACAGCTACCCGTTAAAAACTTTTACATGAACCCAACAATACACGATTGCCCTCAACACATGCACACACAAACGTGTATGGGATCCCACAAGCACACGCCACACAACTACAATATTTGAAGCACAAAATCCAGACAATCATTACTCCCACTACAGTTCCACGTACAGAACGTGGCACAAGGACCCTGTGGAGACTAACAGCAAACCAGATCCGAGAAGCATCATAGCAGTGTGAGGTGGCAGGCTCAACCTTAGCGGGCATCCCCGCAGAGGCTCTGTCTCCCCCACATCGTATGAGGCTTGGGCTTTTATACTGACCAAAATGCACACTCATTCCGACACAGGTGGCCAGCCTGTGCTGGAAGAAGTGGCCAGCAGTATCTAAAAAGGTCTCCAAGGGTTGATAGAAACCTGGACATACTTATATTTACCAACTTCTAGTACATGAGTATCACAGAGAAACTGTATGGGCTCCCCCTGTCAATCGCAAAAAAAATAAAATCATAACATATACAGCTTGAGTATAAGAGGATTTTAAGCCATACGTGGTCACTGTTTGTCAGGCCTCCTTAACTATTTTGATATCAAAAGTTTCCCACTCTTTAGCCCCCTGCTGTGTAGTAAACACAGGATATGCAGAGAGGCCAATTGCAGAAAATTCACCAGTAATAAACGCATCTTTGATTAACCCATGCCAGCAGTGCACAGGATTTTTGCCCCCCCGATACCTCTCCCACCCTCTCCCCCTGTTTGCCCTCTTTAAGGAAGGGGTTTTACGGAGGATAAGGTGGAGGCGCCGATGGAGATGTCTCAATCCGAGTCTCAAGGGCTTCAAGCTTTTTCATCAATGGTTGCAGCTGAGCGTCTCCAGGGCCAGTGAGTCTGAGCAGACCAACCTGGGAGACGAAGAGTCAGAGTCTGGAAGCAGAGGATATAAATCTGTCTCGGATTCAGGGGATTCGGGGGCTGATCCTGGGCCGAATTCAGGTCTCCATTGTTCACAGCTATATCTTTCTTATCAGATGTCTCTCGTTCGGTATGTGGCCATCTGCAGACCTGGCTCCGCCGTAACTGAGTTAAAAATTTCCAATCTAGGGCATAATGGGTTGGAAAGGCTCGCAGTTCCTTTAAATCTCCCGCTAGCGCATAATCTCTATTTTCTACTGCGTGCTTCAAAATGGCGCCGCAATTGATCCGGTGCCGAGGCACCATCCTTTTCCTTTCAGCTTCTTCGACATTTATCATGCGTATCCCTTCTACTATACTTTCTCTGTCCTTTTCAAAGTCCCTACTTTTGGAACTGGGGTGATGGAGGAGCAGGGAGTTGCACCCCCTCCGCTGTACCTTCTGATGAAGAAGGAGGGGGAGAAAAGGAAGGGGGGGGGAACCCTGTGCTCCAAGCACAGGGAGCGCCCCGTGAGTTGGGGGAAACGAGTTGTAATCTTCCCCCGGCTTCAACCGACCGGGGACGTCTGTTCCTAGTGTCGTGGTTTAAACCCAGTCAGGTAACTTGTTCACTCACTCCCAGTGAGTGGTGCCGAGCTGACAACAATCGAGGTCCGTCCCGTCCCCCCCCCCGCAACGGGGCTCTCCCCTTCCCTGCTCCTGGAGGAACGGGGAGGAGGATCGAAAGAGTGCAACTCCTATGGGTTGAGACAAGAACAGTCCAGCAACCAATGTACAACACAAATCACCACCGCTACTATCAACTACAACAATGATAAGGGAAAATAACAAGGGAAGAGAATACGATACCACCGGCCAAGAAAACGAGTCCCACCCGGAAGCCCGTGTCCTTCCGGGTAACTCCCAGTTACCCCCCACCCCGGGCATGACATGCTGTGGTATGGAATACCTCCCTGGCTAGCCTGGGTCAGGCGCCCCATCTCTGCTTCCTCACAGCTTCCCCTCCTCCCTGGCAGAGCATGAGCCTCACAAAGTCCTTGGTCAGGGTAAACATCACTTAGCAACAACCAAAAACATCGGCTTCACCAACACTGTTCCCAGGCTGGAAGTCAAAACACAGCACTGCACCAGCTACCACAAAGGAGAAACATGACTGCTACTGCTGAACCCAGGACACCTAGCTTCTCCATTGCTACAGCGGCAGTTTTCTTTTCCGCCTTGTATCTTTTTATACAATTTATTACTTCTCTCCGTGGTTTACCGAGTTTCTTTGCTGTTTTATCATCATCAAGCACTGAGTCAAATAGTTCATCACCAAATTAATAGGTCATCCACATATTGTAAGAGAGTCCCCGTCTGAGTAGGTGGCTTCCATGATTCTAGTTCTCGTGCTAGCTGATTTCCAAAAATTACTGGACTATTTTTAAACCCCTGAGGTAATACTGTCCAAGTTAGTTGAGTTTTCCTTCCTGTGTCAGGATACTCCCATTCAAAAGCAAATAAATTTTGGCTTTCTTTGGCTAATGGTAAGCAAAAGAAAGCGTCATTTAAATCCAGGACGGCAAACGATTTCTGATTATTATTCAATTTTGTCAATAAGTCATATGAATTAGCTACTACTGGATGAATATCCTCTGCAATTCTGTTGATTGCTATGAGATCTTGAATCAATCTGCAACTTTTCCCACATTTCTTTACTGTCCAGATAGGAGCATTATATTCGATTTCACATTCCATTAATAATATATATTTTAAAATTGATCAATGATTTTTTGATTCCCTTTGATTTTCTAATTTTAAGGGATACTGTTTTATTCTAATTGGGCAAGCCCCCCCCCTTTTTATTTCTACTTTAACAGGCAAAGCATTTTTCACCTTACCTGGAACTTCAGATGTTAGTTCTCCCAGATATACCTGATGAAGGCTTTCTTCTATTTCTGGGAGGTCCTCCTGTTTGCTTTTCTGCTGAATTAAAGATAAACTCAAAACTGTAATTAATTGACTGCTTTTAACTCTAAACTCCATTTTGCCTTCTTTAAATATTGCTTCTCGCCCTAATGAATATTTTAGAGAATTTGACATGCATAAAAATTTATGCATTCCTGTTTGTTTTCCCAATTTGTACTTTAAGGGTTTCAGAAAGAATGCCTTGTTTTTTTGTGGGCTTTTTTTTTTTTTAATCTTGGTGGCCAGTAGCTCCCACATCTGTAACAAAGTCTTTTATCTCTGATTTAATGCCGAATATGTTGCTCCTGTATCCACTAAAATTCCTCTTTATTTCCTCTAGTCCCTAGTTTTAATTTAACCAGTGGATCTGCTAGGGTAAATTCCCGAGGTCTCCGTCAGTCTAGTTCCAATTCAGTCACCGGAGCCACCCCATGGCACTGCTCCCCCCCCGGGCAGTCTCACTTCCAACGTCCAAACTCTCCATAGCACGCATACTGATCCAGTTCCACAGAAGAGCCCACTTCCCCACCTCTGCCGGACATCTCTCCTCCCACGCTCAAACACAGGAGCTGCACGAGCTCACCCCTTTCCTCCTTGGTTTTCCCTTTTTCTTTCTCTCACAGCTGCTCACCCTGCTCTGCAGGGGCTGCAGATGCCTGCCTCTGCAACAGCACTTCTGGTTTAACCCTTTCTTAACTCTGAATGTGAATGTGCTGCTTGTTGCCAGTGACAGCAATCTCCTCCTCCTTATCAATATCAGATAGGACAGATACAGAGGGTGATCCTCTTGGAGATACCTGTGATACATAATTTTCCAACCTATCTTCCTGATTACTATTTTTTAACTTTAAACATCTTTGCCCAATATCACAAGCTGAACAATATCTCTCCAGCTGACAAAAGAAAAGCTGTCCCATATTCACCAATTGATCAATGAACAGTTAGAAGCAGGCCATATTGTGCCATCCACTAGTCCAAGGAATACTCCGATATTTACCATTCCTAAGAAAAATGGAAAATAGAGACTGTTACATGACCTCAGAGCTATCAACGCAGTTATGAAAGACATGGGAGCTTTGCAACCTGGCTTGCCTAGCCCTTCAATGATACCTCAGGGTTGGGATTTAATAATAATTGATTTAAAAGACTGTTTTTTCACAATTCCTCTACACCCAAGCGATTGTGAAAAATTTGCTCTCTCTGTCCCAGCAATTAACAAAGGAAAGCCTGCTAAGAGATATGAATGGGTCGTTTTACCTCAAGGTATGAAAAATTCTCCTGTTATTTGTCAACTGTATGTTGCCCGGGCATTGCAACCGATCTGACAAAAACTGCAAAAATGTGTTATCTATCACTATATGGATGATATCCTAATTGCAGGCAAATATTTAAACAAGGACCATCTGCTCTGCCTGCTACAATCAGAATTAGCGAAAGCAGGACTGGTAATTGCACCAGACAAGGTGCAACTTGAAGCCCCTTGGAAATATCTGGGGTGGATCATTTCCAGAACTGAAATTAGGCCTCAAAAAGTTAAAATTACCACACAGATAAAAATCTTGTCTGACCTGCAGAAATTGATGGGTGATATCTAATGGGTCCACCCTTTGTGTGGAATCACAAATGATGATCTGACCGATCTCATGCCCCTTTTAAAGGGTGAGTCAAAGGCAGGAAAAAAAAAGAGTTCTATCCAAAGCTCAGTATGATGCCTTAGATCACATCATGACAAAAATCACTACCTCTTATGCTTCTCAATGGAATCCATATTTACAGGTTGTTCTGTTTATTGTCAACAGTGAGTATCATCCATTTAGTCTACTAGCACAGTGGGATCTTCAGAAGACTGATCCTTTATGCATTTTAGAATGGATTTTCCTGCCTTATGGATTACGTAAAACTGTAACTACTCGGTTAGAAGTATTTGCTCTTTTGATTGTACAAGGTCGTTCACGTTGTCAGGAAATTATGGGCTGTGATCCATCACAAATTTGTTTGCCGCTTACCAGGGTATGGTTAGACTGGGCACAACAATCTAGCTCTACTTTCCAGTCTGCTCTGACAGGTTTTGTAGGTCCTCTTAATATACATTTTCCACCTCATAAGATGTTTACAATGCTAAAGAATAATCAGTTTGAAGATGTTACCTTTTATCCTAGTAAACCTGTTTTAGGATTAACTGTCTTTACAGATGCAAGCAAAATCAATCACACAGCCGGATATGTTTGGCAAACAGATGATGGTTGGAAAGAGCAGAAGATACTTGGACATTTTTCCGATTCACTACAACACTAGAGTTAGATGCCGTTATTGCAGTATTTCAGTGATGGCCTGACACCCCTCTTAATATTGTCTGCAATTCTTTATATGTTGTAGGCATTGTTCAATGTATAGAAAGGGGAATTTTACAAGAAGTCGTTAATCACAGGTTGTGGATCTTGTTAAAAACCTTATTACATCTTGTGAATACTCATAAATGTACATATTTTATTATGCATATTCGCAGTCATTCAGGCCTTCCAGGAAGCCTTAGTGAAGGCAATAACAAAGAAGTGGGTAAATTAGTTGCCCCAGCATGGGCAGGACCCTCTGTAAATATCTTTCAACAAGCTCGAGCATCCCATTCCTTCTTCTATCAATCAACAAAAATGTTAGTTCGGCAGTTTGGACTGTCCCTAACAGATGCCCGGGGCATTATGCAATCTTGTCCCAATTGTCAATGCCAAGCAGTAGGTATAGGCCTTGGAGTCAACCCTCAAGGCCTCCAGCCTCTTCAGCTTTGGCAAATGGATGAGACTCATGTACCCTCTTTTGGGAAATTGAAATATGCCCATGTTACTATTGACACTATTCTTTTACAGGACAAGCTATTATTGAACGAACACATCAAACTTTGAAACAGTTGTTAAAAAAACAAAAAACGGGGGAAAAAGTACTTACACCGGTAGCAAGGAAACAGAAAGCTGTATACGTTATGAATTTTTTGCAATTGACAGGAGACTTTAATGACCCCCCTGCTATAATACATGGTCAGGCATTAGGTGACTAAAACTCCGGGTATTCTGGTCCAGTACAAGGATTTGGAAACCGGCATTTGGAAAGGTCCTGCAGAAGTAAAACTAACTGGTCGAGGTTATATGTGTGTGATTACAGATTCCGGTCGGCGGTGGGTGCCAGCTGGATGGTTGAAACCCTGGAAAGAGTCAGCACCGTCCCAGGACACCCCCCCTTGTCAGTGATTCAATGAATTGAAATTTGAGTTTAGGACATCTGTTTTATAGATGTTTTCAGTCCTTAAAGTGAAGGGAGCAACCTTTTTTACGTTAAAGTAAAAAAAACAAAACAAAACAAAAAAACAAACAAACCAACCCCCCCCCCCCCAACCTCCAGGGAAGCGAGACCAGTGCGGGATACAGACATATTGTGTGCGTTTCTGGTGGTGGGAAGGTCTTTTGTATGCTCTTAGCAGGGGTACTGTGCATACTGTGACGGACCGTGGACTTGGGACCCCATATACAACTCATTTAATACATTTCCTCTGTGATACTCATGTACTAGAAGTTGGTAAATATAAGTATGTCCAGGTTTCTATCGACCTTTGAAGAACTTTATAGATATTGCTGGCCACTTCTTCCAACATAGGCTGGCCACCTGTGTCGGAACGAGCGTGCATTTGGGTCAGTATAAAAGCCCAAGCCTCATACGATGTGGGGGAGGCAGAGCCTCTGCGGGGGACGCTTGCTAAGGTTGAGCCTGCCACCTTGCACTGCAATGATGCTTCTGTGAGCTGTTTTGCTGTTAGTCTCCACAGGGTCCTTGTGCCACGTTCTGTACGTGGGACTGTAGTGGGAGTAATGATTGTCTGGATCTTGTGCTTCAAATATTGTAGTTGTGTGGAGCATGCTTGTGGGATCCCATACATGTGTGTGTGCATGTGTTGAGGGCAGACAGTATTCTGTTTATTATTTTGTTGTTGTTGTTGTTGGGTTCATGCAAAAGTTTTTAAAGGGTAGCAGTTTAACATTTCGGGCATGAAAGGGTTAATGCAAAAGCGCGGTTGCCGGCAGGTATTTATGGCTGCTGCTGAAGCAGGCACGCAGCTGTAGCTGGCCGGCATTTGTAGAGTGAGCGACTTTGTACCAAAAAAAAAAAAAAAAAAGAGGCAATGAGGCAGCAAACTCTGTGACTGTTAACAATGTGCAATTTAACCTGTCTACTTCTCAAGAACTGATAACCTGGAGGAGGGGCTATATTTGTGTCCTCCTGCCTACAGGTCCATGGTGACTGCCTGCAAAGTTTGTCAAGCCTTGCCATGAGCTGGACAGACAAATGGAAAAACCTGATGCCTCAGCTACAGGAGCTGACTGTGATTACCCCAAGCAGAATGAGATAGAGGAAGAGAAAAACGAATGATTGCAAAACATCACTTGGGGGCAACTGAAAAGTAACAGCTTGAATATATGTGTGCTTGTAAAGTAGATATTACTAGAGGCTGTGATTTTGTGTGTAAAACCACCTGTATTTACTAGCCAGTTGCTAATAAGAAACTACACCTTGTATTATACAGATTTGTCACTTGTAAAAGAAATGTCAGAGTATGCAAATTTGCAGTAGCTGCTAGAAAATGCTAAGGCAAAAGCTAGAAAGATTCTAATACAATGGTAGTGTTATAAAGCAGGTACTGGAACAAATTAAGAGGGGGGGAGAATTCCACTGGTAAGAAATTTCTTTGGCTAGTCCCTCGCTGCCATCAGCATCTTCAACATGCTGCTGCACCCTGTAATAGTTACTCTGCTAATGTAAATGTGTGTGTGCCTTGCTGTAGTAGCAACTTGTTACTGGATGAAGCAGGTGAAACTCTGCATTGACAACAAGGTGCAAGGACTGAGGCTGACCAAATGCCTGCTACCACAGTCAAGGGCAAGACTGGGTTGGCCTCTGTGTTTGCCACCAAGAAGAACCTTTAGCTCTGCTGTTGGCTGCAACCTGGCAGGCGTGGAGTGGTGGGAACACATGCCATGCCAGACCTTGATGTGAAGGGTGGCCTCCCCTGTTACCAGAGAGCCATACAGCAGAAAAAAGGGGCAGGCCCAGCAGCCTGTAGTTGGCATATATTGGAGATATGATCTAGCCCAAATCCCCAGATCAAGTAGGGTCACCCAAAACATATATAAAACAAAAATGGGGAGATGTGGAGGCAGTGTTCTCACAGGAGAATGGATAATTGGTACATAAACTCTGAATAATCCTGAAAGATACAGCAAGGCCATGAGAGGCCCGAGGAAACCTAAACAAGGAAGGTAAGAAGAAGCTGGAATTCACCAAGTTAATAAGAACTGTGGACTGTTGGCAATCTTTCAAGATCAAGTTCTCACACCTGTGCTTAACCAATTATGTGTTAGTCACTAAGTGTCTTCAAGACATGTATCCAGTCATAATATGCCAAATCACTGTAAGTGCATGTAAGAAATAGTATATAAGGAGTTAAGGCTTTGTAATAAAGGGCTTTTTGTCTGGCCACATTGATCTCTGACTGAGTCCATATATTTTCTGGGGCAATGAACCACTGTGCCTCCTCCCTCTATTGGGGCGGGGCTGGGCAGCCAGTCCCCCAGTGTTGCACATTCCCTCCATGCCTCAGATGAAGTGGATCCAGGCGGAGCTGTCAGGGTCCTGGGGCGGAATGGTGGCGGGCAGGACGCGCTGCCAGCCCCGCAGCCGGGGGGGGGGGCTGGTTCTTTCCCTCCTTATTGTCCTGGTATTTGGCGCCAGGAATGCGGTAGTGGACGGCAAACTCCAGTGATATAAGGAAAGCAAGTGCCTGGAAAACATAGGGTTAAAGTACTTTTAGCTTAACTTAGGTCTAAGATAGAAAACAATGTTTGTGTTTGTCGTGGTTTAAACCCAGTCAGGTAACTTGTTCACTCACTCCCAGTGAGTGGTGCCGAGATGACAACAATCGAGGTCCGTGTCCGTCTCACCCCCCCCGCACTGGGGCTCTCCCCTTCCCTGCTCCCGGAGGAACGGGGAGGAGGATCGAGAGAGTGCAACTCCTACGGGTTGAGACAAGAACAGTCCAGCAACAAATCACCACCGCTACTATCAGCTAAAACAATGATAAGGGAAAATAACAAGGGAAGAGAATATGATACCACCGGCCAATAAAGCGAGTTCCAGTTACCCCCCCACCCCGGGCATGACGTGCTGTGGTATGGAATACCTCCCCGGCTAGCCCGGGTCAGGCGCCCCCGTCTCTGCTTCCTCACGGCTTCCCCTCCTCCCTGGCAGAGCATGAGCCTCACACAGTCCTTGGTCAGGGTAAACATCACTTAGCAACAACCGAAAACATCGGCTTCACCAAAACTGTTCTCAAGCTAGAAGTCAAAACACAGAACTGCACCAGTTAACACAAAGGAAAAACATGACTGCTACTACTGAACCCAGGACAGTGTTGCAAGTCTGTGATGTGATAACGGCATTTAGTAGTGCATTACCAGCGTGGCCTCGGCAGCGACGGCAACACCCAAGGGCAGGAGGAAGGTGAAGTGGTCAGTGATGCTGAAGCACAGAATCAGACTCTACAATTTAAGGAGATTTATAAAGCAGGTATATTTATTATGGCACCAGGTGCAAGGGGGATCGCTCCTCCTAACTTGCACACCAAGATGTTAAGCAAGCAGATATTTATCACACACAAACATGCATATTCATTAGGTTCCCCTGAGAGCAGTGGGGCTATTACGATTAGTTCTAAAAACTCATTATCATAAGTCTCCTTTTGGCACTTGCGCACTGCCCTCCAGTGGTCGTGGGCAGGGGTCTTCAAGATTAAGTAAGCAGTCTTCCTCACAATGTACTTTTTGCCTTTGGCACAGTTGGATGCCTCAATAATCACAAAACTAGCTAAAACCAGCCATATCTATAACTTTCTGATAGCTGACAAAGTTTTAGAACAGTATGATCTTCGTACAAAATTTACTGCAAGCAGAACAGGATGGGCAGACAAGGAGTATCTGAAGCTAGCAGATGTTTGGGAGGCACTGTCTCCAAACTAACTGGAAAGTAGAAGGATTGGAAGAAATAATTCACTCATGTTAGTAGGGCTACTAAATTCTGTTTTCACACCACAGACTTACAACACAAACATTGTTCTCTATCTTAGACTCCAATTAAGCTAAAAATATTTTAACCCTGTTTTCCAGCCACTTGCTTTCCTTATATCAATGCTGCCTGCCGGGCAGGGCGCCTGGTAAGCGGCGGATACCTCGGCGCAGCTGGCCCAGCTTTTGAGCGTGTATCGCACCGACACGTCCTTCTCGTAGGCCAGGCTGAGGACGTGCACGGCGCCGCGCAGCCCCACCGGCTCGGCCCGCACCCACTACAGCCTCACTCTGTGCTGTTCCATCCACTCCATGAAGCCGGAGCTGGCGCCGGGCTGCGGCGGAAGAGTGGCTCCAGCAGTGGCGGTGGCCCGAACAGCATCGGCTCCAGGTCGCCCAGCGCCGGCGGCTTCCCGGGTCTTGAAGAGGTCTGCGCTGCGGCGTCGGGGTGGGCAGCGGCACTTACAGCAGAGTCAGCCTTGCAGAACTGACACACGGAGGTAAGCTTCAGGCCGAGGGAGTCGGCGAACTGCACAATCTTGCAGGGGGACGGGCTCTGCTGCAACGCCGGATACAGGCTGCGGTCGCCGGGCGTGGGCAGCGACTTGGCCCGGAGGCGCTGCGTGGGGCTGGGCGGCACGGTGGGGAGCGAGGTCTCTCGGCCGCTGCTTCCCGCCCCACGAGTGGGTGCGCGGTATTGCCGTCGGGGCTGCAGGCCGCCCTGCGTTGCTCGACCAGGCTGCCACAGAGACAGGCGCTGCAGCTTAAGTTGCGCGACAGGTAGAGCCGGGGCGGCGGCGTGGGCACCGAGGTGTGCAGCGAGCCCGCTTTATCCATGGGGGAGCTGGCGGGAGCAGCAGCTGGCGCGGGACCCGCCGCCCGGCCGGGGCTCCTCCTCTCGGGCCACGGCGTGCGGTGGCGAGGCGGTCTAGTGCCCGGGCCGCAGGCTCTGCCTCTCGCCTGGACCCGGGGGCAGCGGGATCATCTCGGTGTTGTCCCCGTCGCGGCCGGCTCCAGCGGCTGCCGCTGCTGACGTGCCGGGGTCAGGCAGCGAAATACGCCCCGAGTCATCCTTCTTCCTCCCACATCGCGTCGCGCTCCCCACCCGCCCCTCTGCCCACCTCGGGGTCGTCCTCGCCACCTTCCCTAATTGCACCCCGCCGGCGGCTAGCCTCTTTCTCTCGGCGGCTCCCCCTGCCCGCTCTCACCAGTACCGCGGCTACGAAGTCCCTCTCCTCCTCGTGTTCTGTGTCTTTCCTCGAGGAACTGGTACAGAAAAAGGAGGCGGGAGGAATTCCCCCGTGGAAGCATTAAAATTAATCGCGGCGCTCTCGCTCGTCCGATCCGTTACAGAAATAGCCGCTGAAGGAGGAAGCTGAGCCGGGCTCTAGGAAGGTTACACAGGCCGGTAAGAAAGAAATGGCTTGTAAACTGGACATAGCAGTGTACATCTAAAGGAAGAAAAACAGCTAATCTGCTGTAATGCGTTTACAGTGCATCTGATGAATAAATTACGCCTGGCGCAGCCATGCTACAGATTTCCATCTGCAGTCGAAGCAGCTCCAGCCTAAACACGGAGGGTGGTTCTGAACCAGAACCATTTCTGCTTGTGATAAACACATAAATGTATTGGCTTTCGCAAATCATAAGATGTGGCTATATGGATATAACTGTATGAGTTCACAATAACAGAAACAAAGCTTGCTAAAGACACAAGATTAGACAAGTTGAAAATGGCCAGAACTCTTGAGCAAAACAGAGTCACATAAGCAAAAGAATTTGTAAAGGCAAAAAAAAAAAGGGGGTGGGGGGTGGGTGTTTGATATAAGAAAAGCTAGTGCCTGGAAAACATAAAATACTTTTTTAGCTTAATTTAGGTTGAAGAAATAGAACAATGTTTGTGTTGTAAGTCTGTGGAATTTAGTGGTCCCACTAAACATGGGTAAATTGTTTCACACCAGTCTTCTAAAGCACCTTTACCTTTAAAGAACAGTGTGTTGTAAGTCTGTGGTGAGATAACAGGATTTAGTGGCCCCACTAAACACAAATGAGTTATTTCACACCATCCTTCTATTTATCAGTTAGTTTGGAGACAGTGCTTCCAGAACATCTGCCAGCTTCGGATACTACTTGTCTGCCCGTCCTGCAATAAATTTTGCAGGAAGGTCACACTGTTTTAAATCTTTGCTAGCTATCAGAACTACAGATATGGCTGGTTTCAGGTAGTTCTGTGATTACTGGGGTGTCCAACTGTGCCAAAGGTGAAAAGTACACCGCGAGGAAGACTGCTTACTTCATCCTGAAGACCCCTACTCACAAGAGGAAGACTGCTTACTTCATCCACAAGACCCCTGCCCACAATCACCTGAGAGCAGTGCGCAGACGCCAAGAGGAGGAGACTTATGATAATAAATTCATGGAGCTAGTTAGAATATTCCCTGCCTATATGCGGGAATTATGAATATGTATATGACTAATGCAGTAGTGAAAGTATATACACCTGTAACAAATGCTAATCAGCGTGCCTCAGGCTACGGTCACCTGTGCAGTGCTGTTGCTTTTGCTTTATTGTCTTTGTCCCTCAGTAAAACCTTGTTATCTCATTTAGAGGAGTTAGTATTTCACATGCTTGTTTCAGAGAGTATTTGATAATTGCTGAACAATATTCAAGTGAATTAAAGCTTAATGAAAAGCAGACTCTGATGCAGCCAGTTCAAGGAGCTAGCCTGCTGTTTTAATAAACCACTTCAATCCAGACTTCCTGTAATCTGGTACTCATTTTTAATTAGTAAATTACATTAAAAGCAATGATCCTATCATCCTGCCAGAGACTGAGCCTCACCTATGTTAATGTGTGATTCTGATTTAGCTTCTGGGCAGAAGCTTTTACACCTTCATAATTTTATCTGCAGCACTTAGTGTTCCTCTGAAAGTCTAGGCAGGGGAAGTGCAGCTGATGAGATTAAGAATGGGACAAGTAAACCTGACAGGGACCAAGAGTTAAAGAAAAAAGTCACTAGAACATGAGGAAAAGCTCCCCACTGGCTCATATTAGAACTATTGTTAGAGAGGGTGGAGTTTTTACAATAAAATAATCATATAAAATAGTAAAATGATTATATTTGAGAAATTTATAAATCAATAGTGAGTCTTTGTATATTAGAAGACGTTGTAACTTTGCCGTTTTGTATCATAGTTACTCTATAACTAAATGTTACAATGGTAGTCTTGGTAGCAAGAGCTAACATAACTGTGTATGGTGAGGGGAGTATGGGTGTATGTATTGTAAAACTCTACCCAAGCAGAACCTAAGTTTAAGATAGCCAAAAAGGGCATACCAGAAGCATCCTGGTGAAGATAAGAGAATGCTAACGTCCACAAGATGATTGGGACCTAGCCAAGTAGAGAAAAGGTGAAGAGGACAACCTGAGGAAGACTCCTTACTTCATCAGGGCGACCACCAGAGGGGGCTGCGCAAGCACAGAAGAGGCTGATGTCGTAATAGACCGATGTAGCAATCCTTGATGCATATGTATTAGTAAATGATGTAATCTGTGTTGAATATGTATTAGTTACGAAATTTTTAGTGTATAAATTGCGAACGCGATGTGACAGGAGTCGGAACCAGATTTGAGTGCGTACCCCTGGTTCCCGGCGCCTCAATAAAGCACCTCATATAACCATCCCGGTGGTTATGTGTTTGTCCCGACGCTAACACTATCATCTTTAATTCCTTTATTAATAAGTAGAAAATAATTCCTAGGTTACTGCTGCTGGGGTCCAAATTTTTTTAATGACAGATGGTTCCTAAGCAGGGAATGAAAAATGATGCCCCGCATTGATAAATTTGACACCATTAAGCTTACCAGTGATTTGTTGCATCATTGTCTTACATTCACGGGATGATCAAAGGTTTTGAAAAAACAGATAGGAATGACATAAAGAATTAGATCTGAATTCATTAGCCCAGGATCTTAAAATTGTCTCACTTGTTTTTTAATGCACACTACAGGAAAGATTCATTGGGCCTCTTTCCTGTGCCTCCCTCCCAAAAATGAGTATTTCAGGAAAATAACATGAACTCATGGTTGGTTTTCATCTACTCATACTGATTTGGGGAAGAAAAAGAACGGACCCAGAGATTTGTTCAAAGAGGCTTCAAGGCTACATCATTTTGAGTTATTTTTTAGTAATTTCCACCTGTCATAATGAAAATTTTCTAAGGAATTAACACTTGGTTTTGCTGATGCCAATTTCACTCTTAAAACAGCAAATAGCAAGAACTTTATCTTTTACATTAATATTCAAAGTCTTTTCATTTTTAAACTATTGTGAAACTATTCAAAACTAACAAGTTAAATCAGTTTAAACCTGATTACACAGTTTTGAATTTCTTTGTGGTGCACATGGAGAATGTGACTTTGGAGTAATTTAGCTTCTGTTATACTTTAAACAATTGGGGTGCCTTAGTAGAGGTCGACTTCCCTTCTTCTGATAATTTCAGTTGCCCAACTTCTCCTTATCATAAACTTGTGTAATACTCTTGCCTTTTGTCTTTTTAGGCCTCCTCTTTTCTCCCTGAGAATAATATTCATGGACCAAAAATCCCCAAGCAATTCCTTTCTTCACTGGTGACTGCAGGTGATGTATTCAAGGCGCCAAAACAAAACAAGCCAAAAGGGAATTGTTGACAACAATGTAAAAATACAATGATAGAATAACTGAAAATTAAATCAATATTTTTCCCCCTTTTGTTTCAGGTCCAAGCTTCCAAAGGACTGATTGCAGAGGCCTTGCTGACAAATTCTGGAGCCAGAAAGAAAATCTACCTCCAATTCCATTGTTTTGACAGAAAACAATCAGTTTGTCAGCATGCAATTTATTTAAAGATGGAAATTCAGGAACTAAACACAAATCAGTCGGGGATGCTTTCACTGCCAGCAGAAGGAATAAATGAGTTCTCAACAACAGCAAACAAGAAAGTAGATCAAAACTGCAGAAGGCTTTCCTGGTCTCTAAGAAGACATTTATCTTCTCAATTTGTTCTCAATCTAGAGTTAAAGTTTTTCCCGCCTTTTACACAGCCTACCATTTCTGGAAGATTCGTGAGGATCATTCTATCACAGTATCTGACTTTTGCCCATGGGCTAGATCTCTTCTGAATAATGAAATGCCTGAAATTACAGCCTAAACTAAGTGGAATCATTCCTAAAAGGACAGACAGCATCTTATATGTTTGACTTTTTCATATTTTAAAATGCTTTTTAAATATTAATTAAACAGGAATTTAGTTTCTGAAATTTAGTTTATGAGATACTCTACTCTAGAAATACCTTCCATATTTTGCTACCACTACAGCTGAATGCTGCCTTGTGCAAACACCTCAGAGTACAATGGGACAGAAACCTGCAGCCCACAACATGTCAAGAGAATGCTTCATTCGTAACTGCAGCTGATGTAACGGTACAGATGAACTTTTAGTCAAGGAGGACGTGCTTGTTCACCTACTCCAAGTTATATCTACAAGATATACAGGTAACAGAAACCAGCATTTTATATCCTCCAATTAAGAGAAAATGGTGGGACAACTAGTAAACAAGGGAACTGTACACATGTTGTGGTTTAAGCACAGCTGGTAACTCAGAACCACACAGCCGCTTGCTCACTCCCCCCCTTCTCCCTCCCCCTGCTCCCAGAGGGATGTGGAGGAGAATCGAAAGAATGTAACTCCCACGGGTTGAAATAAGAACACTCCAGTAACTAAGGTATAACACAAACCACAGCTGCTACCACCAATAATAATAATGATGAGGGAAATAACAAGGGAAGAGAATTGTCGTGGTTTAAGCCCAGCCGGCAAGCCAGGATCATGCAACTGCTCGCTCACTCCTCCACCTCTTCCTGCCCCCGCTCCCAGAGAGATGTGGAGGAGAGTCAAAAGAATGTAACTCACACAGGTTGAGATAATAACAGTCCAGTAACTAAGGTATAACACAAAACCACTACTGCTACCACCAATAATAATAATGATAAGGGAAATAACAAGGGAAGAGAATACAACTGTTCACCACATGCTGACCAATGCCCAGCCTGACCCGAGAAGCGATCTAGCCCTTCCGGGTAACTGCCCCCAGTTTATATACTGGGCATGACATGCTATGGTATGGAATACCCTTTTGGCAAGTTTGGGTCAAGTGTCCTGTCTCTGCTTCCTCCCAGCTTCCCCTCCTCCCTGGCAAAGCATGAGACTCAGAAAGTCCTTGGTCCAAGTAAACATTACTTAGCAACAACTAAAAACACTGGTGTTATCAGCATTGTTTCCAGGCTGAAAGTCAAAAACACAGCACTGTACCAGCTACTAAGAAGGAGAAAAATGACTGCTGCTGCTGAACCCAGGACATTATCCACCCCTTATTCCATACCATTCACATCATGCTCAGATCCCACATTTTTCAATATACCATCACTCTTGTCTCATATATATATATATATATAGACACACATCCACACACACACAAAGAGAGAGATATCAGGCTCCATCTCTTGTAACAGTCTTTCAGAGCAGGAGAGACGCTGTGCAGTGCTGGACTGTTGCCTGCTGATGACATTGCGAAACTCATCACTGCTGAGCTCGTCTGGTTTCGTCACAGTTCATTCCTTGTTGGACCTAAAGACATCTAGTTGGTGGGCTATAAAAGTGCTACATAGCAGGCAACAGCATATAACTGAGTTCATTGGCTGTTTTCCCCTAAAATCAAATCCCCTTGAGGTACACATCGGACTTTCCCATCTTCCCGCATTACCCACCAAGTATATTCAGGTCCCTGAGCAAAAGCAATCCCACGAGTGAGTTTGCCTTTACCTGAAGCAGGAATAACCCAGACTGTCTTCCCCAGAAAATTCTTTATGTGCACCACAGGAACTTTATCCCCATCTACAATATGTAAAAGTTCTGACTGGGCTGAGCCAGCCCCGTTGGCAGATCCTCTGGTGTTGACCAACCAGGTGGCTTTTGGTAAATGTGTATCCCAATATCCAAATGTCCCACCACCCACTGCTCTCAGTGTAGTTTTTAACAGCCCATTGTACCGTTCGATTTTCCCACTCAATGCCATGCTCTTTGGCCCAAGTGTCTATAAGGGTGATCCGGAACTGAGTCCCATTGTCTGACTCAATTCTCTCTGGGGTGCTGTGTTGCCACAAGATCTGCTTCTCAAGGCCCAGAATAATGTTCCGGGCAATAGCGAGGGGCACAGCGTATGTTTCCAGCCATCTGTTGGTTGCTTCCACCATGGTAAGCACATGGCGCTTGCCTGGGCAGGTTGGTGGGAGTGTGATATAGTCAATCTGCCAGGCCTCCCCATATTTGTACTTCAGCCATTGTCCTCCATACCAAAGAGGCTTTAACCGCTTGGCTTGTTTAATTGTAGCACATGTTTCACACTCATGAATAACCTGATCAATAGTGTCCACTGTTAAGTCCACCCGTCTATCACAAGCCCATCTGTATGTTGCATCTCTGCCCTGATGGCCTGAAGTGTCATGGGCCGACCAGGCCAAAAATAATTCACCTTTATGTTGCCAATTTGAGTCTATCTGAGCCACTTCAATCTTAGCCGCTTTATCCACTTGTTGGTTGTTGTGGTTTTCCTCAGTGGCCCGACTCTTGGGTACATGGGCATCTACATGGCTTACCTTTACCACCAGGTTCTGCATCTCGGTAGTGATATCTTTCCACAGTGCAGCAGCCCAGATGGGTTTATCTCTGCATTGCCAGTTGTTCTGCTTCCATTGCTGCAAACATCCCCACAGGCATTTGCCACCATCCATGAGTCAGTATAAAGTACTGGCCACTTTTCTCATTCAGCAATGTCCAAGGGCAGCTGGATGGCTTTCACCTCTGCAAAATGACTCGAGTCACTCTCTCCTTCAGCAGTTTCTGCAACTTGTCGTCGGGGACTCCATACAGCTGCCTTCCACCTCTGATGCTTTCCCACAATATGGCAGGACCCATCAGTAAACAAGGCATACTGCTTTTCACTTTTTGACAGTTTATTATATGGTGCAGCCTCATCTGCACACATCACCTCCTCCTCTGGTGACATTCCGAAATCTTTGCCCTCTGGCCAGTCCATAATGAGTTCCAGAATTCCTGGATGAGCGGGATTTCCTATTCGAGCTTGTTGTGTAATTAGTGCAGCCCACTTACTCCATGTAGCATCGGTTACATGATGTGTATAGGAGACCCTGCCTTTGAACATCCAGCCCAGCACAGGCAACTGGGGTGCCAGGAGGAGCTGTGCTTCAGTGTCAATCACTTCGGAAGCAGCTTGAACCCCTTCATAGGCTGCCAGTATCTCTTTTTCAGTTGGGGTATAGCTGGCCTCAGATCTTCTGTATCACTGACTCCAAAAGCCAAGGGGGCGACCTCAAGTCTCTCCTGGAGCTTTCTGCCAGAGGCTCCAGGTAGGACCATTCTCCCTGGCTGCGGTGTAGAGTACAGTTTTTACATCTGTCCTGCTCTGGACTGGTCCTAGGACTACTACATGAACTATCTCTTGTTTAATTTGCTCAAAGGCTTGTTGTTGCTCAGCGCCCCATTTAAAATCATACTGCTTCTGTATCACATAATAGAGAGGGCTTACAATCAAAAACTCTAATTTGGGATGTGCATTCTCCATAACCCCACAACCCCCAAGAAAGCTTGTGTTTCTTTCTTATTAGTTGGTGGACACATTGCTGTTACCTTGCTGATCACATCTGTGGGGATCTGGCAACATCCATCTTGCCATTTTATTCCCAAAAACTGAATCTCCTGTGTAGATAAAAACCGGCTCTCAGCAGGATTTGGATTATTTTCCTCCCTTTCTCAAAATCTTCTTCCTCAGTATCATCGCACACGATAATGTCATCAGTGTATTGCAGGTGTTCTGGAGCTTGCCCCTGTTCCAGTGCAGTCTGGATCAGTCCATGGCAAATGGTAGGGCTGTGTTTCCACCCATGGGGCAGTCAGTTCCAAGTGTACTGGACGCCCCTCCAAGTAAAAGCGAACTGTGGCCTTCACTCTGCTGCCAAAGGAATTGAGAAAAACGCACTGGCAATATCAGTTGTGGCATCCCACTAAGCTGCCTTTGACTCCATTTCATACTGAAGTTCTAGCATATCTGGTATGGCAGCACTCAAGGGTGGTGTGACTTCATACAGGCCACAATGGTTTACTGTTAGTCTCCACTCTGTTAGATTTCACACTGCCCATATGGGGCTATTAAAGGTGAGCAGATCCTGCTGATCACTCCTTGGCTCTCTAGTCTACAGATCAGCTTATGGATGGGAATCAGGGAGTCACAGTTGGTGTGATATTGCTGCCGGTGCACTGTTGTGGTCGCAACCGACACTTTTCTTTGACCTTAAACAACACCACAACTTAGTAGGTCAAGAGAGGTTCTCCTCCCCCTCTACTCTGCCTTAGTGAGGCCGCATCTGGAATATTGTGTCCAGTTCTGGGCCCCACAGTTCAAGGAGGTCAGGGAATTGCTTGAAAGAGTCCAGCGCAGAGCCACAAAGATGATTAAGGGAATGGAACATCTCTCTTATGAGAAGATGCTGAGGGAGCCGGGACTCTTTAGCTTGGAGAAGAGGAGACTGAGGGGTGACCTCATCAATGTTTACAAATACGTAAAGGGTGAGTGTCAGGATGATGGAGCTAGGTTTATTTCAGTGATGTCCAGTGACAGGACAAGGGGCAATGGGTGTAAACTGGAGCATAGGAGGTTCCATGTGAACATCAGGAAAAATTTCTTTACTGTGAGAGTGACAGATCACTGGAACGGGTTGCCCAGGGGGGTTGTGGAGTCTCCTATGTTGGAGATATTCAAGGCCCGCCTGGACAAGTTCCTGTGTGATGTACTCTAGGTTACCCTGCTCTTGCAGGAGGGTTGGACCAGATGATCTTTTGAGGTCCCTTCCAACCCTTAGGATTCTGTGATTCTGTGATAAGTATCCTCTGAGACCAGGCAAGGTGGACACATGCTCAATTTTCCCTGTCTCCAAAGCAGCAATACCAAAAGCCCAATTGGTACCCTTTTGGGTCTTTGAAGTACCCCCTCCTGAGGTAGTCTATTCCAAGGATGCATGGAGCCTTTGGACCATTTACAATGGGGTGCTTTTGCCACTTCCTCCCAGTCAGGCTGATTTCAGCCTCCAGTATAGTCAAGTTTTGGGATCCTCCTGTCACTCCAGAAATATAAATAACAGCTTGATGGCATCAGGGTACACTGTGCAACGGTATCTGCTAGAGCCTTATACTCCTGTGGGACTGATGTGCCAGGCCAACTGATCCATGCAGTACAGTAAATCCGACTGTCCCTTACCTCCACCTGGATGGAAGCTGGGCCCTTCTAATAGTGATCACAATATTTGACCTTTGTTCTCCTCTTCAATTCATGCACCCATTTCTCCAGAGCTGAGGTAGTTTTTCCACTCCACTTTCTCATGTCTTCTCCGTGATCTCACAGGTAAAACCATAGGGTGGCCTGTGGCGTGTATCTCCTGTATCTTCTCTCTCAAGCAGTAAGACACCTTTTGTTAAAAGCTGAGACATGGGTTGGTACACGTGAGGAGCTGGATAGATTGGATAGATCGGATAGATCATCTCTCAGTTGTCTGAACTCCTGGGACGGTTTTTCCACAGCTGAAATGCTGGAATGGGTGAGATTGTCTCCGAAATCACGGAGCTGACGAATCAGTTCATTCACTGTTGATGGTACTACTTCATGCCAGGTTATTGATCCCAATGAGTGGGCATATGATGATGGTGCATTCCGTGTAAATTTCTGCCACATAGGTCGTGTACATTTGACTTCATCTGGATCTACGTATGCATCCCCAGCATCTGGCCTATGATAAATCACCTCTACAATGGCTGATTCCCTCAGAGACTGGATGCCTTTCGCTATCATGGTCCGGTTGGCCAAATGACTCATAACATCATCCTTTTACAGAAACCTTTCCTTCACAGATGCCAAGAGCAGCCTCCACAGGCTAAGGGACCATTTCTCTTTTGCAATTGCTTTGTCAATTCACCCTTCCCTATCAAGTGATCCCAGGTGCTTAGGTTCCCTACCTTCTAGTTCGTGACTGTCAGCCCCATTGTCCCAGCATCGGAGCAACCAAGTGATGATGTGCTCCCCTGGATGATGGGTGAAATTATTTTGCATATTCCGTAGCTCAGGTGAAGTCCAGGGTCGAGAAGGCACCTCCTCTTCTTCCTCTTCCTCTGATCCACATAATAATAACAAATCTTTTTCAGATGCTGTCGCATGTAGTAAGTGCATTGGTTCTTCATCTTTCTTCACTGTATGAGTTGCTTTTTGTGCCTCCTGTTTGCTTTTGCTTTTGTGCACAGGGGTGACCGATATTGGCACAAATTGGTCCTTTGGTTTAGCTGCAGTGTCTGTCACTGTGGTTGGAGTGGCTGCAGTATCTGTTGTCAGGGTTGGTACAACTGCTGTGCTTGGGGGTTGAGTAGCACCAGCAGCTGCGCTGTTGATGTCAGAGTTTGAGCAGCTGCTGTACTTGTCACTGGGGTTGGTGTAGCCGCTGTGATTGGAGTTGGAGTAGCTGTGCTGTCTGTTGCTTTGCCATCAGATCCAGAGACATCTTTTCCCCTTTGAAGGTGCTGGATAGTGTTGAACAGGGCTCTGTAAGACAAGTCCCAGCACGTTGCCATGGTTTGTCCCTCTCTGGTATGACCAGGATGACAACACACCTCATTTAAGTGATTTACTAATTTTTCTGGATTTTGCACTTGTTCAGTGGAAAAGTTCCAAAGCACTGGAGGGGCCCACTGGCCTAGATACTTGCCCATTCTGTCCCACACACCCTGCCACTCATGACTGTCCAGCCTCAGGGAAAATCTCTTGGTCCTCCTACATTGCTGTCTAACCCTAGAGAAGACCCAAATCCAACTGTGCTTAACTTTCGAGATCAGACAAAATGGTCGTGGATAAAACACACTCTGTATGTGAGCCAACATGCTGATCCCCATTCACAATCAGCAGGCAGGTTTCAAGGGTACTCAAAGGCCATTTAGAACCTTCAGAACTCTCAAATGATGCTGTAAATAGTCTAGTGGGGGAGCTGGGGGTGTAAGGGAATGTCTCCTTCACAGGTTGACCACCCGAGGAGGGGAAAAAAGATGTGTAATTGCTAAACACTTCCATTATATACCTCCTAAAGTATAGGGGTGATGATCACACTGGGAACACAAGCCAGATCAGTTTCATGATCAATGAGTCTATTGTATTACAAGTCATTACCATGAAGTACAATGAAACAAGAACCTTAGCCCAAGCTGCCCAACTGATAAACACTAATACAGCAAATACCGGCTCGAAGTAAGGTACGATATACTGAAACTGTGAGATCAAGAGCAACAACTTTGAGAGCCAAAAAATCAGCATTGTGACGAGTCACTATTAATCAAAAAAAAATGAATGTTTATCACAAATACGATTAGACGCACTCTGGTCAGATCTGTCGTTATCTCAACCCTTTGAGTCCCATGCTGAGCGCCAAAAAGAACTGTTGTGGTTTAAGCCCAGCCAGAAACACAGAACCACGCAGTTGCACGCTCACTCCCCCCTTTCCTGCCCCCGCTCCTGGAGGGATGGGGAGGAGAATTGAAAGAATGTAACTCCCATGGGTTGAGATAAGAACAGTCCAGTAAGGTAGAACACAAAACCACTACTGCTACCACCAATAATAATAATGATAAGGGAAATAACAAGGGAAGAGAATACAACCGCTCACCACACGCCGACCGATGCTCAGCCCAACCCAAGAAGCGATCTAGCTCTTCCCTGTAACTGCCCCCAGTTTATATCCTGGGCATGACATGCTGTGGTATGGAATACCTCTTTGGCTAGTTTGGGTCAGGTGTCCTGTCTCTGCTTCCTCCCGGCTTCTCCTCCTCCCTGGCAGAGCATGGGACTCAGAAAGTCCTTGGTCAGAGTAAACATTACTTAGCAACAACTAAAACCATCGGTGTTATCAGCATTGTTCCTCGGCTGAAAGACAAAAACACAGCACTGCACCAGCTACTAAGAAGGAGAAAAATGACTGCTACTGCTGAACCCAGGACAATTACTTAGGAACAACTAGCAACATCGGTGTTATCAGCTTTGTTCCCAGGCTGAAAGTTAAAAGCACAGAACTGCACCAGCTACTAAGAAGAAAAATGATTACTACTGCTGAACCCCAGCCAACAGGAAGAAAAGGGACAAATTATGATTTGCACTCCAAACCAACCTACTCTAAGCTTCCTGGTTTTTAAATTCTTTGTAGTGGGAAAAAGTATTTTCTCAATTATATAAAATATATTGCAAAGTAATATAAGCTGTTAGAAAGGATTTTAGTTTTCTAGTAGGATACTTTGAAAAGTAATCATCATAATGAAGTTGAATTTCTACTTGCTACTTATGACTAGAGATCTTGAAAACTACAGGGGGGGGGGTGGATGGTAAGACAGAGGAAAAATGCAAAGTAATCCTTCTGTCTTGAGAGCTGCATCTGTCAGTGGGCTGAAACTGAAGAGATATTCTATTGTGCATACAAGGCAATTTAAGACTTAATTTTGCACTCACTTCCAAGAGGTTTGAGAAGGAGCACCACTACTGCTGCCAGCCTGGATGCTGCTGCTCCGAAGAATGCAGCCCTGCCTGTATGCATCAGAACCTGCACAGAAGTCTATACCTAGGTTCACCTACAGCAGAGAACCTCTTGAATCATTTGTTTTGGTTTTATGAAATGTAGCATCTTGACATTATGATAACATTTGTTTTGTGAGTTTGAACTTCCTAAGATTCATGGAGAACTACACAGGAAAACTTTTGCCACCTCTGGAGATCAAGGACTGACATTGTAATTCGTTAATTTACAAAAATGCAATGTTTTAATTTATAAAATCTCTACCAGTTCCAAAGACACACAGCTTTCAAAAGGTTAGATGGGGTACTTACCAAACATGTAATGGGTGGTACTTACCAACAGGCACTGAATACCCCACCCCATGCATCTGTGGACAGATCACAGCCATTAAAACAGAAGCCAAAAAATTGATTCAAGTTAACTTTATTCCAAAATATGTAAAATTTACAGGACTAAGTGCTTCATTTATGAACATTTCAATACCTATGAATAAATTACTAGCAACTTTATGTAAGACTTCAGTTTCCAGCAGAGGGAAATACAAAACAGTATTTTGGCACAGGGCTTTCTCTGCATGCATTAATATACTTAAAATTTTTACACTTACTAGGACAACATTCCTTCTTTGGGACTGTCACTTGTAAAATAGGTCTAAGAAATGAATGCCTGCTTTTGTTTATTGCAAGTTTACTGGCTTAAATAGGAAGAATTAATCGGGGACATCCTCTGAAAACTAAGTTTGTCCACTAGCTCAAAATCTCACCAGTGATGAGAAGAGAAACATTTTAAGAACATTTCTCAGCCTTGTTGAGATTAACTGACACATGCTTTTGGAAAGACTCACCCATGAGATTTATTACCATCTTTCATATCTAGCTTTATCATAGATGCACTTACAAATACCTGTAGATAGAAGTACTGCCGATCTCGCTGTGCATGCAAGTGCCTGAAGCATGCAATGCGTTAGGTATTGTGAAATGTACAGTTTACATCATCACAAGTCATCAATTATACTCCACTGCTAGTTAATGTTGCAGATGTTGCTGTAAAGTGAGTATATGAAAAAGAATCAGAAGTAAAGGACTTGTGTTATTTAACTCAGCAGTTCTGTCACAAGTTACCATGGTTTCAAGCTGTCCGATTCCAATTTTGGTGAAGTGGAAGAGTCACACGTACTAATACAAACATACCCTCAGCCTGACTGCAAGGCAGAGCTGAACGATGTCATTCCTTGATTCTGTTCATTACATAGCAATGGCATTTTAAACACGAAAATTCAGTCATGCTCTAAGCAGCAAATCCTTCTAGCACACATTTAAATTCACATCAACTTAAAAAACAGCAACAAAAGAAACAGGAGATGCATGTTCACACCATGCACTGAAGCTTGATTCCATTAAACAACCCTATTCTCAGTGTTTATGTCACATGATTAATGGAAGTTTGTTTACAGTAGGCCTATTCTACCAGGAACACATTCATAGAAGCACCTTAAACCAAATGTGAATGAAAAAGCTTGCAAAGCCCAGAACATTAACAACATTTTGGTGTGAATGTATTTGGAACAGTAAATCATACGTTAAGATCACGTATAAAAAAACCCAACACATCAGAAATATATTAAAGCAAAGGAAGTCATACAACCTTAATAATAAAGGCAAGTACATTTGATTTACCTTTGAGCTGTCATTTCAGTAACATATTCTTTTCCAAGTTGAACAAGCAACCTATGTTGATTCAGTATGTGTTAGTCCTACTGACTTATCCTGTATTTGAAAGGCTATTAAAAAATCACCCTAACACCTTAAGATCCCAATCCTGCCAACACTTACACCTCTACCCAGCCTCACCAAAAAAATAAAATCAATTCAGATCTGACTAAGCACGTGAGCAGGTATTAGCAGGATAAGGATTTAAAACAGTGGAAGGCAGTCACCTTTCTTTGTTCTGTTGCCTCTACACAGTCAAGGTACATATAACTAACAGGAAAATTCAGCCTTTTGTTTTTAACAGAAAAAATTACTGTGTGCATGCCCTGGAATAAAAATTTGTGAGGAGTGTTAGTTACATACACTGAGTTACAGACACTGAGTTGCTCATAACTGGATTAAGTCTCACAAGGCTTGTATTACAGCTGTTTAGTTTACAGCTGCAAGTATATATATATTTTAAGATTTTATACCCTTTAAAAGTTAAAATTTTCTAGACACAAGCAGCTTTGCACACCTAAGAATACGCAGCGTTAGCAAACTCTGACTTTAAACTACTGATTACTCTAGGCTGACATGAAGAGTTGGGGGAGGATTCCCTCCCTACCCAAAGCAGAAAGAAGTATTTACAAGCGCATTAGCAGAAATAGAGGCAAATAAAGCCAAAAGCAGAAGAAACGTACATCTACTGTCACACAAACTTTTAGCATTGTGACAAAAATGGAAGGCAACAAGCCAGACCTCTCATTTTTCAGCTGTTTTGTGCTTATATTCTCATAGAATGCATGTCCCAAATTTGCTGTATTTCATTAGTTTGATTTTTTTAATATATTAAAAGAAAAGCTCAAGCATTACACAGGCATCCAGATTAAGATCCAGTAATCACAGCCTAGCAGAATTAAGCAGGAAATGCAAAGAGTAGGTACAAGTAGAATTAGTATTACTTCCAGACAAAAAAATGTGCTAAGAGGCTATGGAGAATCTGATGTTACTTCCTGTATAGCAGTTCAAATGACAGTAGATGATACAAAAGAGAATAAGCAAAGTAGTAAGTCACTGATGACCAATACTTACAACACAGTGCCTTGAAAATCAAATCAGAGACAAACTGCAGAAAAAGGGAGACAAATATCATCTTAGGACTACCAACAAATAGCTTTGACGGAAGTTTAATTTTAAAACAATGGTCAAAATAGGAAATTAGCCATTTTAAGGAATTTGTTCGAATGTGAAGAATATTCAGCAACAATATTGCAGATCAGGTTTCATTAGATTTACTGTGGGATTCAGCAAACTATGAAGTCCGGTTGCAGTCCTTATGATTTCACAAAAACAATAAATGCAAACTGAGCAACATATGCCAGTGACACAGGATCTAAACCAATTTCCAACTTTTATGAATAATTTATGGAGAACCAAATTTGTGAAGAAAGAAGTTAATTTTGGTCAAAATGAGCCACTTCCCTAAGGCCATGCAGACATATCAAATAATTTCTTAATACTTTTAATAAATAACTTCATGTTGCAGTACAGTGTTCACCTAATTAAGTTCAAGCTATTTTAAACCCATAGGATGTGGGAAGGGAACGGTATTTGCATGTTCTAATAAAATACACAAAGCTTATCAACACTTTTAATTACAAAGTACAATAAATGAGTAATGATTACATTGCAAGATTAGACCCACACAAACTTTAGCTTTTTTTCTGATAGCCACTAAGGTTAAGAGCTTTGGCTTCCACCATAAGAACATGGTAGTACTCATTCTGATTTGTAAATGAGTTTCAAAGTTGTTTAAATGCTAGCTGGTCTCTCAGGTGGCTCAGTTCAAAGGCTTCTGCAATTCTGCTCCTCATCACCTAAGATTCCCTCTCTTGCAGAAAAAAGACTGGCTTTCTAAATTAAGAGGTCATGGGCCTTCTGCATTCTACACCTGTGGAAAATACCGTTTTCTCCAACCAGATTTATAGTAGCTGCTTCTCTTCCATGCACTAGTACAACTTGTACATGGGGAACAGAAGCCTATGTATGAAGAAATATTCTCTGGTATTCCAGCCAGAGGGAAGAAAGGAGAAGGAAAACCACTTTAAAATGTGAAGATGCAACATTACTAGGAAAATACTGAAATAGAATGAATTAACCTAATTTTGTTATCTTATTTCCCAATTTCAAAGTATGCAAGTAAATATGAATCAGTCATATTTTCAGAAGACAGAGCAACAAGCAATGCCTTCCTGATTTTAATATATTCCACCTTTAAGATGAGAACTCTAGGCACTGTGAAACCTGTGAGGCCTTTCCTCAACGAAGAATTACTGTAATCCTGGGGGGAAATGCAAGATTCCTTTTTGCAGTTTCTTCAGCCAAAGACTGGAAGTCTCTGAACTCACATCAGGAATGCTGAAAAATTAAAGAGGCAACACAGCTGTGTTTTCAGGAGTTTTTCAGGAGGAAAACATGAGTTTCAGGGTTAATCTACAGAGATTATTTCCAGTAAAAGTAGATGCTTACCATATTAGTGTGTGAACTATGGCAATTCAAAGGGTGTTAGGAAGAGACAAAAAGAAAGGCATTGCTCATTACCAACAAAACAAGCTAGTTGCAATGGATGAGTAACTTCCACATCCCTGAGCTGAGTATATGAAGCACAAAGCATAGTGAGCCTTCAAAAACTAAGGTTTGAGCGTACATTTACTGACGGGCTGCCCAGTAAATATGCAGCCAACACCTCTCCTCTCACAATAGAGAAGTAAAGTCTATTACTGGGCCAGGAACTTGACACAAAGAGGTTTCTCTTTTCACTTAAGGTAACAGAAACTAAAACTTGTCCAGGACAAAACTGGAGGCTTATGTTTTGTAGGTATTATAGTAAGAGATAAAAATTAGTTAAGGCCAAATTCCAACATACATTCACAGCTGGCTTCATTTCTTTTTCATGCAAATGAAAAGTGCTGCAAACAATACGAGGGGCAAGATGAACGTTAAAAAAATAAAATAAAAAATCCAAGAGATCACACATTTCTTCTCTGAAAAAGATCAGTTTGCTTGAATTTGACTATACTCAGAAAAACTCTCTATAAGCTGCAGGAACTGAGGGCTGCAGACTGATGTGCAAAAGCAAGATACAGCTGTTCTGAAAGGGCTTCTGTGAGCTGATCTCCCAGCTCTGCTGTACGGATTCCAGTTGTTTTTGGAAGTGGGAAGTCCAAAACAAGGAGTCTAGGTAAGTATTTTAGAGAATTTAATTTCCCATTTATAAAGATTTCTGTTAAGGTAACAGAGGTATAAACCACTGTAACATTTCTCAATTTGTATCTTATTAAAGCTAGGAGAATTTAAGCAAAACCAAATTATTCCAGTCTTTGAGGCACACACATTGTAACATTTGCATCTTAGAGACAGAAATAATTTCAGCAAATCCCTCCTGAAGACTCTAGAAATGTTAGTCCCATTTATTACACTAGCTAAAAGGACAACATACTAATTTCTCCTACAATTGTGTATTCCAAGTTCTTTTCCTACCCTTCAAAGGGCATCAGTGCCACTCAGGGAAAAAATATAAAAAAGTTACTGCTTTCTACATATATTTTATAATAAATATATTCAACAAGTCATGAGTCTCTACATGTCTAGTGTTTGGAAAATACCAATTTATGCAGGAGAACAAGCTGTGAAGGCCTAAAGTAAAAGATGACAATATGGCTTATTATGTTCATGCTGGATTTAAAATACAAGCTACTGAAAAAAGTAAACAGAAGTAGCTTACGCTAATAGAATCTTCCCCCATAAGTTGAGGGAAGCATCAATTCAGGACAGGTCAGGGTTGTGGTCCAGCACACTGGAACCAGCCAGAAATGAAAGCAGTATCACCTTTGTAAAGAAGTTCCAGGAAAAAACATAGGCACCATGAATTCCTTTTTAAGGTTCAAATGTACATTAGCATGTTACATCCTCCCCTTCCCCTCCATTCATAAAACCAGTTTATTTAAAGTTATACATATCTCATAGAGTACCTTCAGCATGAGAAGTCTCTTAGGTCAACTGCTCCATGATAACTACACTCAATAACGCAAAGTGGATGACTTGGTCAAACCATCTCTCCCACCCCAATAACTTAATTTCAAACTACAGGAAACAGTTATATTACGTAGTACTCAATGGCTGGGCTTGTCAGAGCTCTGAAACAAGGAGCACAGCTCTTCACAGGTCTGTGTTTCTACTGAACTGAACTGAGACTCCATTGTGTTCCAGGCTAAGTCAGCCAGAAGAAAGTCATCCATTGCTGTCTGTGTCTCATTGCTGGTAAGGAATAAAATCCCTAGATTCTCAAAGCAGCTATCCATAGTCTGTGTTTCAGCACTACTGAGTTGGACTTTTCTTTCAGTATTCTTAGTAGGTATATTTTTAGTAGCTGGGTATACTTCTGTCTGGGTTTTTGTATCAGATGAATCAGAACTCATGGAGAAACTAGACTGCTTCAGAATACTTCCTAAAGGCAGATGGGTATTACTGTCCAAGAAGAAATTCAAGTCTGTCTGTGTCTGTGTATCAAACATCTCCAAACCTAAGAAGTTAGAATTTCCTCGGCAGCTATACGATTGAGTTGCACTATCTGAAAATAAGAAATCAGTCTGAGTTTCAATGTCCAGTGACTCCAAAACTGGCTCAGGGTTCAGGGTACCAAGCTCACTCTCTTCAGTCTGAGTTTGAATATTGGATGCTGAAAAGAACTCTTCAATGTCAAAGTCTATTCCTGTGCTCTGTGATGGACCAGATGGCAGATGCATGTCAACATTAGAACTTGTCTCAGACAAAAGGCCCCGATTATCCAGTGTCTGGTCAGGCATATTTCCTGAAAAGATGTTTTCCAGATCACTTAGCAAGTCCACTGTCTGGGTTTGATTATCCATCGTATTTTGAGGTGGAAGTATATTAGGCTGTGTACTGAAGCTGATAAGGGATTCAGACTTCACTGTACCTTGATTCAGGCTCTTGCAATTACTTCTTTGCAGTAAAGTTTGAGCTATATTTGCAGGCATTAAGTCGCTTTCTGGAAGTTCAATGTGAGTAGAAACATTATATGATGAATGAACATTGTCAAAGATGTCACTGCACATCACAGCCTGGTCCATCTGCACCCTTCCATCAATAAAGTCCTGTGTCCTACTGGTTTGAGTCTCTCTAGAAATGCCACATATTGGAAAACAAGCCTGACTAAAAGCTTCAGTTTGAGCAGCTATGGATGAAGTCAGTTTGGAAGCAGGCAGCAGCGTCTGTGTTTGTACACTGATGGGCAGTGAAACCTGTGAACTGAATGACAGATCTGTCTGAGAGCAAGAGGATACAGAAGAATTGGGAGTCCAGGCTGCAGCTGGTACAAAGTTCTGTGAAATATAAGATAAGTCAGTCTGTATATTTATTGAAGAAATTTTATTCTTGTGACAAATATTCCCCATCTCTTGCCCTGTGTTACTCAATGTAACCATATCCTTGTGTAACCACTCAACTTGTACACCAGTACTTACTGGTTCATGATCACCAGAATTTGTCACTTTTGAAACAGGCATACTGTCTTTAAATACAAGTTTTTCTGCCTCCAGTGCTGGAATCAGAATTCCTATTGATTGAGGCAATAAATGAACAGTACTTATAAGTGAACCTTGATTATCAACAGCCACTACAGCAGGTTTGACAGAAGAGTCTGTTGCAGATATATATATAGGCAAGTGAGCAAACTGCATCACTGGAAGTTTAACCAAAGCCACTTTGGGCTTTGGTAAGAGCATCTTCAGCGTACATTTTGGCTGCATTTGGTTCGTGGGGTTAGAACTGCAGAAGCTTTCAGGAGATGCTGCTAGTTTCACTTCAGAGGACTCCAGTTCCTGAGTGCCAGGATTATTATTGTGTGTGTTGATGAATGCTTCATTTGCTTTCTCTGCCAACTGCTGATTATGTATAGAGGTTTCCATTTTCCTTTTCTTACTAGGAGGATCCCTGTGAACATGAGATCAATAATTTATACTCCTTTCAAGCACAAAACACCCACCTTCCATTCTTTTGAGTCATTGCACTGAAAATATAAACTGAAGTCACAGATGAGGTTGGGTATGGAGAAAGCAATTAATCCCGATTAAAATATAAAAAGACTCCATGAACTTCAGTTCTGTAAGATTTAATTCCTCACTCTCCCATTTCAAAAAGAATAAAGGTTACCCCCTCCACAGAGACCTATTTCTAAATGAAGGTGGAAATTTAGATGGTTTCTTCCCCCTCATACATTAAGTACTCTAATTGAAGACACATTTAATTTGTTACTTTGATGCTAACTCAGACTGAGCATTGAAAGGACAGCTTTTAAAATTAGCGTACAGGCAAAAGCCTCTCATGGAAACCAAAATACAGTTAGCACTCCTTCACACAGAACTTGATTTTGCAGCAGTTGTATCTCCAAACCAAACAGGTTCAGCCTCAGGAAACAGACTACCCTTTATGAAATATATGTACACATTAAGACAACTTTAAATCTAGACATGCATATACAGCCATTAAAGAAAAAAATAAAAATAAAAACACCCCACCGGTACTTGCAAAGATAAGTAGACTATAAAAGAAAATAATCTGAACTGCATTACACACCAGTTACCAGCTATAAACATTTCCAAATAATCTCTACTCTCACAGAACTGTAAAAGCAGATACAAGAACCACCAGCATTTATGCCATGCAGTGAAGTCATCAGTATTTTTTGTTTTATATGTAGGGAAACTTAATCTTATTGATTAGACAATCATCCTTGCCTTCAACAAAGCAGAAACTACCAAAAGCAACAGAACAAAGAAACTGCAAACTGCTTTACAGCTAAAACAATGCGAGCCTATTTCCAATTTAATCAACAGAAAAGAGACAAAAAGCCAGTCAGAGAACTTGGTGATGAACAGAAGTATTACTTAACCACTTCATTTTTACCTGTGTTCTGCAGGAATTTCATGGCCAGTTCTGTAAATATGAGACAACAGCGCTGTTCTGCTGGCATAAGGGCACCCACAAGTACAGTGGAAAGTCTTGCCACAGACCTCTATGTGACGTTTCAAATACCACTCTGTACCATAGGAGTTACTACATTTATCACATTTGTGCTTCTTTTCAGCATGCATTTTCATAAAATGCTAGAATACACAATGAGAAGTAAACATTAGCCTTCAGCTAAGATAAAAAAAAAGAAAATAATGTTTAGGGAAGACATTAATATTTGTAATATTTGCCTTTTTTTTTTTAGTTGTTAAATAGCATCAAATTGTAGAATAAATATGTTTTTTTAAAGTCTCATTAAGAAATAAAGTACAAGCTTGAATAAATCAACAGAAAGAATTTAAAGTTTGCAAGTCTGCTTGTGCTATGCACATCTTAAACAACAGATTAACATTTATGTGCCTTAATGCTACTGGAGGTTTCCTATGGACATTAATAAATCTATAGACAAACCTTGTTAAAGAGCATAGTTAAGTATATGTTGCAACACGTGCATGCTCCTGAAGATCTACAACTAAGCAAATACTCTCAAGTCAAACAGGTCAACTTCAAAGCAAACACCAGAATGTCTCCTTTTCATTCTCAACACCAAGTGCTAGCCACTCCATTTCCTATGGTCTCCCCAAGTTATCATGGGTAACCAACAGCAGAAGAAAGGTTTTTTTACTCATTCATGCAGAAACAAGTCTTACATTTTTTATTAAACACATAATCAGTAAACAGTTGCATTTTGACACTAAAGCAGAGAAAAACTCTTAGTTCTTGACCACTTAAAAAAAGCAGTTTAAAAGCATCAGCCAAATTTTAAACCATTATTGGTTGCTACTGTGATTTTTCCCTTCCCCCCTCCTTTCTCCATCTTTTTAATTGGAAAGGGACCGTCTTCTAGTTCTGCAGAACATACTGGCATCTGCCTCACCAAAAGGTTCAAGCCTTCTAATACCAACATGCAAATTCCTTAACCATATACCCGCACTGAGTTTCTGAATATGATTCTCCAACTTGTGGACATATACTGAGATGCTTTGCTCATATCTCAAGGCAAAAGTGTACACTCTGGAGTAGAGACAGTCAGGAATAAATCAGTATGAAAATAATAGTTTAGGAAATAGGAATACCTGTTTGACAAGAGAAAATTGGGAAAATGGTCTGTTTGGCCCTCTAGGGCAGCCTTCAATAGGACAGCAATAGAATTTCTGAGATGCTTTCAAACCCTTCCTTATTGGTGCATTAAGTTTTCCATCCTGCAAAAGAAGCAATTGAGAAGATGACAGTTCTATAGGTTTGTGTATGAAAGACAACATTCAGAATACACATCAACTTTAACTCACTGAGTTTACACCCCTCAATGAGTTGAAGGCACTTTACTAAGTAATTTGAAAGTTCAAATGGAGTTTTTCATCAAAGTAGATGCTAATACGCAAATGTACCATCAAAACTGCCAAGTGAAATTACAACCTCTACAGAGTAATAGTACTGTAGTATTTACTTCTAAGATACTCACTGCCCCATGCCAATAACTGCCTTCCATGTCATTTGAACAAAATGCTTTCCCTAAGGATACTACACTGCTGATTCAATGTGGTTTTACTTGTTAGTAGCACAGTCTACTCGAAGCTCTGTTAAAATTAGTCACACATGATATAACACAACACTCTCCTAAGAATTATATCGGCACTATTTACAGTTTACTGGTAATAAAATGAAAATTGCCAAGTTGTCGTGGTTTAAACCCAGTCAGGTAACACTCTGCCACTTAATTCAGAGCATAAATAAAATCTCACTGAAGTAACTCCTAATTCTGAACCTCTGTTCTGGGTTCAGCTGTAACAGTTACTTTGCTCCTTCCTAGTAGCTGGTGCAATGCTGTGGTTTTGGCTTTAGTCTGAGAACAGTACTGATAATACACCAGTGTTTCAGTTGTTGCTAAGTAACACTTACTCTGACCAAGGACTTTTCAGTCTCTCATGCTCTGACAGTGAAGAGAGGCATGAGAAGCCAGGAGAAAGCAAAGACACCTGACTCAAATTAGACAAAGGGATATTCCATACCACAGCATGTCATGCACAGTATATAAAGCAGGGGGTTATCTGAAAGGCCCAGATCGCTGCTCAGGTCAGGCTGGGTATTGGTCAGTACGTGATGAGCAATCGTATTGTGCATCACTTGTGTTTATTGGTTTGTTTTTTCCTTTCCCAGTTTAGTTTTGTATTCTCTCCCCTTGTTATTTCACTAATCATTATTATTATTAGTTCTATATTATACTTTCGTTACTGGACTGTTCTTAATTCATGAGGGGGACAGGGGGAAGAGGGGGGAGTGAACTGAGCAGCTGCATGGTTCTGAGTTACCAGTTGGGCTTAAGCTATTACAGGGCTTTTGAGAAAAATATCCTTACTACCCTCAAAACCATAACGCCAAGTGTGTGACGGCAAATCCCATTCCTGGAAAACTTGAAGTGCTGTGTTCATAGCGACATTCTGAAAATGTAGCCCCAATGGGTAGACAAAAACCTACTTGTTTTGTGAAATGGATAATTCCAGGATCTAGTGTGTGTTACAGATACTCATGGAGGATGAGCACAAGGAAATACTGATTTGTAGAACTCACCAAAAACTCGTTAACAAAGTTTAAGTTGACAAACTAGTTAGGTTCTAAATGGTTATTGTAAAACGTTTACCCAAGATACTTCTTCACTGTCATCTATTAGTAAATAATTTCAAAGTTCACTACAGGGAAATAATGACTGACCAATTTGGTGACCTTCTATGATGGGGCTACGGAGCTCATGGACAGGGGTAGAGCAGTTGATGCCATCTACCTGGACTTGTGCAAAGCATTAAACACTGTCCCACATGGCATCCTCGTCTCTAAATTTGAGAGACATCAATTTGATGGATGGACCACACGTGGATAAAGAACTGGCTGGATGGCCGCACGCAAAGAGTTGTGGTCAATGGCTCAATGTCCACCCGGAGACCAGTAACGAGTGGTGTCCCTCAGGGATCGGGGTTGGGACCAGTCTCGATCAATATCTTTGTCAGCGACATGGACAGTGGGATTGAGTGCGCCCTCAGCAAGTTTGCTGATGACACCGAGCTGTGTGGTTCGGTTGATACACTGGAGGGAAGGAATGCCATCCAGAGGGACCTTGAGACACTTGTGAGGTGGGCTGATGCCAACCTCATGAAGTTTAACCATGCCAAGTGCAAGGTCCTACACCTGGGTCGGAGCAATCCCAAGCACAGCTACAGATGGGGCAGAGAAGAGATTCAGAGCAGCCCTGCGGAGAAGGACTTGGGGGTATTGGTTGATGAGAAAATGAACATGAGCTAGCAGTGTGCACTTGCAGCCCAGAAAGCCAGCCGTATCCTGGGCTGCATCAAAAGGAGTGTGACCAGCAGGCTGAAGGAGGTTATCCTGCCCCTCTACTCTGCTCTTGTGAGACCTCACCTGGAGTATTGTGCAGAGTTCTGGTGTCCTCAACATAAAAAAAGACATGGAACTGTTGGAACAAGTCCAGAAGAGGGCCACGAGGATGATCACCGGATTGAAGCACCTCCTGTATGAACAAAGTCTGAGAAAGTTGGGGCTATTCAGCCTGGAGAAGAGAAGGCTGCATGGAGACCTCATAGCAGCCTTTCCAGTATCTGAAGGGGGCCTATAAGGATGCTGGAGAGGGACTCTTCATTAGGGACTGTAGTGACAGGACTAGGGGTAATGGGTTAAAATTTAAACAGGGGAAGTTTAGGTTAGATATAAGGAAGCAGTTCTTTACTGTGAGGGTGGTGAGGCACTGGAATGTTTTGTCCAAGGAAGTTGTGAATGCTCCATCCCTGGCAGTGTTCAAGGCCAGGTTGGACAGAGTCTTGGGTGACATGGTTTAGTGCGAGGTGTGGCAGGCGGGTTCGAACTAGGTGATCTTAAGGTCCTTTCCAACCCTAAGTATTCTATGATATTAATTTATCATTCTAGCATCTGTCCTTAAGGTTGTGATTAGGAACATTGAGATTGACCCTTAACTTTCCAACAATTCCAATAAACTTAGAAATTCACTGTAATAAACCAAGTTTAGCTAAATCTTATAAAAATTAGTCATAACCTCTCGAGTATCAGTCTACAAAACTGCCCCCATGGCAGGGGGTTGGAACTTCATCTTAATATCCTTTCCAAGCCTACCTATTCTATGATTCTATGATTACAAAGCCACAAACTTCTCATTGCTATAACTGCTAAAAAACTATTGTTGCTAATTCTATACATAAAACTTAAGTGAATTTAATTATTTACAAAGATTGTATTTTGTCTGTACTTCCTTGTCTCAATACTCTCAAGTATACTTGATATCTCCTGGCTCTGTTTTATTTCATTTCTGACTATGTGCTGTATTATATCACACGTGTGTAGTAGTAGAGGGATAGGAGAAAATGAAAATGTCACATTCAGCAAACAGTCAGACCCTACAGAGGAGAAAAACTGTGGATTAGTCAGTTTATATACAGCTTATATACTGGGCAGGATGTTCTGTGGTATGGAATACACCTATGGCTAGTTTGGGTCAGGGGTCCTGTCTCTGCTTGCTCCGGGCTTCTCATGCCTTTGTGACTAGGAAAGCATGAGACTGAAAAGTCCCTGATCAAAGTAAGCATGACTTAGCAACAACAACATGGCCCTAAACACTGCCAGGAATGGAGCATTTAACACAGCATCCTTTCAGGTCCCCTTCAGATATTGGAAGGTTGCTATGAGGTCATCATGCAGCCTTCTCCTCTCCAGGCTGAACAGCCCCAACTTTCTTATCCTGTCTTCATATGGGAGGTGCTCCAGCCCCCTGATCGTCCTCGTGGGCCTCCTCTGGACTTGCTGCAACAGCTCCATATCATTTTTATGTTGAGAACACCAGAACTGCACACAATACTCCAAATGAGGTCTCACAAGAGCAGAGTAGAGAGGCAGGATCACCTCTTTCGACCTGCTGGCCATACTTCTTTTGATGAAGCCCAGGATACGGCTGGCTTTCTGGGCTGCAAGTGCACACTGACAGCTCATGTTCATTTTCTCATCAACCAATACCCCCAAGTCCTTCTCCGCAGGGCTGCTCTGAATCTCTTCTCTGCCCCATCTGTAGCTGTGCTTGGGATTGCTCCGACCCAGGTGTAGGACCTTGCACTTGGCATGGTTAAACTTGGGATTGGTTGGCATTCTGGGCTGCGAGCACACACTGCTGGCTCATGTTCAGTTTCTCATCGACCAGCAACCCCCAAGTCTTTCTCTGCAGTTCTGCTCTGAACCATTTCTGCACCGAAGACAACGAGAAACGCTCCCCCATCCTGTGTAGCCCAGTCCCTCCGTAGCAGCAAGCTCCACCATGCCAACCCTGCAGAACGAGATGTAGCAGCCGCCGCCCCCAGCATAGCCCCGGAGGGGCCCACCTCCCGCCCGGACGCCCAAATTCCATCACCCGCGGCCCAGAACGGGGCGAGGTTGGACCTCAGTAGGGTCCCGTGGTGGCTTCGTCCCAGAAAGGAAGGAGCCGCACTATTACATAACCCCACAGACCGAGGTGAGGGGCAAGCCCCGCCACCCCCGGGGGGCTCAGCAAGGGGGAGGCGCCCAGCGGGCCAAGTCGGGGTGGTGGTACCTTGACAGGGTGGGCTTTGTTGAGGTGCATGTTGAGAGCTGGGCTGTTGGGCAGAACTTTGCCGCAGCCGGGAACGGTGCACAGGATGTTGGTCCTCACTTGGGACAGCTCTGTCACCGAGGGCTTCACCAGCTCGCCGGCGGGCGCCGGGGGTCGCCCCAGCACGCCGCCACGCCGCCCAGCCCCAGCTCCCGTTCCTGCTGCCGCCGCCATGTTGCTGTCAGCTGCTCACACTCCGTTTCCGGACGCAGTCACCAATACGCTTCGCCGCTGGTGAATATGCAGCAGTCGCGTGACGCGGCCCTCCCCTTTGCGTCACCGTTCGGCGGTGGTGGAGCTCTGAGCGGAAGAGGAGGAGACGTTACAGCAGCGGTGACGCAGCAGCTACTAAAGCGGCTGAGCGAGGGTGAGCGGCAAATAGACAAATTGAGAGAATCTTGGTCTGGACGTGAGAATACACGGAGCTGGGTCGTGTGGAAAAACGCTTCTGACAGCCTCAGCCCCATTACTCTCCCGTGGTTGGGGGTAAGTGGGGCCGCCTCGCATTCATTTGTGACGTTCCTATAATAACCTTCATTACATGAAGTTAGAGATAAAATGTACATCTGAAAATCAGACACCAACATTGCAGTTGTTATAGAGGGGATGGAGCCTGCCTTTCCCAGAAACAAGAGGCAGAAACAGGCAGATCAGGTACTCACATTATTCTAAGAGTATTTTGGAGCTTTAAACTTGCGGTAGTGTGAAATACGAGCTCGCTCCTATAATCGAGATAGCAGGGTTTAATTGAGCGATAAAGTCAATAAAGCAAAAGCAGCAGTCCTGGCCGCATAGCCGTAGCCAGAGGCGAACTGATTAGCATTTGTTACAGGTTTATATACTTTCACTGTTGCATTAACCATATACATATTCATAATTCCTGTGTATAGGCGGGGAATATTATAACTAGCTCCAGGAACTTATTATCATAAGTCTCTTTGTGATAAACACATAAATGTATTGGCTTTCGCAAATCATAGGTGTTACTATATGGATATAACTGTATGAGTTCGCAATAACAGAAAAAAAAGCTCGCTAAAGACACAAGATTAGACAAGCTGAAAATGGCCAGAAAGCTTGAACAAAATGGATTCACATAGCAAAAGAATTTGTAAAGGTAAAAGAAAAGGGAGGGGGCTTGATATGAGGAAAGCTAGTGCCTGGAAAATATAGGGTTAAAGTATTTTTAGCTTAAATTAGGTTGAACATAAAGAACAATGTTTGTGTTAGTCTGTGGTGAGATAGAATTTAGCGGCCCCACTAAACATGAGTGAATTATTTCACACCATCCTTCTACTTATCAGTTAGTTCGGAGACAGTGCCTCAGGAACAACTGCTAGCTTGGGATACTCCTTGTCTGCCCGTCCTGTTTTAGAATCATAGGATCATAGAGTAGTTAGGGTTGGAAAGGACCTTAAGATCATCTAATTCCAACCCCCCTGCCACGGGCAGGGACACCTCACACTAAAACATATCACCCAAAGCCTCATCCAACACTGCCAGGGATGGAGCATTCACAACCTCCCTGGGCAACCTATTCCAGTGCCCCACCACCCTAACAGGAAAGAACTGCCTCCTTATATCCAATCTAAACTTCCCCCGTTTAAGTTTTAACCCTTTACCCCTTGTCCTATCACTACGGTCCCTAATGAAGAGTCCCTCCCCAGCATCCCTGTAGGCCCCCTTCAGATACTGGAAGGCTGCTATGAGGTTTCCACGCAGCCTTCTCTTCTCCAGGCTGAACAGCCCCAACTTTCTCAGCCTATTTTCATACAGGAGGTGCTCCACTCCACTGATCATCCTTGTGTCCCTTCTCTGGACTTGTTCCAACAGTTCCATGTCCTGTTTATGTTGAGGACACCAGAACTGCACACAGTACTCCAGGTGAGGTCTCATGAGGGCAGAGTAGAGGGGCAGGACCTGCTGCTCATGCTCGTTTTGATGCAGCCCAGGATACAGTTGGCTTTCTGGGCTGCAAGCGCACACTGCAGGCTCATGTTCATTTTCTCATCAGCCAATACCCCCAAGTCCTTCTCCACAGGGCTGCTCTGAATCTCTTCTCTGCCCAACCTGTAGCTGTGCCTGGGATTGCTCTGACCCAGGTGTAGGACCTTGCATTTGTTATGGCTAAACTTCAAAAGGTTGGCATCAGCCCACCTCACAAGCATGTCGAGGTCCCTCTGGATGGCATTCCTTCCCTCCTTGTTTTGCTTGCAATAAATTTGGCAGGAAGGTAACACTGTTCTAAAACTTTGCCAGCTATCAGAAAAATTACAGATATGGCTGGTTTCAGCTAGTTTTGTGATTGCTGAGGTATCCAAATGTGCCAAAGGTGAAAAGTACACTGTTGATCTAAGGAAAGCAAGTGCTTGGAAAACATAGGGTTAAGATACTTTTAACTTAACTTAAGTCTAAGATGGAGAACAATGTTTGTGTTGTAAGTCTGTGGTGTGAAAACAGAATTTAGTAGACTTACTAACAAGAGTGAATTGTTTCCTTTCATAGAATCATGGAATCATAGAATCATTAGGGTTGGAAAGGACCTTAAGATCATCTAGTTCCAACCCCCCTGCCATGGGCAGGGACACCTTATACTAAATCATATCACCCAAGGCCTCGTCCAACCTGGTCTTGAACACTGCCAGGGATGGAGCATTCCCAACCTCCCTGGGCAACCTATTCCAGTGCCTCAGCACCCTAACAGGAAATAATTTCCTTTTTATATCCAACCTAAACTTCCCCTGTTTAAGTTTTAACCTGTTACCCCTTGTCCTGTCACTACAGTCCCTAATGAAGAGTCCCTCTCCAGCATCCCTATAGGCCCCCTTCAGATACTGGAAGGCTGCTATGAGGTCTCCACGCAGCCTTCTCTTCTCCAGGCTGAACAGCCCCAACTTTCTCAGCCTGTCTTCATATGGGAGGTGCTCCAGTCCCCTGATCATCCTCATGTCCCTTCTCTGGACTTGTTCCAATAGTTCCATGTCCTTTTTATGTTGAGGACACCAGAACTGTGCACAATACTCCAGGTGAGGTCTCACAAGAGCAGAGTAGAGGGGCAGGATCACCTCCTTCGACCTGCTGGTCACCCTCTTTTTGATGCAGCCCAGGATACGGCTGGCTTTCTGGGCTGCAAGCGCACACTGCCTGCTCATGTTCATTTTCTCATCAACCAACACCCCCAAGTTCTTCTCCGCAGGGCTGCTCTGAATCTCTTCTCTGCCCAACCTGTAGCTGTGCCTGGGATTGCTCCGACCCAGGTGTAGGACCTTGCACTTGGCATGGTTAAACTTCATGAGGTTGGCATCAGCCCACCTCACAAGTGTCTCAAGGTCCCTCTGGATGGCATTCCTTCCCTCCAGCGTATCAACCGAACCACACAGCTTGGTGTCATCGGCAAACTTGCTGAGGGCGCACTCAATCCCACTGTCCATGTCAGCGACAAAGATGTTAAACAAGACCAGTCCCAACACTGATCCCTGAGGGACACCACTCGTTACTGGTCTCCGGGTGGACATTGAGCCATTGACCACAACTCTTTGCGTGTGGCCATCCAGCCAGTTCTTTATCCACTGAGTGGTTCATCCAATTTCTAGACAAGGATGTCTGGTGGGACAGTGTCGAACGCTTTACACAAGTCCAGGTAGATGACATCAACTGCTCTATCCCAGTCCATCAGTTCTGTAGCCCCATCATAGAAGGCCACCAAATTGGTCAGGCAGGATTTCCCCTTAGTGAAGCCATGTTGGCTGTCACCAAGCACCTTGTTGATTTTCATGTGCCTTAGCATGCCTACCAGGATAATCTGCTCCAAGATTTTGCCAGGCACAGAGGTGAGATTGACTGGTCTGTTATTCCCCGGGGTCATCCATTTTCCCCTTCTTGAAAATGGGGGTTATATTTCCCTTTTTCCAGTCATCGGGAATCAGCAAGCAGATGAGTGAAGTATTTCTTACCATCGTTCTAATTATCAGTTAGTTTGGAAACAGTGACTCCCGAACATCTGCTAGCTTAGGATACTCCTTGTCTGCCCATCCTGTTCTGCTTGCAATAAATTTTGTACAAAGGTCACACTGTTCTAAATCTTCGCCAGCTAGGAAACATAGGGCTAAGATACTTTTAACTTAACTTAGGTCTAAGATAGAGAAGAATGTTTGTGTTGTAAGTCTGTGGTGTGAAAACAGATTTTAGTTGTCTTACTAACAAGAGTGAATTGTTTCCTTCCATCCTTCTAATGAGTGAAGTATTTCTTTCCATCGTTCTAATTATCAGTTAGTTTGGAGACAGTGACTCCCAAACATCTGCTAGCTTAGGATACTCCTTGTCTGCCCTATCCTGTTACAAAGGTCACTGTTCTAAATCTTTGCCAGCTATCAGAAACTTGCAGATACGGTTGGTTTCAGCTAATTTGTGATTACTGGGGCATCCAACTGTTCCAAAGGTAAAAAGTGCACCATGAGGAAGACTGCTTACTTCATCTTGAAGACCCCTGCACACATGAGGAAGACTACTTACTTCATCTTGAAGACCCCTGCCCACGACCATTGGAGGGCAGTGCACAGGGGCCAAAAGGGAAGAGACGTATGATAATGAGTACCTAAACTAATTGTAATATCCCTGCCGAACTCTCAGGAACCTAATGAATATGCATGTTTGTGTGTAATACATATCCGCTTGATGATTCGGAGAAAACTCCAGGAACAAACTTGCCAACAAAGTTTTCAAGCTGACAAGCAGGTACTCTTTATTTCGGCGCCGGGAGACATGGGGAATTGCTCCTCCTAACGTGTATCTCCATATTGCTACACAAAGTGCCCTTATATAGTCCCTGAGCATATATACATATTCATGAGGCTACGTATGGATTACATCATTTTCCAGAAAGTTCCCCGCATGCGTACAGAAATGTGGTGGTGGTCTCTGAGAGTGATTTACTTCTTCCAAATATCTTCATCACTTTTGGCAGCCTTTGAAGCACGCGCAGCAAATGCTTATACCAGCTTAAAAGGTTTGTTAGCACCAGAGACATAATAATCCTCCTGTCCTCCTACTTATCACTTGGTTTAACTGTAGTCCATCCTGGACACCTGCCATTCCCAGATACTCCTTATCCCTGTGTCCTGTTCTTCTAGACTGTTTTTCTGAAAACTATGTCAACTATAAAGATTTATCTTGCACAAGAACTCTCAGTATGTTCTCTAGCTGTACTCTACTTCTTTTCTGTGTATCATGCAACTCAGTAGTTTTCCATTGCTACTGTTACAAAGCCTTCAAACTTAACATTACTGATTTTACATTACATAACTGATTCTAAAGGTTTATATATTCCATTTTGTAATTTTGTGCTCCCCCTTGTCTCAAATCCCCCCTTTTTCTATCCTTTTGCAAATTCTTTTGCAACACTTTATATACTACCATTGCTGTCTAAAGTCTTTTTGAAATAATTTCCCATTTCTACTTGTTGCTTGATTTCTTTTCCCTTCCAATCTTCATAATTTATCATAGACCGTTTACAACACCAGAGGGAACATTGTATCATACCACAGGTAAACAATAATAAAACAATTAACATCAATATTCCTGCAACCTGTTGCCTCAAAAAGGAGAGATTAGGTAACCATGAAGTTAACTTCTTCCATATTTTTCTTCAAAACCCCAGGAGGTGTCATCCATGGCTATTTCATGAAATATCTTAGTTTGTTTCCAAATTTCCTCCAGATCTGTTTCAATTCTGCCACTTTGGTCTATATAGGAACAACAGCTTTCATTGATTATGGAACAAATCCCTCCTTGTGATGCCAATAACATGTCTAGAGCCATTCGGTTCCATAATATCACCTTAGACAGGCTAGTTATCTCTTGTTGTTCTGCCTAGATTATATCAATGTTTTTACTTTCTATTTCCTCTATTTGCTGAGATATTTACAATTGCTTTCTCTAATTCACTTACTCCCAAAGATGGAATTAGCCCTCTAACAAAATTATGAAATGAGGTGTGCCGTTCAATAATAGGGTTAAACCCTCGCTTAATCCGTTTAGCAAAACTTCTAATCCAGGTCCCGGAAGGCTACCTGTCAATAATGGTAAAATTGGGTATTACAGCACCTAAGGTGCATGCCCCCTTCCATTTGGGGGGTAGAGTCTTATAAGCATTTTCTCCACATAGCCAATAACATCCTTTCCCTTTAGGAAAAGGCCACCACTGAACTACAATGCCTTCTATATTAATAGTATGATTACAATTTGAATGGTGACCTACATCTGTGGCATTTAAACAAACGAAATTTCTTACCCTGGTTCCTGGTGTAATACATCTTTGTGCACAGGTGTAATATTTATTTCCTGAATTAGGATTAACTATTCCAAATTTTAACCTTTCCTTCCAATACAGATTGCTAGTGTTCACCCACAAATTTGTCCATGAGACAGTGTTAGGAATTGGAACTCCAATTAATGGGAGATCAGGCTTTCTCCTGATTTAGGCAACTGTGCACACACCCAACAATCACTACGATTAAAAACATTAGTAACATTCTGCACGAATTTCAGGTATAAATTCTGGTCCCAAGCTTGTGCGCCAGTTATCATATGAGTCCAAATTATGAATGACGCAATTTCATACGTAAGGGTCCTCAAGATTCTATCTGCCATGTCTTCTCTGGCTCTGGTGCTTTCTTAATTCTTGAATAATGTATCCATGCAGGTTGTTCCTTTATCTTCACTGCTGTAAAGGTGGTCAGTAATATCTGGTACGGTCCGCTCCACTTCTCCTGTAGAGGATCTCCTGACAAATTCTTAACATAAACCCAGTCTCCAGATCTGAAAGGGTGAATCAGATAATCCAAACCTCTTGCTCTTGTCCCTATTATTTTCTCATTTATGTCCTCCAATTGTTTTCCCAGATTGATCAGAAACTGTCGGAGATAGCCTTCTCCCACTTCCTGAAGACTTTCTTCTTCAAACTGGGACTGATATGGTCTTCCATACAAGATTTCAAATGGACTAACCTCTTCTTTTGACCCGGGTTTAGTTTGGATTCTTAATACAGCCAGTGGTAAAGCTTGGTACCAATATAAATTCATTTCCTGACATATTTTGCTAATCTGTTGTTTAATCAGATGGTTCATCTTTTCTACTTGCCCACTGGCCTGAGGCCTGTATGGAACATGTAGTTGCCAATCAATTTCCAATTTTTTTCCTAATCTCTTGTAACAATTTTGCACTAAAGTGTGAACCTTGGTGGGAAGAAACTGCCACTGGTACTCCAAAATGAGGTATTATCTCATTAAATAATGTTTTAATCACTTGTTTTGCATTATTTATCCTACAACAGAATGCTTCTGGCCAGCCTGAAAAAGTATCTGTTAACCCCAACAAATATCGATAACCCCCTTTTTCTTGGTAATTCAGGAAAATCTATTTGCCACTGCTGTCCCGGATGATTTCCTCTCCCAATTGTCCCAATTTGATTTCTATTTTCAGTTTTAGGATTATTCTTAAGACATAACTGACATGGTTTTGTCACTAATTGAACTGGGGTGTACAGATTCCTACCTACAGTTTGTTTGTTCAAGTATTTATACAAAGAGTTGCTACCCCAATGAGTTTTATTATGTTCCTCCTGAACTAACCTCCAGAGTTGGTTTTAGGGGATTACAATTCGCCCATCAGGTATTTGAGTCCAACCCTCTTTATTTTCCTGTCCATTTAGATCCTCAATCAATTTTCTATCCTCTTTTGAATACCTAGGTTTAGATTTCTCAGTTGTTAGTTTGCCATCAGGGATTAAGGACATGATTTGAGATTGTTCAGGTGCTCATTTGACTTCAAAATCAGCCAAATTATTTCCAGTTTCCTGATCAGAGTCACCTTGTTGATGTCCTTTACAGTTCATAAAAGCTACTTCTTCAGGTAGCTGAACAGCTTCCAGTAACTGTGGATTTTCTGTAGCATGTTTAATCTGTTTCCCTTGTGTGTTCTAAAGTCCTCGTTCTTTCCAGATAGCACCATGTGCATGTACCACACCAAATGTGTATTTAGAAACAGTCCAAATATTTATCCTTTTGCCTTTAGCCAATTCCAGGGATCTAGTTAACGCTATTATTTCTGCCTTCTGGGCAGAGGTGTTCACGGGTAAAGGTTTAGCTCCTATTACCTGTGAAGTGGTGGTAATGGCATATCCTGCCTTTTCTTTACCATTTTTCATGAACCTACTACCATCAGTAAACCAAGAATCAGCGTCTTTCTATGGTTTTTCTTTCAAATATGTTCAGCTCAAATATACAGTCTCTATAGTGGCCAGGCAGTCGTGTGTTAGTGGTTCTGTCGATTGTTCCTGCAACAAGGATGCTGGATTCACAGCGTTAGTGAGCACAATTTCTATATCATCCTGTTCTACAATGGTGGCCTGGTATTTTAAAAAACGTGAAAGAGATAACCAGTGGGCTCCTTTTTGTTCCAGGACTGCTGATACCACATGGGACACTCGCACAGTAATCTTTTGTCCCAAGGTGAATTTGCAAGCCTCTTCAGTATTCATGAGGACTGCTGCCACAGCCCTTAGGCATCCGGGCCATCCTTTGCTCTCTTCATCCACCTGTTTTGAAAAGCACGCCACTGCCCTTCTGTAGGGTCCTAGTTTCTGAGCAAGGATCCCCAAGGCTATTCCAAGTTTTTCATAGGAATATAGCCAAAAAGGTTTAGTCACATTCGGACATCCCAGAGATGGAGCTCTCATTAGCTCTGTTTTTAATTTTCAAAAAGCCCCCGCTGCTTTATCAGTCCATCCTAAAGAGGGAGGTTTTTTTTTCAGCAGTTCAGCTTTTATTCTCTGTCACTGCAATAAAAAACTCCCAACACTTTGCAGCGATATAAATGGCTTCCTATCAACATGAATAGCGTCAGTCTGTGGATCTGTATCTGCTTTCACTCGAGCTCAAGTAAATCAGAAGTTAACAAATATGAATTATTATACTGATACAAGTTCAAGAATGAAGGAATCAGACCTAGACATTGATTATACATGCCCTTTGCTAATGAAACCAGCTCTGCTGCTGTTTATACCCTAAGTGAATGCTATCACAATCATTTGGATACAATAAACAGCTCTTGCATATGAATGACTGCTAAAGAGGAAAAAAAAAAGAGGTGTATAATGGCCACACTAAAAGGCTTTGATAACATCACAACAACTTTATAAACCTGCAGTAATACAAGTGAACATTCAACAGACCACAAGCAACAAAGAAAGACATGGATGACTCCATCAGCCATTAAGTCTGCTGTGCCCTGATCTAACAACATGGTTCAAAGTTAAAAACAAGGAAATTTGTCAACAAGCAGTTCCTCAACTCAGAAGAATCCCCAGTTGTAGCTTTTTCTCTGCCCCTATTTAGGAGTGTCAAACAGACCATGAATGGGGAGGATCCCGAGCAGACAATAGCGGACAATTCCAAATCAATAAAACCAGTCCTTTGTGGAAGAGGCTTAGTCTGTATCAGTTTTACTTTATGCTAGGGACTGGAGCTGATATGTGCCATCAGACTGTAGGGTATAAAGGAAAATAAGCAGTTCATCTCCTCCTGCACCCAGACCTTCCAGGCTTGTTCAAAACACAGCAAAGCAGGACCCTGTGAATCTAGTGGTCCTGAGGAGTGAAATTCAGAGTGCCTTTCTGTGGCTGTGTAAAGATGGTCTTTAGCAATGGGAGTTACATGGAGAATCAGTAATACATTAGATGAATATTCATCATTCAAAAGTAGGATTAAGAAGTAAATGACAGCTTGAGGATGTAACTTATAAGACAGAATGCCACAGTCCCACACCATTTAAAGAGCGCCTTCTCAAACTGCTCCCGTACTTCACACCCACTTTTCACCTTCCCTTAAATGTTAAAGAACTGAGGAATAGAATCATATAATCATAAATACAGAACTAGTTTCCATTGTTAGTAATAGGTGAAATTGTGTGTTGAAACAATAATACAGAGAGAAAAGATGATTATATTTGAAAATCTGTTAATCAGTAGAGGGGCTTTATGTATTAGGAAAGTTTAAGAACAAGCTGAAATTCTTCTGTTGTGTATCTTAGTTACTTTATAACTAAGCATTACAATGGTAGCTATAACAATAAGCAATGAACATAGCCATATATGGGAAAGCGTATATGGGTGGATTTAGGGGAGTACTGTGAAACTCTACCAAAGCAGAACTCACGAAAGTACCAGGAGTAGTCAAGTGAAAATAAGAGAATGCTGGCATCCACGTAATGGTTGGGACATGTCCAAGGAACAAAAAGTGAACAGGACAAGCTGAGGAAGACTTCTTACTTCATCCGAGGAAGACTCCTTACTTCATCAGGACGACCACCAGAGGGGGATGCGCAAGGGCAGAAGAAGCTGATGTCGTAATAGACTGATGTGGCAATCCTTGATGCATATGTATTAGTCAGTGATGTAATCTGTGTTGAATATGTATTAGTGATGACATTTTTAGTGTATAAATTGCGAGCGTGATGTGACGGGGTTGAAGCCAGATTTGGGTGGGTGCCCCTGGTTTCCCAGCACTGCAATAAAGCACCTCATATAACCATTCCGGTGGTTATGTGCCAGTTCTTACGCTAACACCATTACCAATAAGGGCACTTCATACACATCTTTACCAGATTCACATTTTGCTTTATCAGTGAATTCAATGGTTTTAAGTAATTAATGTATTGAAATTTTCTTTTTAAAAACTTCTTATTTTAATCTCATGAACTGCAACATACCCTAACATATTTATTCTAGTTCCATCCTTAAAAAAATCTGCTTTTTGGCATGTGTTCAAAGCATCAAGTATTCCCATAAACTACAAGTGCAAATATATCTCATAAAATGCTTTGCACACAGAGAACTGAGGGGACATTTAAGAAAACACCACTGCACAGAGCAGTGACATAGATTACAGGGGAGATTTGTTTTATATATCAGTATTCAAAACCAGTTTCTTTCTGCCCAAACCAGTATTTTTTCAGAGGACTCTGCTGAGTTGTGCAACAGGAAAGTCTCTTTGTACTACAAATTTTCTGGCTTTTAAGGGTCTCAGTTTAACAGAAAATTTAAGGACTAAGAAAAAAATAATAACAGAAGAAAAGATAGAAACCAAATTAAAGCATGTGAAGTAACTCAAAGCACTCTACCCATGGCTGGTAATACCCATTTTCTAGACATGGGAAAAGATGGAAAGAAATTCAGTTAACCTGCCTAAATTCACATCCAAAGTCAACAGGACAGTCAGGCACAGACCCCTATTTCTACCTCCCAGCCCAAGCTACAGTTCTTAGAAATGGGGGGGGAAAAAAAGTCAAAAAAAGCATAGTCGTATAAAAGAGAGAGTAGGAGAGAACAATCTCACTGAGGTAAATACTTGTTTCTGGAGATTACTGCCTGTCTCACCAGTACCCTAGTGACCACCCTGTCTGTACTCATAATTAAGGCAAGCCCCTCTGTAACTGCATGAGGTCATGTTTTTGTTTCAAACAGCAGTAAATTACCATGCTTGTTTTCACTCCTCTGCAGAGATTTCCTCAAAAATTAGATTATCTCTAGGGCATAGTTTGCTATTTTGTCATTTTCAATATCACTCTCAGCATAGCAGGAAAGAAAGACAAAAAAACCCAAAACAAAACAAAAAAAACACAACCCAAACCAAAAAAATAGCATTTAGGGTTTGTGAAACAATGATATTCATGTATTAGTGTGGGAAAAAGAGTGAAAGAAACAGATCCTCCTGAAACTGCTAATTTTCTATATCCTTTAAGGATTAGATCCAAGTTTATAATTTCAGTGAGCAATTACCTAAATAGAAATGCTCTAATTGCACAAGGATTGTGTTATCTCTGGAGTGTTACTTCTTTCAAGTATTCTGCTGTTTATTTATATTCAGCTAAATAAAAGGTACACTGAGCTACACAGCAATTTATACTGCAGTAGGGACATTACCATTGGCACACAGGAGATTGCTGATAGCACAGAAAACCGTCTAGGCTGTTCTAATTTACTAGAACATTCCAGTATGTTTTATAAACTCACAGTTGAGCAAAGAAAACAAATCCATTCATCCTGGATGATTGTCAATGTTTTGCCTCAAAAGTGGAGAGATATCAATTTGATAGATGGACCACTCAGTGGATAAAGAACTGGCTGGATGGCCGCACACAAGGAGTTGCGGTCAACAGCTCAGTGTTCAAATGGAGACAAGTAATGAGTAGTGTCCCTCAGGGATCGGTGTTGGGACCGATCTCGTTCAACATCTTTCTCAGCGACATGGACAGTGGGATTCAGTGCACCCTCAGAAAGTTTGCCAATGACACCAAGCTGTGTGGTTTGGCTGATGCACTGGAGGGAAGGAATGCCATCCAGAGGGACCCTGACATGCTTGTGAGGTGGGCTGATGCCAGCCTTATGAAGTTTAGCCATGCCAAGTGCAAGGACCTACAGCTGGGTCGGAGCAATCCCAGGCACAGCTACAGGTTGGGCAAATAAAAGATTCAGAGCAGCCCTGTGGAGAAGGATCTGGGGATGTTGGTCGATGAGAAACTTAACATGAGGTGGCAGTGAGTGTTTGCAGCCCAGAAAGCCAACCGTATCTTGGGCTGCATCAAAAGGAAGTAATCCTGCCCCTCGACTCTGCTCTCATGAGACCTCACCTGGAGTACTGTGTGCAGTTCTGGTGTCCTCAACATAAAAAGGACACGGAACTGTTGGAACAAGTCCAGAGGAGGGCCATGTGGATGATCAGGGAACTGGAGCACCTCCCGTTTGAAGATAGGCTGAGAAAGTTGGGGCTGTTCAGCCTGGAGAAGAGAAGGCTGCATGGAGAACTCATAGCAGCCTTCCAGTATCTGAAGGGGGCCTATAGGGATGCTAGAGAAGGACTCTTCATTAGGGACTGTAGTAGTAGGACAAGGGGTAACAGGTTAAAACTTAAACAGGACTTGTGGTTTAAGAACAGTAGGCAACTCACCCACGCTGCCGCTCGCTCACTTCCCCCCCTCCCCCCTTCCTCCCCCCCACTCCTGCAGGGATGGGGAGGAGAATCAAAAGAATGAAACTCCAATGGACTGATATAAGACCAGTCCAGTAACTAAGTTATAAAACAAAACCACTACTGCTACCACCAATAACAGTAACGATAAGGGAAACAAGGGAAGAGAATACAACCACACACCACCCGCCAACCGATACCCATACTGACCAAGCAGTGATCCAGTCTTTCCAGGTAACTCCCCCTGTTCATATACTGGGCATGATGTGCTGTGGTATGGAATACCTCTTTGGGTAGTTTAGGTTAGGTGTCCTGTCTCTACTTCCTATCAGCTTCCCCTCCTCCCTGGCAGAGCCTGAGGCTCAGAAAGTCTTTGGGCACAGTAAACATTACTGCGCAGAAACTGAAAACATCAGTGTTATCAGCACTGTTCCCAGGCTGAAAGTCAAAACCACAGCACTGCGCCAGCTACTAAGAAGGAGAAAAATGACTGCTACTGCTGAACCTAGGACAGTATCCATCCCTTATTCCATACCATTCACGTCATGCTCAGATCCCACATTTTCAATATACCATCACTCTTATCTCATATATATGTATACATATTTATATATGCATCCACAGAGAGAGAGAGAGAGATTGTTCCTTAGTGCATGGACCAATCCTTATAAAGCTACTGAGTCCATCTGGTCCATGATGTCAGGCTCCATCTTTTGTAACAGTCTTTTAGAGCAGGAGAGACAGTGTGCAGTGTTGGATCATTGCCTGCTTATGATACCACAGAACTCATATGGTTTCATCAAAGTTCAATCTTTGTTGGGATGACAGTCAGAGCGAAGCCAGGGCCAGTCGCTGGTGAGCTAAAGATATCTAGTTGGTGAGCTATAAAAGTGCTACACAGCAGGCAACAGCATGCAGTTAAGTTCAATGGCTGTTTTCCCGTTAAATCAAACCCCCTTGAGGTACACATCGGACTTCCCCATCTTCCCACATTACCCACCAAGTATATCCAGGTCCCTGAGCAAAAGCAATCGCACGAGCGGGTTTGCCTTTACCTGAAGCAGGAATAACCCAGACTGTCTTCCCCAGCAAATTCTTTATGGGCACCACAGGAACTTTTTCCCCTTCTACAATATGTACAAGTTCTGACTGGGCTGGGCCAGCCCTGTTGGCGGATCCTCGGGTGTTGACCAACCAGGTAGATTTTGATAAATGTGTATCCCAACGTTTGAAAGTCCCACCACCCTTTACTCTTAGTGTAGTTTTTAACAACCCATTGCATCATTCAATTTTCCCGGAGGCTGGTGCATGTAGGGGATGTGATATACCCACTCAATGCGCTTTGGCTTTGGAGCAACCAGATGATGATGTGCTCCCCTGGTTGACGAGTAAAATCTTCTCGCATATTCCGTAGCTCGGTTGAGATTCGAGTTCAAGAGGTCACCTCTTCTTCTTCTTCTTCGTCATGTGATGACTCCTGATCAGATGCTAGACCGGGTGGTGAATACATTGTTTCTTCACCTTGCTTCGCCCTTCTTGCCTCTTTTTTGCTTTTTCTCTTGCGTACAGGGGCAACCGATATTGGTATGAATTGGTCCTCTGGTTTAGCTGCAGTGATTATCAGTGTGGTTTGAGTAGCGACTGTACTTGTTGCTGGGGGTGGTGTAGCTGCTGTACTTGTTGCTGGGGCTGGTGTTCCTGCTGTGCTTGGAGCTGGAGTAGCTGCGCTGTCTGTTGCAGTTAAAGTTTGTGCAGCTGCTGTGCTTGTCCTTGGGGCTTGTGTAACTGCTGTGCTTGGAGCTGGAATAGCTGCACTCTCTGTTTTGCCATCAGATCCAGGGACATTTTTTCCTTTTGAATGTGCTGGACAATATTGAACAGGGCTCTGAAAGCATAGGCCAGGCCGCCGCACATTGCCGTGATTTGTCCCTCTCTGGTATGACCAGAATGACAACACACCTTATTTAAGTGTTTTACTAATTTTTTTTTATTTTGCACTTGTTCAGGGATGAAGTTGCAACTCACTGGAGGGGCCCACTGGCCTAGATACTTTCCCATACTATCCTACACACCCTACCACTCATGACTGTCCAGTCTGGGGGAAAATCTCTTGGTCCTCCTACATTGTTGTCTAACCCTAGACAAGACCCAAACCTGACTCTGCTTAACTTATGAGATCAGATGAAATGATCATGAGTAAAACACACTCTGTATGTGTGCCAACATGGTAATCCCCATCACAATCATTAGACAGGTCTCAAGGGTACTCAAAGGCCACTCAAAATGTTCAGAACTCTCAAATGATGCTGGGGGGAACATAAAGGAACATCTCCTTCACAGGTTGACCACCCGAGGAGGGGAAAAATATGTGTAATTGCTAAGCACTTCCATATTATACCTCCCAAAGTATAGAGGTGGTGACCACACAGGGAATGCAAGCCAGATCAGTTTCACTGTCAGTGATTCTATTGTATTACAACTCATTACCATAAACTACAAGGAAACAAGAACCTTAGCCTAAGGCCCCCAGCCTGCAAGCCCTAGCACAGCAAATACTGGCTCTAAGTAAGGTACGATGCGCTGAAACAGAGATCAAGAGCAACAACTTTGAGAGCCAAGAAATCAGATCTGTTGTTATCTCAACCCTTCGTGCCCCACGTTGGGCACCAAAAAGAACTGTCGTGGTTTAAGCCCAGCCGGCAACTCTGAAATACACAGTCTCTCGCTCACTTCACTGCACCAGGTACTAAGAAGGAGATAAATGGCTGCTACTGCTGAACCCAGGACAATAGGGGAAGTTTAGATGGGATATAAGGAGTAAGTTCTTTACTGTAAAGGCAATGAAGCACTGGAATGGGTTGCCCAGGGAAGTTGTGAATGCTCCATCTCTGGCAGTGTTCAAGGCCAGGTTGGACAAAGCCTTGGGTGCACATGGTATAGTGTGAGGTGTCCCTGCCCATGGGAGAGGGTTTGGAACTAGGTGATTTTAAGGTCCTTTCCAACCCTAACTATTCTATGATTCCAAAATAAGTTTAAAGTCTCTACCTCAGGTAGAAAGGCATTTTCTAGCTTCTGTTAAAACAGCTGTCACAGGCATCATAGAATCATAGAATAGTTAGGGTTGAAAAGGCCCTTAAGATCGTCAAGTTCAGACCTCCTGCCATAGTCAGAGACACCTCACACTAAACCATGTCACCCAAGGCTCTGTCCAACCTGGCCTTGAACACCGCCTGGGATGGAGCATTCACAACTTTCCTGGGCAATCCATTCCATTGCCTCACCATCCTTACAGTAAAGAACTTCTTCCTTATACACACAGTACACACACACAGTATGCTAGAGATTGGAAGGGACCTCAAAGATCATCTAGTCCAATCCCCCTGCCGGAGCAGGAACACCTAGATAAAGGTTACACAGGAATGTGTCTCCAGGAAGGAGACTCCACAACCTCCCTGGGCAGCCTGTTCTAGTGTTCTGTCAC